>NC_135523.1:8497500-8827500 GCF_051989575.1 Stigmatopora nigra
TTCCTTGGATACAACTATAAGTACTACTGCTTTCTCTAATAGGTTGGTGGTCCAGTGGTTAAGTTATCAGTTTGCCAACTCTTTGGTCCCTGGTTCAATTCCCCAGTGCCAGCAAAGATTTTTCCACAATTGTTCAGGTAAAAGTATAAGTATTAATGTCTAAGTGTTTAACTTAATAAGTCTTCAATGGTGGATGAAGCATTTTGTCCAAAAAATGACTTAGTGTTTCACCCCATTTCCTTGGATAAAACGTTTCAACACCTATGTATAAGTGGGGCACGAGTTGGTGTAGTGGGTTGCACACTCGCCTTTGCACGGAGAGAACGTGGGTTCGCTTCCCGGTGTCGGCGGTTGACTGACCAAGCAAGCGGTCGAGGGTCGGCCGAAGGCCGACCCGAGAACGCGACACAGACTGGTCCCTCCAACTGTCTTCCGAACTGCCGAAGGCAGTTCGGAATATAACCTTTTACTGAAAAGTATGACTAAGTGTTTAATATAAATTAAAAAGTGTTTTTTTTCTTCTACTTCCATTTTCCAGTCTACATGGTGCAGTGATCAGCCAAAGGACGACTACGGGAATCGAACTCATGTCTCCCAGACAGGAGTCCAGTGCTCTAACCTCTGCGCCAACCAAGTGACTACACTTTTCTTTGTAATCATTTCAGTGTCTTGACTTCAAGTCCACAGAAACAACTAAGTGAAAATGTGTCCCAACCGGGACTTGAACCCAGATCTCCCACACGGGAGTCCAGTGATCTAACCTCTGCGCCAACCAGGTGACTACATTTCTTTGTAATCATTTGAGTTTCTTGAGAAGAATTCCAAAGAAACAACTAAGTGAAAAAGTGTCTCGACCAGGAATTGAACCCAGGTCTCCCGGACGGGAGACAGGTGAGTTAACCACTACGCCACCAAGTGACCACAGTTTCCTTTGTAATCATTTGAGTTTCTTGAGAAGAAGTCCACCGAAACAACTAAGTGAAAAAGAGTCATGACCAGGATTCGAACCCAGGTCTCCCAGACCAGGGTCCAGTGATCTAACCTCTGCGCCAACCAAGTGACAACACCTTTCTTTGTAATCATATCAGTCTCTTGAGAAGAAGTCCACCGAAACAACTAAGTGAAAAAGAGTCATGACCGGGATTCGAACCCAGGTCTCCCAGACCAGCGTCCAGTGATCTAACCTCTGCGCCAACCAAGTGACTACACTTTTCGAGTGTCTTGACAAGAAGTCCACAGAAACAACTAAGTGAAAAAGTGTCACAACTGGGATTTGAACCCAGGTCTCCCAGATGGGAGACAGTTGAGATAACCACTAGGCCACCAAGTGACCACAGTTTCCCTTGTAATCATTTGAGTGTCTTGATAAAAAGTACACAGAAACAACTTAGGGAAAATGTGTCTCAACCGGGATTTGAACCCAGGCCACCCAGACGAGAGACAGGTGAGTTAACCATTGGCCACAATTTGGCTACACTTTCCTCTATCATCATTTGAAGGTCTTGACTACAAGTACATAGAAACAACTAAGAGAAAATGTTTCCTGAATCCGCGAAGCTAAATCCGCGGTAGCTGAAGCGCGAAGTAGCGAGGGAACACTGTACCTCCAGTTGAAACAATTGAACATTTAACATGAGAAATGTGAAAGACAGCAAGTACTAATAAACCTTCCATTGATTTAAATGAACAAAAAGGAAATCATTACAATTGCTCCTTTTTTACAAACTTTGTATTTTCCTGACCATTAGCGCTGTGACAAATCAGTTTAAGTAGTGTGTCAATGTTTGGAATATATAAGCCTTATGCCAAAAAAGAATGAAAAAAATACTGCCACAACAAAAATCAAGGAATGTTGAAACATTTTGCAATGATCCCACTTTTTTTACCTTTAACCTAAGTCTGCTGTTTCTTTTTGTAACAGGGCTTTTTGACTTGTCGGATTTCTACCCTGGTTGTGTGAAAGCAAAACAAAAAACAACAACAAAAAAACAGCAAGCTCCACTGCAGCTTTTGATGTAAAGTAAAACTCGCAAGGGATTTGGCTTATTAGCTGCTAAAATAGAAGAAACATAAAACAGTATGGCGTGGGATGCTTACAGGCACTGCTGGATTATTTTTCAGATGGAGGCATATCACATGGCATTGCAGTAACAAGGGAGATGCAAAAGCTGATAGTTGAGGGCGATAAGATTTGCTATGTGACAGTATAGGACAACTTAGTTTGGGCAAACAACTAAGCATTTGATATTTTATTTTAAGACGCTGACAAAAAATTCAGCGCAAAAGATTCTTGACCTAATTAAGGACCTGGCCCATTAGTTGGTGTACTGCCAACAAATGATTTTTAGGGTTAGGGATTGCCCCTCATTTTCTTTTTGTGGCATCTTGTGTATGAAAATATATATGTATATATAATAAGTATTTCATTTGATTTTCTATTTTATTAAAAACAAGACAACCTCTATAATTTGATGTCTGGGTTTTTATGACTGTTAAATATGTACAATGGTCTGGTGGCCACTATGAATGGAATATTCTCATATTGACTGCTCTAACTCATGCGTGTTCACTATCTCCCAATTCTAAATCCGAAAATAGACATCTATACCAACTTAAGACAAATAAACGCACCAATTTTGCTGCAGCACCGATGCAAGGCAATTATAAAGACTTGGGGTAAAGCAATGGCCATTCTGGTATTAGGCATTGAAGGCGAATTCCACATCATACATCAGTAATAAAAACAAAAACAACTGGTGGATCATATAACAGCTATGCCTAGCGGAAAACCGTGTTCAATTGGGAAGGCCAACTGGTGGCGTTTTTTGAGGCCACAGCGCTGCTCACTCACTGGCTCACTTGCGAGGCTGATGGATGTGCTGATTGATGTGCTGAGAGGGGGGCAGCTTGGGGATGCCGGGCTGGGGCTTCTGGTGCGCCACCTGGGCAGCAGCTGGGGTGAAGTCCTTATCGCCCTAAACACAGGCAGCCAAAAGGATGTCAGGACACACAACAGATGAGCAGGTGAGTTTTAGTGCTATCAAGGTCATTGGAGCCCTGTTGTTTTTGGGTTTTTTTTTAAAAGGGGGATTAGAGCCGATCTGCCTGGTGACGATATTGACTCGTAGTGCAAAGAAAAAGTATTTGGCCATTTTTCAAATTAATCTTTTTTTTTCTGGGCAATGTCATCTATTAATTTAGATTTAATCAGTTATTAATTAAAAGTATCAGATAGAATCAAGCCAACAAAAAGAAAATGATTCATCATTTTAAAGTTTAAGAAGAAAAATATTCAAAGTTGGTTCACATGAAAAAATTAAGTGGCTGAGGCCACAAAATCTTGTTTAGATGGGGGTAGTTTGGACTCGACACAAAATGGAATTAAGGCTATACCTAGCCAATTCGAAAAGAAATGTGGGATTGCAATTTTAAAACATGAAAAGAAAACTACTGTCAGAAGATTTTCTTCTTTTTCAATTTGTTTGATTTTACTTGCAACTCTTCCCTGCTCCAATTTTCTTATCCCTTATCTTTTATTCATATTTCCCACACATGAAAACACACGAGGAAAATGTACAGTTTCAAATATTCAAAACCCAAGTTCATCAATTGCATTTATTATGAAGTGTGTGTGGGTCAAAGTAGGAGAAGCCAATCAATTCTGTTCAAATTTCTCAACGTGGGCATAGCGTGGCCATGTGCGGTTTGACCGTGCACAGGCTGTATGTTTTAATGGGAAGCACACATCCTTTTCACTGCACACTAACATTACTACTTCTGCGCAGGCCATGTTGTAAGGCTGGGGGCAATCGGTTAGAATGAATCAGGGTTGTGGGTTTTCGAAGAAGTTGATATCCGACCGAGGTTGTTGCTTTTTTCTTTGTATGCCTGGTATGCCAATGAATAGTTTGAGCGTGGGGTAAAAGACGCCGCCAAGTTTTGCCCCAATTAGTCCTACCGCTTCACTGCACGCTGACTTTATTTTTTCTGAAAACTGCGTTTTTGGGAAATACCGGTTTGAAGTGTTATTGATTGTCGAATTGTGATTCTGTCAAAAATACAAAAAATACCTGTGAAACTTGGCATGGCCCTTCTGAACGGCCAGATTCAAAAGCTTGCCGATTTTTGTTGAAATCCAGCAGATGGTTTAGTCGCAATGGGGACGTGTTGGTTTTTATATTTTATCGGTTTTCTTTGCTATTAAGAGAGCCATGACGTTGAAACTCTGGATTAACACCCCACACGTAGCGGAGCTTGCTCGCCAATACGAGAGGGGTATACTACTTACTATATACATATATATAAAATGTCTGGAATCACCCAACTTGTGAGGTTAGCAACCATAATTGATAGGGGTGGAGCGTTTGCAAAAGGTCTATAATTAACACAGGCCTACAGCACTTGCCATTTAAAGTGAAAATAACATATGAAATGATACAAGTCACCCCAAATATACCTAGCCAAACAAACAAAAGTGATTTATAATACAGAAAATATGGCAATACATTGTTCCATTATGATTATAAAACCTATTATTTCCTCTACAATCAAATTAAATTGTCTGAACATGTTTAAAAGTGTGTCATTTACCTTGGTAATCACTCCGGACACTATCACTGGTGCTTTGGGAGGACTGAAAATAAGAAAAAACAAGTTATACGCAAAGACAAAACAACATACATTGGCCAGGGTTTAGGCCATGGGCTTTTAATGTGTTGGGTTTGAGTATAATGTATCAATTAGAATATACAGCAGCATAAGAGGGAAACAGTTTATTCTAAGTGTTGCTAAATTTACCCAGGTAAATATCCAAACCTTTACAGAGATCAACTACAAAGTCTGAATACACCACTTACAGTTTGCAACCTCTTCAACATTACCCAGTCGCAGACAAAAATGTACACTGGATAGAGTCGTCAAGGGCTTAAGCAGCACCTATTCATCCTAGCCAAAGTGTGGGGCTAACAGCTCTTGCGTGTCAGATGGTAGGATGGTAGGTTATAGGGAAATAGAAAAATGAAGCAGAGGGGAAAAGCAGGCCAGAGTACAGTGAGGAAAAATGGTGGTGACTGCCATCAGGGCTCTGAACTTACATTAGCACAAAACACAATCCCTTCTATGCAATAACTTCGGGGTGTGCAATATTATACGTTTTTTTTTCCCATTATCTTATCGTGACTTTTTGAAATTACTCATTTAGGTTTTGATTGGGAAGCATGAACTTTGTGGAATAGCACCACTAGTTTCGTTAAATGCAGTTGTTGAATAATGACAATAAAGGCTTTTGACTTGACTTGAACTGTGACAGTGTGCAGGCTTAGCTAACTGTTTTGCTGAGTCTCACCATTTGCGTATCACAGTTAATTTAAAAATGTACTGATGCATATATTGAACATTAATAGCTGACTATGTAATACATTTAAAATGGTTAAATGTTTGATTTGGTATTTTAAAAGAAAGATCAATTTGGTGGATATGATTTCTTTGGCCACACAAAGTGACATGGCTCCATAGTCTCGAGTATGACAACCAGATTGAGGCCAAGGTCAAACATTTTCCAGCAGCTGCAGCGTATTGCGCTGTGCTCCATCACATTATATTTCACGAGTTTGGCTGCGTTGCTCAGTGTGGCGGGCCTAAGGGAAGCAAAGAGGGCAAAGAAGGACATACGGAACCAAACACCTTTATAACAATAATAATAATAGATTGTCAGATGGGAGGAAATCGGGATGGAGGTGGGAGAGCGTAAACTAAAAGCAAGGGACGAAGGCAAAGGAAAAGACGAAGAGAGCCAATCCACAGCACGACCTTGTCATGAAAAACGAGCGCCGCCGACTAATTTTACAGTCTTGCCTGACGGTTATGGAGACCACCTTGAAAAATCACCTCCAAGACATAAGCTCTAACCAACTGTTATTAAAACTCATTTACAATTCAAATTTGTAGATCTATATATCTCTCTCCCGATCTCTCTCCCGATCTCTCTCCCGATCTCTCTCCCGATCTCTCTCCCGATCTCTCTCCCGATCTCTCTCCCGATCTCTCTCCCGATCTCTCTCCCGATCTCTCTCCCGATCTCTCTCCCGATCTCTCTCCCGATCTCTCTCGATCTCTCGTGTATATCTCTATCTATCTCGTGAAAATAGTTTATTTTTTAAATATATATTTCTTAAACACAGACATGACTTCTTATAATTGCAACTCACCAGCTCACTTTCTTTTGCCCCATCTGTCCATCTGGACTAGCTAGATTGGGTTCGGCAGGTGTTCCCCTGACTACAATGCTTCACTGGTCACAGCTGATGTGAAATTTATCCACAAACTCCCTGCTTCCATCAGTGTGACTCATGGAGGGAAAAATGAGTGGGTTTTTGACTGATATACTGACAGGTTTCGAAGAATAACAGGGCCGCTTATTCATTTTATTCACACCAAAAAATTTAAATAAAAGAACTCTGTGACAACAAGCTGTTGTTGTTGTGTGATGTGATAGTGATGTTTTTTTCTGTAATTTGATCAAAAAAATGGTGTTGTACATATTTATGATTACAATTGTGATTGTATTGGATTGGATTGCTTTATTTAGTGAATATGTTTTTGAGAGTTAGACAATAGTAATAGTATGTGATAGGTTTATCATTAATTAGACTTCCCTTATCAATCATTCAGTTTTTTGTGCACCATGAGCGCTTTCTCTCACTTGACAAATCCCAAGCATTCTAATTTAGAGGCATCTTGAAATGATCAACATAGTCCAAAGTTGAAATATTTTTCCCTATGCATATTTTACATATCACTAAAATCATAACTAGGACTTCACTAAGATGATGTATTACTTTAACCGTCAAAATGGTAAAAGGATGATAGAAAAATAAAGAGTCCCTTAAATAGGGTCTAGTATAGTGGTTTCCACCCATTGTGTGCGGAAAATTATGCTATTTAATAAGCCAGCAGTTAAGAATTATGCATTTACTGCAAATGGGTCTTTAGTCATCTATCAATGCTTGTGACAAAAGTCAGAGAAAGTAAATGCTTCTCAAGTAGATGGTAAGAGGTGCAAAATCCCTCTTAGGAGCAACCATTTGCGAAATTATATTTTTGTGGTGTCTTGAGATCTTTTTGATAAAAACCACATGTACTAGTTGGAAAGTCCATAAGTACTACTTATGCAGAAAATTGGTTTTGGAGTGATAGGGAATACAAGAACTCCAACTCCTGAGCTGGAGATTCAGAGTTGGTAACTTGCTCAAGAACACCTCAACAGTTGGTGGGAAGAAACCCAGCAAAGCTCTAGCAAGTATAGATGTCATATTTACATTCTGTCTCTTGTGGTACATTGTACATAAAAGATACATACTGGACTACATATATATGGAATATATATTCCAGTGAGGTTTACCTGCTGCTCACATACTCCTCCTCATCATCATCAACATCAGTTTTAGGTGGGGGCTCCGGATTAGCAGGAGGCAGGTGTTTCTGCACTATCCTCATACCTCCAGCCTTCACTGTATGCACACAAATAGATAAGAAGTTTCATTCAAGAGGTTGTTACTACCAAGTATAAATCACTCATTTCATCTCTTAAAGGCCCACTATGCAAGCAAAATGGCCTGGTGCTCGTAGATATCTTTCAAGAGGGAGATGCGGTGAGGAATACACAGTTATGGTTTTCTCATGAGGAGCCTCTCGCATACTCGGCCACCCAGGCGCCCGCATCGGGAGCCATCTCGTATGCTCAAATTTCTAGGAAATGAGTGGAAAAAAATACAACGCTCGTAGAGACATTACACGAGGGAGTTGCGATGGGAAAGACATTGCCCATGTTGTTCTCAAAAGAAGCCTCTCATAATGCCTACACCTGACTATTATGCTCGCATATCAAAATTTGTCTTGTATCTCAAGGTAAACATTTGCTCGAAATTTTACTCAGATTTATGTATCTCAGATTGCTCCTATGTCGGGGCACTCAAATTTACAAATAAAGTACTGCTCTACTTACGAAATTTTCAACTTACACATAAGTCCTGGAACCAATTAATTTCGTAAGTAGAGGTATGACTATATATCAGGCATGGGCAAACGACGGCCCGCGGGCCATATCCGGCCCGCCAGGCCTTTTAATCTGGCCCGCCGACGTGTGTCCTAGTATTTTTTCCCCCAAGATGGCGCGTTCACATGGAAGCCTTATTTGTTTTTCGGGTTTTACAGCCCCTCTATCTTATTTTAAATTACATTTTAATATTTCTTAATACATTCCTTTTCACTTTACTTTGTACTTTATACGTTTTACTTTAATGAGAAATGAGTATGTTAATACTTTAGTCCTTTTTTCTGTTTGTTTCATATGTACAGTTAACGGATGCAGTTTTTTTATATGTATCGTATCTTGTGCCCCCGGGCCTAAAAGTTTGCCCACCCCTGCTATATATAGTTAATTTTACATGAGAGGGTTTTCATATGGTGGTGTGCCTTGAGATTTGTTGCAAAGGAAAAAGTGCCTCAGCTTTAAAAAGGTTGTGAAACACGGGTTTATGCAGTGCAGCTCTTCGAACTTGGTACTATTAAGCTTTGAACTCTGAGATGGTCAACATTGTACTTATCTGAGTTTTATCAGTGCAGCTGCTGAGGGCGCCGTGGCCTGTCCACGTGTCTCCCTGATCACTGACCTCCACGTCATCATATACTATCGTAAAAATCTCATTCTTTTCCACCAAATCGCCAACCTTTCGTTTAAAAATAACCATGCAATAATAGATGAATGATTAGGCTAATAGCGCAGGACTACTTTATCCGGAAGTACAAACGTGCTAGAAAAATTAGCAATGATTAGAGTACACTTGCGTGCATTGTCGGTAACACGGTATTGTCATTCGTATAATAAAAGTACTTTGCAACGAATATATAAATACTAGTGCATAACACCACATTTGAATTTTAAAAAAAAGTTAATTAGGCATGGAGATGCACAGAAGGCTATAAACAAAACAGTAGCAGTTTTACCTGCAGGAAGATGTCCACCCTTGGTTTCGATCTTTTCCTTCGGTGGGGACGACATGTTTCAGACGTCAAAGTGCCTTGATGCCTAATCTTAGCTGACACTAGATTGTCCTCGTTTGGTTTCTGTCCAAATTCAGGACGGAACTCCAGTCCACAGTCGTCAACGTGGCTTTTTCCTAAGGATTGTTTGGGAACTATGCGTCATGACGTCACTGGTCCAACGTAAGTCAAGTTTTCAGGACGTGCCCCTTCTCGGAACTTTATTTATATTGTTAACAAATACGTCGGTGTATTGGCGCTATTAATAAAACTTTAAATATCCACTCGTATATACAAGGAAGTCTTAAATGTGTATTTTTTGAACATTGGCTACAATTATCTTTAAAATATCAGAAATCTGTTACTTACAATTATCACGTGACTATGGCTGAATGACGCCCTATTGGCTGCCTCATGTGTGGGGGAGGGGGCACATTCAACTGCGTGTATGCACTAATACTTTGAGATATGAGCTTAATGCGTTCCGGGGACCGAGGTCGTATGTCGATTTACTTAAATAAACTTTTCTCATAGAAAGGAACTAAATACAATTTAATTCGTTCCCACCCTCTGAGAAAACACCAAAATTAGGATATTGCAATTGGAAAAAAATATTTTTCCAATTGACCATTTGCTAACAGAGTAACAAATAAATATCCAGTGGTTATGATGTTCAATTCTAAAATGAGACATTATTAGGGACAATGCGGAGTGCACGGAGAGAGAAATTTTTGGATGACAACGTGCTCGTAATATAAGATAAACATAAATATTTAATTCATAAATATATATATATATATATATATATATATATATATATATATATATATATATATATATATATATATATATATATATATATATATATATATATATATTTTATAATAAATTATTATATAATATTTAATATTTAAAGCTGCTTTCAGACAGTCATGCCGCTGCTGCACTGGCACCATTGTCTGTTTTTGAAACTGGTTAATGTTGACAAACTAATCCTGGCTTACCCGAAATTGTCTTTATGCTTACTGCAGCAAGAAGCCTGGTTGCTAACTATCTAAGATAAAAACAAAATAAATAAATAAACTTCCCATGAGCATGCAAGTCACCAGCAGGAGCTGTCAGGAATGGATAATGTTAACTTGAAGTCAATGTTGCTGAGCGGAGTTCGAATTGTTTGATATTTGTCTCATTCAGTCTGTTCTCGGAGCCGCACAGCATTTGAACAGAGTTATTTGTATGTGTTGGCAGAGTGATTCTGGAAGCCAAAACAAACTCGGAAATAATCCCAAGCAGCCTGTGGGCTAATTCAAAATCTACAAAAGACAGAGCATAATAATTATTATACTGTCCCATGCATTTTATATGCCCTCTTAAGACCATCGCCTGAGGATGGGTTTCCTCGAAATAAATCTACATCGCCTGAGGAAGGGTTCTTCTAAAATAAATCTACATATATGTTATGCATTGTGTGTAGCGTGCAGAGAAATGAAAACTGACGATAATGTAAACATCCGAGTTATTTTTCACCAATAAACCCTCCTTAACCAATCCTGCCACGAAGTTACTGGTAAGCCCCGGGGCTTTGGTCCGTGGATGTAGTCCTTGTATTTAAAAGGTAATTGTAAATATCGGGGTAATTAAAATTATGTAAGCATATTGGACGCACACATTAAATCCATGAAAAAAATGGAGACAATAAATCTGTCGAACCAGTCTGAGTAATCTTGTCAATGTATCACATAACTGGTTTATCCTCACTAGGCTCGCAGGTTGACGTCTAATGCACGCCGGTAGAAATCCAAACTGGTTCTTGTTGGGCCACTAACAAGTCACAAATTCACGTGATAGTGAAAACAACTCTCTACAACAAAAAGGCAATTGATGGTTCTTCTTTTAGTTTAAAATAGCCCCTGAGCCCCCTTAACAGGATAAAAACCACCATCCCATTTGTTGGTATGTCCTTTGGCAATTGTGGTGCACACAATTGAACAGAACAGAAGGAAAGTGGAACTTTCAATGTTCAAATGGAAGCACATTGCACCCAGAAGAATTGACTTTCGATGCCCCTAAAGCTGAAAACTTGCACAGATTCAAATAAAGCACCTTTTTTCTCCTTTATGTGTCATTTTGGATGATCTCTCAGTTTCTCATTGACCTTTTTCTTCCCCGATGTACATATAAAGAGCTGTGACTTAGCAAGGTGAGCATTCATTACTCAAAGTGGATATTCACTGCTCTAGGTAGGAAGCTTTTCAGAAGTCAGTGATCTCAGCATCTGCACCTAGCTGATATATTAAGTGTGTGTGTGTGTGTGTGTGTGTGTGTGTGTGTGTGTGTGTGTGTGTGTGTGTGTGTGTGTGTGTGTGTGTGTGTGTGTGGCACACAGCTGAAGTCTAGGAGACAGACAGAATGAGGACGTCACAGGTGAATGCTTTTGCTAAAGCTGACAGGTTCATACACCTGCTCTCAAATTCATGAAATCATGCATTGGACACAACTTTCTCACAGATATGTGCAAATGGACACCCGCACAAATGCTGTGCGGAGGATACCTGGCTCTCTAGCAGTAACACTAATATGCAATGGTTTGCTGGCCGCCTTAACGTCAACTCAATTTTATGTGGGCCGGACCATTTTAGATATAATATTTAGATTTTTTTGTTTATACATGGATTAAAAGCCCTGAATATTCAGTTTTTTTATAGATCTAAAACAATGTTTATTTTAGCTTTTTTTATATAAATATTTTTAGATTTTACAAAATGATTATTGAACGAAAAAAAGAAAAAATGGATTAAAAAATTACTATTATTGATTCAAAAGGGGGGAAATCAGGAAATGTAATATAATTCTATAATCTTAATTTGATCCAAAACAGAAAGTCAGCACTCATGATTTACTTTCCTGGGCCACACAAAATGATGCGGTGGGCCAGATTTGGCCCCCGGGCCACCACTTTGACACATGTGAGTGTCTGTTCTTATGTGGGATTTATGTCATTATAAAAAGAGGAAGACTTTGAATTGTCTCGATTAGGGAGTTTGTTATTTTTCTTTTACAATCTAGATCAACATTTCCTGGCAAAAAGGTACACCTCACCACCTATTATATTCTGTGCAGCTTTCATTTCTTATTTGCATAACTTTGTTTTTCATTAAACATTTAACTATGCTATAAAGAAAACTAAAGATACATGAGACAATTACAAAATTAAGATCATTGAAATACAGTGAAATGATTGCTCCTAAGTCTCTAAAGAACCGAAAACTGAGCAAGACAATAAAGTGGATATTAAACAGGGATCCACAGGCAATCAAAACTAATTACCTGTGGCTCCAAACTGCAATCTTAACATCATCGAAATAATGGAGAGAAATTACCCTGTGTACATGATGCCACCAAACACACAATTAACTCACCTCTTGTTGACATCGATGGGCCAATAACTGAGCTATTTTATATAAAATTCATGTTTAGCTGATTCCCTCTTTTGCCGCATCAAACCTGAATGTCCTGCAGGTGGAAATGAACCTTGAACGCTAAAGCCAAAACGAGTTTACATACTCCAGATGGCCTACTTCTTAGCCTACTCAGTTCAGAAATGTCCTGAATACCAAATTGTGAAGTTTTTTTGAGTTA
Source organism: Stigmatopora nigra (assembly GCF_051989575.1). Lineage (NCBI taxonomy): Eukaryota > Metazoa > Chordata > Actinopteri > Syngnathiformes > Syngnathidae > Stigmatopora > Stigmatopora nigra. The sequence goes on from NC_135523.1 coordinate 8,510,179, forward strand.
TCCTCAGTAAAAAAAAAAAAAAAAAACTTACAGCTGCAGAAGAATAACTACTAAACAAAATGCAAAGTTAAGATCGACAGCAAATTTATGAAAACAGTCAATATTTATATTAACACTCTGAAAGTGGCAGCATACGAACCCTTCCCGCATTCTTTTTCATATGTGCTGAATGCATAAATAAGTGTCTGTTTTTTTAAAATGCTCTTCATTCCAAGTTAAAGGTGCTGGTGATCAAAGGCTGTCTGCATTGCTTCCAAGAGTAAAAAAAATAAAAAAATAAAAAGTGCAGTGGAGGCACATCTAAGAAGGTCGACAAGGTGAGAACCTGTGCGCAAGAAATGTTTCAAGCAAAAAACTTCTAAAGTCACTTTATATACGTTAAAAGTTATGCATACCCTAGCATTCCTGATTTATGTTGCCAGTTAGTATTGGAACATCTAGCACTTTATTTTACTGAAATATTAACTAGTGTGTCTCTACTTTATTTTAGTGTTGCGAAACAAATTGACTGGCATCACCTGCTAAGAAAAAAAAACTGTCCAATCATTTTAAAAGAACCATCAATCTAATGTATTCCACTGCAGCCATAACTTTCAAAGGTCACATAGTCTATAAAAATTCTTTGATTGACTCCATGAAAAAGGAAAGAGCTAATAACATTGTTCGTAATATATTCATTCACTTTTCCATTTACCGTTCGGCGTATCCTCACAAGGTTTGCAGGTTTCTGGTGCCTTCCCCAAATAATCAGTGTCTGTGTATATATATGTATGTATATATGTATATATGTATATATGTATAGATGTATATATGTATATATGTATATATGTATATATGTATATATGTATATATGTATATATGTATATATGTATATATGTATATATGTATATATGTATATATGTATATATGTATATATGTATATATGTATATATGTATATATGTATATATGTATATATGTATATATGTATATATGTATATGTGTATATGTGTATACGTGTGTACGTGTAAACGTGTATACGTGTATACGTGCATATGTGCATGTGTATTTATGTATGTGTATATGTATGTGTATATGTGGATATGTATGTGTATATGTTGCTATGTGTATATGTTGCTATGTGTATATGTGTATATGTTGCTGTGTATATGTGTATATGTTGCTATGTGTATATGTGTATATGTTGCTGTGTATATGTGTATATGTTGCTATGTGTATATGTGTATATGTTGCTATGTGTATATGTATGTGTATATGTGTATATGTGTGTGTATATGTGTATATGTGTATGTGTATATGCGTGTATGTGTATATGTGAATATGTGTATATGTGTATATGTGTATATGTGTATATGTGTGTGTACATGTGTATATGTGTACATGTGTATATGTGTATGTGTATACGTGTATATGCGTATATGTGTATACGTGTATATGTGTGTGTATATGTGTATATGTGTATGTTTATATGTGTATATATGTATGTATGTATATGGCAATGTTATGATAAACCAAGCCCATCAATTGAAAAAACAGTCTCAAACAAGAGTGTGAGTTGTTTGTCTCATTGTGGCCTGAGATTCACCTGCAAGCAATTCAGGTTGTGCCACATTAAAAAAAAAAAGTACTCGAATATGCTGTTCCACAAGCACCCGGCAGAGGTCTGCAATTAATGTTCCAACCTGAAACTCCCACTCAGCGCTCCTGAAAATGCTGATCCAGAATGAGGTCATGCTGTCTTCAATCCCCACGCTCTCCACTAGCATCACATGGTTACACACTCTAATAACTACCATGGCAGCATCCTCTGTACTGCTTCATCTTGTTAAAATGTATCCTTCTCTGAATTAATGAGGGATTTGGGTCATATAAAAGAGGAGGGCTCGTCTGGCGTTAGTCATAATCTCAGTTTACACTAGAAGATAACAGCTGGTTCAGCAACAGTCATGACCTAAATATTATGTCATGCTTCCGAGATTAATACGATTGTCCAGGTCACCCGTTGGAATAGTGTGCAATCATGTATCAATCATTGTACAAAGTGCAAATGGCCTTTTTGTCTCAGTCGCTTGCTCATGCAGGCTTTAGTTGGTAAGTGCATGGCTGGTTTGAAAGTTTCCTCCTAAAATCTTGTTATAAGTATCAGAAAACAAATAAGAATGAATAGATTGGGAAAAATTTGCACTCAAAGGGACTTTACCGAACACTCGATTTAGATGCAAATGGAACAAATAGAGCTATAACAGAAAAAAATACACTTTTTTTCTTTGAAAACAAGACTTCTGAATTGTAAATCCACTTAATATATATAGCAAAATTATTATCAAGGCTAATAAATGTTTTAAATGATTCTTTGGTCTTTGGCATTCTCTATTCCAAATATGAAAAACACGCAAAAAATATTTTTAGACCTTGGATTATTATTAGATGTTAAAATCCTTGTGGCTTTACACTAAAAAACGTGCTAAATCAAGTAATTCACATTCCTACCCAGCATTAACGTCTCTAAGAAGTAGTATTTGTTTTGATCCCTTAATAACAGCAATATGGAGTAATGTGTCTCATTTATCTAAGTCACAAAATTTGTGGTGTCACAATTCACAAAGCCCTCATACCATTAAAAAATGGAAAGAAAGCTAATATGAATAGGGAGTACCAATTAATTGATCTGGATTGTTTGGGGGGAAAAACACAAATAGAAATTGTTCCAAACACAAAATAGCAATGAATAAAGTCATCATTTCGATAAGCCATTTCGTAAAAAGACTCAGTAATTTAAAATACCGTTCAATAGAAGTCAACATTAAAACATGGATAGGGTCACAGAAAAGAATGTAATTAACAAGCACCACACATTTCCATTAATAAGAAAATGACTAACAGTAATTAATAATACTACAAAAAAAAAGCCTGTAACGTCTACTCTAGTAACCGCTAACTGCTCAAATCAACTTCTTGCTTATTATAAAATTTGTGTAGTTGTTTTCCATGTATGCAAAACTTATTTACCATGCCTGCGAGGCTTTGTCAACACGAAAAAAGTATCTTTTATGCGATTATAATCATCATTCCCGTTATTACATAAAGCCCACATTACTGAAGCTGTACACACATTTGATGTGCAATGTAATACAAATGCATTCAAATGTTATTTCTAATTTTTTTTACCATGTCACCCAAATCCTAATTTTGTCAGCAAATAGTGGATGAGGTATAAATGTAGTTCAGTAAAAATGTTTTGTGGTTATATATTAAATATTTTGTTAAATGATAAGGCAGCTTTTAAATCATGGCAAAATAGTTTATTACAAAATACAGTATGTTTACTAATGTCGGCCATTTTTGTAAAATAAGTTACAACAGCATTTGCCATTTGTGCTTAGTGTATTGGAAAAAAATAGTCCAGTACAAATATGATTATATTTCTGTATTATTTTCAGAAAATATAATTATATGTTGTTTTGCTGCGTTCTTTTCCGACTCAAATTCCAAGAAAAAAACAATGTAAAGAAACTTTTACAAAAACATTGGCCGTGATGGTTACTTTTCAAACAATAAATATGACAAATAAGCTTAAAAACACTTTCAAGTATCGAAACCCCTGGGTAATTCATTTTTGCCATTGCTAATAAAGCTAGCAATTCTACAGCTGGTGATAATCTTAAATGTCACTATGCATCCGTTTCAAGTTGATGGACACAAATTCATAGAATACAGCTGGTATGTCTAGTCACCCTGAGTCGAATAATGCTAACCAATTGGCTGTTTTTGTTATAGTGTGCATAAAAAAATGACTATTTCCTAATCCCGACAGTGAGGTGTCTCTTGGTTAATGCCTCCAGCCTCCTCCTTTCAGCCTCTTCGGCTTTCCTCCTCTCCTCTTTGAGCTCCTTATATCGCCACTTAGGTATCTGCAGCAAGTGCCTGCCTCCATCTTTTGCACAGCTCTTCCTGCGAACCTTGTCAGGTTCATAAGTGGGCGTAGGGGCCTTGGAAACCCGCACCTTTGGAATGGTAAAGCCTGGCCTTACGCTGCACCTCCTCAGTAGCATATGCAGAGGCAGAAGGCTAGTCCTTCGTAGCTCAGTTCCATGATCAGACAACATTCCCAGGCTGGAGGTCCTGACTCGGGGCACAGTGATTGGCGTCTGAAGGCTGGCCCGCCTACCGGGTGAGGGCTTGGGAACTAGAGTCACCCGCGAGTTTTGGAACAGCTTGAGGTGAGTATCTATCCTGTCTGGGTTGATGGCGCTGAGCTCTTTGGCGCGTTGGAGATGGAGGATCTCGGGAACTGCATAACGCCGTTTGCCCACACTTGGTGGACTCTCAGGGCACACCTGAAAGAATGTGATTATATAATTAATTTCTTCATTTTCCAAGCCACTTATCTTCGCAAGGGTTGTGGGGCGTGTCGCAGGGGGTGGACACCCTGAAATAGTTGCAAGCCAATTGCAGGGTACAAAGAGAATAACAACCAAGCATTGGGCTGCTCATACCTAGGGACGATTTGAAGTAATCAATCAGCCTAGAGTACCTGTTTTTTGGTGGGAGAAAATCCGAGTCCCCAGAGAAAAACCATGCCGAACATACAAACTCCAATGGGAATGCCAGAAACCATCAGGGATTGAAATCTCTGTGCCACCTGATTATGTAATAGTACACTTTATTATAGTAGTGAGTGCTGAAACACTGTGATTATATAAACACAGTGTGATTATATAATATTATATTATGTTATGAGGCAGCCTAGTGGCGCGAGTGGTTAGCGCGTCGGCCTCACAGCTCTGGGGTCCTGGGTTCAAATCGAGGTCTTGTCCACCTGTGTGGAGTCTGCATTTTCTCCCTAGGCCTGTGTGGGTTTCCTCTGGGTAAAAAAAATGCAGCTGCAGGTCAAAAAAGGTTGGGAAACACCTGGTTTAGGCTATACTTATCTGAATAACTGTTATTACGTCAGCATAAATAGACTGCTATCTATCCACTTTTTCGCTATTTAATGATTACTAAAATGCGTAATGTTTCTTCTAGTCTCTGATCAGATAAAATTCCCCCAAAATATGTCTTTTATTCCTGTGCAACATTTTTTTTCAGTCTTCATTGTGCATTTTTGACTGAGGACAAAGGTTTAGAAATATTTACGGATGCCACAGCATAGTCGCAAATCACGCCTTCATCCAATATACAATATATTTTGAATGTAATGTTAAGTGTACTATGTATTAAAACTAGAAAAAGGTTAGTGATTTTACGGCCACTCACTGTATGGCAAGTTATTGCAATGAAAGGGCTCTTCACGGCTGTCGTCACGGACACCAGGTGGTCGATGACGCCAGCGTCTTCCGGGTTGGTCACATTGGCGATGTTGAAGATATCGCGCATCGTGTCAGTCAAGCGCCTCAGACAGCCTCTGGGCTCACGAGCTTTGGCCACCATTGAGGCCAAGGGGGGCCATTCTAGACTGAGAACGTGACAAGACTGTAATGGAGCTGCCATTCAAGCAAGTTGAAGAACAAAACCAACATGGGAAACTTTGATTTTTACCTGTACGCATCACACATTTGATCCGGAGAGGATCGTTCCATCAATCGACCCATCACCCAGGCAGTTTCATAGCGCCCGGTGAACAAGGCCCACTCCCTAGCGGTCAATTGACGGCCACAATCCCGTGCGTTAAGAGTAGCTCCTGAGGGAAAGACGTTACGTTTTGAGGAAATGAGTCAGATCTGTGATTGCATTATACTTAGAACTTTTATCTATTAAGGGCTGGAATACATGCTAAAACTAAATAGCTGCATGCCTTCTACTACTATTTTTAACTTTTAGAAGCGGATATATGTTTTTATATTAATCCAGATTAATAAAAATGTTCAAATATATTAATTCTAATCCAAATCAAATTTTCTTGGTTTCCAAGGCTTGACGTGGCCAACTCCAGTCCTCGAGAGCCCCTATCCGGTCTGTTTTCCAGATCTCCCTCCACCAACACACCTGAATCAAATAATCTGATCCGTATGAGGCTTCTGGACAGCTTGCTGATGAGTTGATCATTCGATTCAGGTAAGGTAGAGGAGAAAGATATGGAAAACAGACTGGATAGGGGCTTTCCGGGACCGGATTTGGCCACCCCTGATGTAGAGTGTAGACCAGGGGTGGGCAATCTAGTCCTCGAGGGCCACTGTGGCTCCAGGTTTCTGTTCCAACCGATCCAACACAGACAGTTTAACCAATTATATTTCTCCTGAAACAAGAAGCATCTGACTGCAATCCATTGATTGTATATCTATCATCCCAGATTGGTGGAAAAGATCCGTCTTATGGGTTTGGAATGAAAACATGCATCCACGGCGGCCCTTTGTAGAATTATTTGCCCACCCCCGGACTATAGACATACTCCTCACCTGCCATCATGAGTGAGCGCACACATTCAACACGGCCCTGCATTGCAGCTTTCATGAGAGCAGTAAAGCCATGACAATTTCTCCTTTCAATGTCCAAGCTTGAGTAGTAGTTGAGCAGATAGTTGGTGATTGTAATGTGACCTGAAGAAAAGACAAGACATAAAGGGGACATTCTTAAGCGTCATTTTGTCATTATGTGAGAGGGTGAGAATGCAAGTGACTTACCTGCCTGTGCTGCAGTGATGAGGGCCGTGTTCCCTTCACTGTCTTGCCAGTTAGCATCGACATACGGGCACTGAGATAAAGCTATGACAACATCAACATAACCTTGGTAACAAGCAACCAGCAACCCCGTCTGAAATTTCAAAAAGTAAAAATGAAAGAAAAGCAAAGAAACAAAGTACAAACATGGCAGTGATAGCAGGCAAGGACTTTTGTGAATTTATACGACATGTTTTCACTGCAAACCGAGACATGGTGAACTCAGTGGAAAAATAAGCAAGACTCCCTGTCTGATGTTTCGTGCCAGAAAAGGAGGGTGTGTTTGCATGCGTATGTGTGAATGTCACTCTGTGTGGGAGTGGGAATTTTTGTTTGCCTTAGAGATGACCCATGAAAAATCAGCTGAAAGTAAAAGTAAAAGCTGGATACTTTTCTGGTTGAGTCATAAGCCAATACAAACAAAATTGATGATGGTTTTGACATGTTCTTAGTTTACTTTTCATAGGGGTACACTTTGATTCAACCATATTACTGGTAGTATAATTCATAAATTTAATGCATACTGTTATACCTGTAGTGTTTAATATCATTTAATAATATATTCTAACATTCACTCATTGACCAAATATCTTTTTTCTATACATACATATGTTTAATATAAATTTTTACTAGACGCATACTATATGCTATGAGATACTAGTATATCATGAGAATTATATGTAATATACAATACTAAATACAGCAAAAATGGGGTATGTAGTAATTCTTTTTATAAAGGACAATAGATGTATATATATATATATATATATATATATTCATATATATATATATATATATATATATATATATATATATATATATATATATATATATATATATATATATATATATATATATATATATATATATATATATATATATATATATATATATATATATATATATATATATATTCATATATAGATTCATATATATATATATATATATATATATATATATATATATATATATATATATATATATATATATATATATATATATATATATATATATATATATATATATATATATATATATATATATATATATATATATATATATATATATATATATATATATATATATATATATATATATATATATATATATATATATATATATATATATATATATATATATATATATATATATATATATATATATATATATATATATATATATATTCATATATATATTCATATATATATATATATATATATATATATATATATATATATATATATATATATATATATATATATATATATATATATATATATATATATATATATATATATATATATATATATATATATATATATATATATATATATATATATATATATATATATATATATATATATATTCATATATAGATTCATATATATATATATATATATATTCATATATACATATATAGATTCATATATATATATATATATATATATATATTCATATATACATATATAGATTCATATATATATATATATATATATATATATTCATATATACATATATAGATTCATATATATATATATATATATATATATATATATATATATATATATATATATATATATATATATATATATATATATATATATATATATATATATATATATATATATATATATATATATATATATATATATATATATATATATATATATTCATATATACATATATAGATTCATATATATATATATATATATATATATATATATATATATATATATATATATATATATTCATATATACATATATAGATTCATATATATATATATATATATATATATATATATATATATATATATATATATATATATATATATATATATATATATATATATATATATATATATATATATATATATATATATATATATATATTCATATATAGATTCATATATATATATATATATATATATATATATATATATATATATATATATATATATATATATATATATATATATATATATATATATATATATATATATATATATATATATATATATATGAATATATATATATGTATATATTTTTTTTTTCGATATATCTCTATAAATATAGATATAGATATACACATACATAAGGTTTTTCGGATATATTTAGTCACAAAAACAGCATAACAGGTGATCAGAGAGAAAAAAAATGTATATCAGTATTGCACTTGAGTATTCATTGCAAGGCCAGCTTGCACTTGTCACATACATTAAAGCAATACTGCTTGATGGGCAGCACAGGTATTTAATAAAGTATTCACAATTAAAATAACATGGCAGTGTACCATCCAAAATTGCATTTGACATCTACCCTCACATATTTTCTTAAGGCAATCGATTCATGACTGACGGTGGACTGAAACTTCAGAGTTAGTGTAAAAAAAACAACAATAAATGGCAACTTGACGGGTCTTTACCCAGCCAAAGTTCAGCTTCAAAGCACTGTACTGCTAATTTAATGATATCCAACAACAACAATAAATGCAACGACAGTAAAGTATTAGGTCCAACCACATTGAGATTTACCATTATTTAAATATAGTTCTAACTGTAACTCAAAGAGGGATTTGGCGGGTCCTGGAGCATCAATATGAACTATCTCTTCGAACCTAAATTTAAGGGTAACTATGAAATTAAATTATTATTAAATTATTAGATATAAACTGAATCCCCTTGAATTGCTGTGAAATACACATTTCCATGCACTGGATTTTCAGCATTTCCCTCATAATGCTAGCCACTTCACCCAGAATTTATAGCCCAGATGTAATGGGCATGTTGTAAAACAAACACAACTTAACTAATAAAACAAACCATGCTGTCAGCCTAATGCAAGTATAATTAGTACATTAGAGTTGTCTGGCCTAGGGGGGCTTGGGGCAACAAGAGAGGAATGTTTTTAAGGAATAATTGCTAGATTGTCTGCAAATTGTTCGCATAAAATGCTTGGTATTGGATCAAACAAATGTATTTGGTTGGACTCGCTCATAAACACAGTTGCATACACAAACACACTGTTATTATTGTTTTGGATAGCTATCACTGCTTATGAATGGATATATTCTGAGCACTTTATCTGAGGATGCTACTAATTCTCACCCGGCAAGAAAAGACCACTCCACCCACATATTCACAAAGTGAATTGAAACGCAGTCTTGACATGAGAGCTCCCTTAGAATCGTTTCATTTAGTCCAAGGAAAATGCAGCCAGGGGAATACTTTTTGATTATTTTATGGAGATTTTGGATCTCCTCCCTGACATTTAATCTCCTGTGTTCCAATTCACTGTATTCCTGCTGGCCCCGCGTAACCTTGCCTTACGCAAATCATAACTCTGAAGTTGATGTAATTCCAACTTGTTTTTTTTTTATTATTGATGTGCTAGTTTTTATGTGAAATGTTACACCTTCATGTTGATTAAATTCAATAGAGAAAACAACACTCTTAAGAGAATAATAATAGCAAGTCTATGTAAGGGCAGAGATTGTATGTATAATCCTTTTTTAGGAGGGTGTGCTTAACTTTGTATGGCATTTGAAAGAATACTGATGTACACTTGTTCAGGCAGTGTGACAGTATATTTGTAATAATTTTCTAAAAACATGAGCCACTGGCAACTACAGTGAAATATTTTTATGGATGTGATTAAACTTGGATATATATATTATATTCCTTGGTGTTTTTTTTAATGCAAATGATAATTTATTCTGTACTTATTTTATGGAAAATGCGTTTTTCATCAAATTTAACCGCACCCATCAAATCAAAATTTCATGAAAAATCTTAGATAGAATTCCCATGGACTAATATACATATGGATGAACTGGTACTAAAGCAAAAGCATAACTTAACTTCCGAGTTTTCTATATTTTCTTTTCATAATCATCAATATCTGTTTTTTTTTGGGATTGGGTATCATGGTAGTGGTCATCTTGCCAATGGGTGTTGGCCCAGTTGTTTTACTAATGAAATCAGCAAAATTTAAGAGGGCTAAAATGGGATTAAACTTTATGTGTGTTAATGGTGAAACTTAACATTCCTTTCGACCCTCATAATAAAATAGAATGTATATAAAGCTGTCACAAACAAGCTTTTTTTTCACCTCATGTGAAATCACTGACTCTGTGGATTAGGCTGCATATCGGATCATGCAAAGAATTATACTCATGTTATTATTAGCACACCGAATAATCTGGAGATGATCCATTGCCAGAAATAGAACAATTTATCACGCTCACTCACTCGACGAGGCATGTAATTATGTATCCAGCATTAATATACAGTAGGACATTTTTAAAGCATTGATTAAATGAATGTATCCATACTTCTTCATCCATCCAAAATGATTTACCATTTAATTCTTCCATTGGGTTTAATGACGTTAAAATTTCAATATTTAAAAAGTACATTATATAACAGTACATAGATCAGAGCGCAGAGAACATATCCAGTCGATAATGAATGTGTTAACACTCCTGTCTGGAGCTATATCAAATCACATGTGCATGACCTTTAATTTTTCCCATGATTCACATTAGGTGTGCTATTTGCAATCACTGGGTGTTGTCCCACAATAACATTTATAGCATATAATCTAAAAACATTCTATATTAGTTCTTCCATGTCCCTGAGCTCAACCGGTTTGGAAAACGTGGTCGAAAGGAGGAGAGCGGGGGCCTAACGAGAACAGTGGCCTCATTTAAACTGGATAGATTCTGTGTGGAAGGAGGGGGTGACACGTTTGAGCGTGAGTGTGAGCAAGAAACCCTGGGTTCACATCCAGGTCGGTCCACCTGTGTGGAGTTTGCATGTTCTCACCGAGCGAGGGTGGGTTTTCTCTGGGTGCTCCAGTTTCCTCCCACATTCCATGAACATGCACGGTAAACTGATTGGACACTCTATATTGCCCGTAGGTATGGATGTGAGTGTGCATGGTTGTCCGTCTCCTTGTGCCTTACGATCGGTTGGCCACCGTTTCAGGGTTTTCCTCCTCCTCTGGCCCGGAGTAAGCTGGGATAGGCACCAGCACCCCCGCGACCCTAATAAGGATAAAGCGGTTCAGAAAATGATTGAATGAATGAGAAAAAAAAGTATGGCTACAGGCACATTGAAGAGTAAGGTTTGAGACTATTTCTGTTTGAAGAAATGGTGTGTGATTGTGGTAACGAGAAGAATAAATAGATTCACATCCCAAGCCTGATGACCTCCAGACTTGTTCAGTCAAGTGATCCCTTAATTATGTAAAACTGATTTGATTATTTAAATAGGCGAACATCTTTAAAAAAGGAATCAAAATTACATGATCCCAAAACCTCCTACAACTGCTATGTAGTGCATTTCACAGACTATATATATGCTTTGAAATTAGAAGAAAATGTGTTAAACATTGGAATTTTTTTCTGTAATTGTATCAAGGCACTCCTATGATAATAATGTATGTACAGTATAGAGAATTACAAGGAGGGCAGACTGGATCCTTTCTCAAAGCCCTAAAATAGTCCCCTAAGCCTTGTCCAAAGCTGAGGCTTAATTATTTCTCTCCAGAATCAGAAGCACACTCAATGAACTTGTCTCAGTGTGTCAGCAAGATGTAGGCCTAAAATAAAAGTAGAAACTAAAGCACTTTTATATGAAACATTTATCTATTTGGCAGTCATTATGACCGCACAGGTATTTACTGATCAGGTTTTTGGTCAAAGGCACCAATGAAACTTAGGTTGTATAAATTTTGTATAAATGTTTAAAATACTTTTTAAAAAGTTGTTCATTCATTTATTTTCCAAGCCGCTTATCCCCACAAGGGTCACAGGGGGTGCTGTAGCCTATCCCAACCAAGGGCACCAGGCAGGGGACACCCTGAATTGGTTACCAGCCAATTGCAGGGTGCAGGGAGATGGAAAATCATACCTTCACTCATACCTAGGGGCAATTTAGAGTGTTGAACCAGCCTACCATGTGTGTTTTGGGACGTGGGAGGAAATTGGAGTACCCACTGGGTAACCACTCGTCCACCAGGCTGTAAATTGCATTACTTCAGGCCAGAAGTGGGGGACCATTCACATTCATATTCATACCTAGGAGCAATTTAGACTGTCCAATAAGCCTACATTGCATGTTTTTGGAATGTAGGATGAAACCGGAGTACCCGAAGAAAACCCACGCAGGTCCGGGGAGAAAATGCAAACTCCACACAGGTGGAACGACCTGGATTCGAACCCCAGAACAGTGAGGCTGACGCGCTAACCACTCGGTCACCGGGCCACCCCATTAATATGTATTAACTATGTAATTTTACATTTTCATTCATTTCACTCAATGTTTTAACAATAATGATTAACCCAATTCTAGTTCTATTAATAACTGGGATAGGCTCCAGGACCCCCACATTAACTGGTTCAGAAAATAAATGAATGAAAGTTTATTTTTTCATTCATTTCAATGTTTTATTTTCAAAAAATGTTATTCTAGTTGATTTGTTTTATTTTATTGAAAGTTTTATTCAGTGTCTCGTCAAAAAACAGTTTCGGTGCAAAATTTACCTTAGACTCCCACCCATAAAAATCCACATGGACTTTTCTCTAACAAAACTACTGTGCATACGTGAAGTGGGCATCATAAAAGTGATTACATACTTATGGGCGACATACGTACCCTGTTGTTTCGGTCTTCTTGATTAACTTCGTCCTCGCTGAGTCCATGCCTTATCATGATCCGAACGATAGAAGCGTTGTTAGTGCAGCACGCCCGGAAGAACGACACGGGCTCCGGGTTATGAGGGGACGTGGAGTGCTCGGAGTCCGCGAACGCATCATCATCGGGTGGGTAGAAGGAGTCATCGGACGCGATGCTCCTGGTGTCGTCCAAGTCCTCAAAGTCAACTTCTTCGAAATCTTCCTCATCCTCATCGTTCTCTTCGTCATCCTCACACAAGCCAAGGTGGTGGTCCTCCTCCTCAACTATGATCGGGTGAACTTGAGCGATGCCCGCGCCGGCTTTGTGCTGCTGCTGCTGGGGTTGCTTGACCCGGAGCGACGCTGCGACTCCTCCATCCCTGTCGTCCGTGATCAGCACCATCTAACCCCGATCTGGGCGCTGTCATAGGACTGGCCTTTTCCACCAGGTTCAATTCCAATTCCAAAATGTCTGGGCCCAAAAGTTTACAGTGCACACTCCTCATGCACTTATTGGGTGGTCCGCTGTCATATCGCCCGGGTGTCCATCAGTCTTGCGAGTGAGTGAAGCCTTCAATGAATAAATGAATAGAGCATTTGTAACAAGTATCAATTGAAAAGACTGCATCCAAACATGAGATGTTGGACGGGTAGAGAGACACAAAAGAGAACATGCCGTCTCCTAATCCGATTAGATGGCCCCGGGACGACAACCCTCTCCCCCTCCCCTCCTTCTGTCCTCCTCCCATAAAAGTACAGTTGTACTCGGTTTACGACCTTGTCCCGGTCCTACGACTGCGATTTAGGATCTTTGTTATTGAAGCACTACTAAATCATCATGTTCGAATTTGTATGAAAGACAATTGTATTTCATAAATACTCGATTTATTTACTCAAGTCACGCATGTTCTCAAAAAGTATGTAAATAATACTTTATAGGGCTGCTGGTTGTTAGTGCGTCTGCCTCACAGCTCTGGTGTCCTGGGTTCAAATCCAGGTTGGTCCACCAGCTGGGATAAACTCCAGCACCCCCCGCGAACCTAGTGAGAATAAAGCGGTTCAGAAAATGACTGAATGAATAAAATGGGATATATATATAGAAAATCGAAATAGAAAAGTGTTTTTTTTCCCATAAAGTGAAGAAAATTGCAATAAAGTGATCTAACTTGTTTGGTGAACTCTAAATAACCCTTGACACCACCCATTGTAACTTTACCATATCATTAAGGGAGAATACAACTTTTACCCTTTTAAGTGCATCACGACTGAACACCTGTAGCGGAAAATACAAGTACATTAGTTCCAGTTTGTGCCTATTAACATCCTACCTTGTTCTATGCCCCCGCTGAGGGTTGAAATTGATCTCCTGTGGCTCGCCCATCATTGCTATGGTACCAGCTGGGTTGTTGCTATGTAAGCGACAGTCACTTTTAGGAGTAACGGTACATATTTGCATGCTGTTTACCTCTTCATCGGCTGAATGGTTAGCGCTTGGCCTCAGTTCTGGGGTCAAGGGTTCCATCCCAGGTTGGTCACCACTGTGTAGAGTTGGCATGTTCTCCCCGGTCTTGCGTGGGTTTTCTGTCCTCTGGTTTCCCCCAACATCCCAAAAACATGCATATAGGCTGGTTGAACACTATAAATTGCCCCTAGGTATGAGTGTGAGCATGAATGGTGGTCCGTCTCCTTGTGCTGGAATTGGCTGACCACCAGTTCAGGGTCTCTACCGCCTTGTGCTCGTAGTCAGTTGGGATAGGCTCAAGCGACTCTAGTGAGGTTAAGCTTTTTTTCAGAATCAGAAAGTTTCATCGATAGCACATTGTCATGATAGTAGAAATATAATTAAATATAAAAATAAAGCACTTTATCATCCATGTCTATCATCAACAATCAGAAGTCTGGTGCCCAGCAGATGCTGTAAAAAGACAGATCAAACACACATTTTTAAATAAAATGCAGTTATCATTGTTAAGTTTGCCTGTCAATCTAACAATATCGGGTAAAATCCAGACTAGCAGGCAAACAGTTAATGGTGAATTGGTTTGTTTAAATTGGTTAGTTCTGTTTGGTTGGTTGGTCAGTTAAGTCTCTTTAGATCAGGGGTGGCAATCTATTCCACAAAGCCCAACAGTGGGTGCGGATTTTCATTCCAACCCTTAAAGAGGACACCTTTTCACCAATCTGGTCTCCTACAAGTGCAAGCAGTGGATTCCAGTGAGGTGCTTCTTGTTTTTTTGTAGAACTCTCAATGGTCAAAGTGTTTGTGCTGGATCGGTTGGAACAAAAATCTGCACTCACAGCAGCCCTCGAGGACCAGTTTGCCCACCCCTGCTTTAGATGCTGAAGGACAAGCATCTCAAAGCACATCAGTACCACTGAGCTAGTCATTTGGGCCAATATAGGTGATTTCTGATGTCACTAGAATGATAGCAGCAGACTTCAAGTGGGGTAGGACCTTAGTTCAGAAAAGGGCCAAGTTGAAGATCCCAGTCAAGACCTTTAGAGGTTAGTGCATGCGTGAAGCACCTTTCCTGGGTTGGTCCCCAGTTGTGCACACAACCTAGTGTTCTTGATCCGTGCGTGCTTAAAGGCTGGAAGAATACTGTTGGGCACCTAAAAAATGAGCAAAGAAATGGTCAAGATCCTGCCAATGCGGCTGCTGGAGGCATATCCCTAGTGGATTGTCAGGTGATGCACGTCCTGCCAAACCCACTGAGTATCATTGTCCTGTGTTTCCACTTTCTACTTTTCAGTTTGATTGCCCTGTGCCCTTGCAGGAGTTAGATCTCACTGCCCCGAACTGTCTTAAAGCTGAATGCCTTGCCCCCAGGAAATCTTGACAGCAAAGGTCTGTACCTGTGTTAAAAGATGTTATCTACTGTGATCTGAAAGTGTCCTGGAATTTGTTATGATGGCAATTTTACCATTGTAAAAGTGTTTAGTTGGTGTACTTAGTGTGGTTGGTAGTGAAATCCTTTACAATGATGTGAAGACACGAGCAAAACTAATCTAGGAGGCTATTCCCGAGTCTCCAACAGCAGCATTGAACGGGCAACTAAATCTTTCGTACAAGCTTTGGCTGGGACAACAATTTGTCTGGTGTAATTGGTATATCCTGACAGAAGGCGACTTCTCATTCATTCTCCAAACCGTTTATCCTCACAACGGTCATGGGAGGCGGAGCCTATCCAAACTAACTATGGACCCCAGGCATGAATTGGTGGCCACTAATCGCAAGACACAAGAAAAACAACCATTTACACTCATGCATATCTAGAGGCAATTTAAAGTGTTCAAACAGCCTATTATGCATGATTATGGGATGTAGGAAGTCAACGGATTACCTGGAGAAATGAAGATAAAAAATGTATATTCCTCATTGTAAAGTCTAACTAAACTTTAATTTTCATTGAAGGTGCGCCTTATAGTAAATACGGTAATATTTAATTCATGTGGAAAAATGGCAGCCCGGTGGACGAGTGGTTTGCTTCATCGGTCTCACTTCTGAGCTCGATCCCAGATCTGGCCCTTCCTTGCATTTTCTCCCCAGGCTTGCATGGGTTTTCTCTGGGTACTGTAAATTCTATTAATGCAAACATTTATACTAACTTGGTAAATTGGAGGATACTCAGAAAAGGCAGTTGAGTCTTCTACTGCTATTGTAAAACATTCCCAATCAATGACGGTGGCCCCTGACACATTTAAAAGGTGGCACTCACGCTCAGCTGGTGACTGAGTACCTACCTTCTATTTTGCGTGAGATTTTTTTTATCCGTTAAGAAGCCCGAATAGGAGACATGAGATAAATTGAAAGTAAACATGTTGAGTGAAGAAAACATTTTTTATGCACACAATTCAATGTATAATGTAAACAAGTAGCAATTACCACAATTTTAGACAGCATCAATATTGCATTAAACAATGATCGACAATTTTCTCATGGATATTCAAAGCAAACCAGTCATTTTGTAGGGTGATTCAATGGGACACAGGGTGTTATAAAATGTAATGGCTCTCACTTGGCTCTTTTTTTGTGGACAAACAAATCTGTACTTTACGGACTAGTTACATACTAACCATAAGTAGGAGGCTGTAATTTATTTATGGGGGCCAACAACAACCTCTTTTGGAACAAGTCACAACCTATTCCAGAGCTGCCAACCTCCATCGACCCCATTACAGGAGTGCCCTTGTCCCATTTCCGGAGTATTTCCGAAGTGAATGTGATTCACACAAAATTGATATAAAATGTAAAAATCCGCGTAGAACAATTTAAATCAAACTGTTATCATGTTTTTACATCAATTGAAAGTGTTTTTGCAAACTATTTAAAAAGTACAGCACGTTTATCTTTGTGTTTGGGTCATTTTACATGCGTTAGTAATTGCAACATATGTCACACTGAAGTTGCACTAGCATGTTGTGCAATGTGCAAATGTCAGTTCTTTTGGAAACGGCTTCAACATGGGATATTTTGTCGAATATGAACCAATAAACTTCTGTAAGTGTCTGGGTTTCTTAATAGAAGTTTCATCCAAATTGCCATCCATTTTGCACTTAACCCAAGCAGGCATATTGATAAACTGTTGGTTTAGCTTTAATTATACTTACTTCCCTTATAAACAAAAACTTAATGTTAAATCGATTTCGAAGTCATTGCCATGCTGAAGTCGCGCAAGACGAATCCTTCGTCAGAACATGTAACTCGGATGATTCCCAACTCACTGGCACACAATTCTGAGGCATTTAAATTGGATATTTCGTACTTTTCCAAAATTGTTGTTTAAAAAAGAGTGTGAATTTTTGGGGGATTTTCGGAGTTTAGGCAGGTTGTTTGGTGTCCTGGAGTTTGCGTTGCATTTCCAGTGAAACTCCTGAAATTACGGAGTAGTTGGCAGCCCTGCTAATCTATTTGTGTCATCATTCTGTATATGGACACTAGGTTTGTAGATTCGTACCATCTTATTGGATAGCTGATAGGTCTAACAAATGGACTCACTGTGTTACCTTATGGTAATTGATCATTACATATGCAATCTTTATGGTTGAAATCTTTATGTAGAAATTAGCTTTTCTATTTCTTTCGTGTGAATCAACCACAGTATGACAGAGAGCAAGAGGAAGGTAGAATTATAAAACAATAAGCAATAAAATGACTGTAAATTAAAATCATTATATAGGTTTCATAGCATGTTGTTGTAACGAAAATGTCTTTAAGGTTCACTTTATGTTTGTATGATGGCCAAACAACAGCAACAGAGAAATTTACTATGTATTATATTCCAAATTGTGCAGCTCTACCTAATCGTTCTTGGATTCACTGAAAAGTGTGTAATGACATTCCCTGGGCACAAACCCTAATTAACAAAATGTCACTCCATGTTGCTTTTACATCCAGTGCTTGCACTTTGACATTTTCTAAATGAAACCAAAAAAACTTTTCGTGGCAGAGATGACGGTGAGTTACATGACCTTGTAAGACCTTTCCCCCACGTCTAAAAATCTAGTACTAGTGTTATCTGCAGTATAAGATGCTAGTTTGTCTTTGGTCATTCTTTCATAATATATTTTTTTTCCTCTTTAGCATTTGCCACAAAAGGCTAAAGTGCTGATTGTTTTAAGATTTAACCGGAGCTATCACTATTTTCACATTAGGGACTGATCGCAAAAGGCCTATTGACAAGCTTAGGCCATTTAATTCAATTGAGCTGCCAAGTGAACAAAGACAAGTCTAATGTTCCACTGGCAGCAATCTAGACAGTAATGAAGCAATTTCAATCAGTCTACAACGTCACTTACTAATTATATAATTTCTTAGTGATGTTTGGTCATGTGTCTCAAACCAATGTAGCCAACACATACCTGTATCTCAATTTATTGTTAGCATCTTCCTGAAGCTGAATAAAAAATAATTATACAGTACATAATTGCATGCTATCACCTCGTGTGGACATGAGAGCGAGCAATAACATCCATGTCAACAGCTCAATAGAGTTATTGAATTCATGGAAATTAATGTTTAATTGTTGAATAAATGAGCATTAGTGCTGTCCCAGTGATTAATTAAGCATCTTCTTTGGCCATGATGTCGGTATGTTCAATAAGATAAATAGGGAGGCAGGAGGTGTTGTGCTTGACTGACAGTTAAAACCGGTATTTATAGGAGTTGCTCTCAGTTATCAAGTCATCCAGATGTACTTACCTCAGTTAAGAATTCATTTTAGCTGAATGTCATTCAGCAAATTGAGTGAGGTGTTTACATATTACTCATATCATGGCACAATTTTGCCCAATTTCAGTCTGATGAGTTACAAGGTGGCTGTATATCCTCCCGATGGATGAAGTCAAGAGGTTTGATCATCCCGTGCTGCACTTTCCTGCAATACAAAACTTTTTATTAACATGAACCTACACTTAACCCCCATGAAAATTCAGTCACTATTAATAGCATACACAGAGCTTTTTAAATGTCATAGTGTGATATTTAAAAAAATATGGACTTTTTAAGGATATAAATTAAAAACAACTGAGATAATGTGAATGTGCAAGTGTATATACATGGTCATTACTATGAATGTAGCAGTGCTCAGATGTAACTTAACTAGCATAAGTTGACTTTGACTCCCTAAAAATAGTGTGACAAGTATAGAAACACAAATATAAGGTATATTTGTGTTTCTATACTTGTCACACTAATTTTAGGGAGTCAAAGTCAACTTATGCTAGTTAAGTTACATCTGAGCACTGCTATATTCATAGTAACGACCATGTATATACACTTGCACATTCACATTATCTCAGTTGTTTTTAATTTAATTTACCAGTACTAGGACGTAAGTAAATGTCTGCTAAAGCAATATGTCCGATTATTTTCAGCAATACCATATGTATTTCTCTACACACTCTCCTCTGTAAGATAAGTAAAGCCTCAATCATACATCATGTTACACAACCCCATTTTGTTGAGCAACAAAGTCCTCACTAAAGCCAAGATTCCTAAACCGCTACATCTTTACCATGATGTCATGCTTTCTAAAATCTAGGCACAATAGAGCAACTCCACTAAAAAGTTTTTGAATTTGTTTTAATCTTGATCTGTATAAAGATTTTTTGTTTTATTTCAAATTATTTCATATATACAATGACAGATTTTAAACTGTTAATAAAGTTCTACACAAAAGGCACAAATAAAACTTATTTCGTTGATTCCATTGAGTTTAGAGCAGACCTTTGGCACGGTTGACCTAGTAACAAAGGCAGGGAAAAATGTATAGAAAAGTGTGTTTATATTCTTTTGTCATCTGTTTATGAATCATGCTATTTTCTGGTTCAGGGAGGGTGACTGACTACGCAATAGTAGGGTGGAGTGCTTATGCTTCCGGTAGATGAACTGTTTCATACTGCCTGGAAACTCATTGCTGTGAATTCTCACCAAACTAGAACAGTTTCTTCCTAACACATACACTAAATACTCACAGTACTTTGTTAATTTCATTTTATAATGATTGGTGGTATTTCAAAAATGTTATGAAAACATTTAAAATAGTAATTAAATAAAAAGCAAGAGGTTGTTTACAATGTTTACACGGGTTGCTAGTAGACATAGAATAAATGAATGGAATACTTCATGTTTTATCTGTCTAAAAATTCAAGGTCATTATAAAAATAAAAAGTTTACCGGGTGTTGTGTGCGTGTCCTTTTCAACCTTGAAAGCAAACTGACAGATTTTCTGTTATGTTTACTTTACAGTTGCAACATCAAGAAAATTGTTTATAACATGCTCTTATTTGCCAGTAGAGAAAGGCAAAATGTGATCCATCTGTTTTGTATGTCTGTTGCTGTTCATTAAAATGCCCTAACCTACTTTAAACAGAACAGTGTTAGTTGGATAAAGCCCCACTGAGCCTGCCAATCCTAATGATGTTAATTCGTAATTGGGAACAATTTGGAGTAATGTGCTAGAAGAACTACTGCTCAACCAATTTATTAATGGAATGCTGTCATTTTGTTGAGTTTTTCGTCCTTTCTTCTAATGTACAAACTCGGGAGGTGGGTGGGGCTGCATAGTAATCCATTCTGCCTTTTGTTTTTAGGACTGAGAAAGCATCGCATTAGGACACTCACAATGCCAACTTGGGCCACAGGTTCAGAGTTTTCAGTTGTAGAGTTGAAAAACCACTTACCACTATTGGGCATATATATTTTTGCATTCATGATTACTACTCTCTATACATCCATTTATCGTTTACGGTGTTATATCGACGCCCAAATAAACACGGGCGTGCATGCATGCATGCATGCACACACACCCATGCATGCATGCATACATACATATATACATATACACACGTTAGTGTATATGTACATATATATACACATACATATATACACACATGCATATATATTTTTTCAGTACCATTTATCCTCACAAGGATTGCAGTGGATGCTGGAGCCTCCACCAGCTGTTTTCGGGGAACACACTGAATTGGTGGCCAATCACAAGGCACAAGGGGATCGACAACCATTCACGATCACAACTCATCTAGGGGCAATTATATTGTTCAACCAGCCTACCCTGCATGTTTTTAGGACCGGTGAAAACCCACACAAGTTTGGGGAGAGCATGAAAACCCCGAACAAGAAGGTCCGGGTCCTGGAATCGAACCCTTGATCTCAGAATTGTGAGACAGGCGCAGTATATATAAATATATATAGTATATATGTGTGTGAGTGTGAGTGGTTGTCGGTCACCTTCTGCCCTGTGATTGACTGGCTACCGATTCAGGGTGTCGCCACTTGGTGCCCCAAGTTAGCTGGAATGGGCTCCAGTACCCTTGTGACGATAAGAGGTTCAGAAAATGAATGAATACATATATACACAAAATATGAACCTACACTTGTGGCTCCAGGCTTGTGAGAAGGCCGTCGACGTGGCCCCGTGGCATATCGGGGTCCAGGTTAGCAAGGTACATGCATAGTAGTGAAAATATCTCAAAAGGGATCCTCGCAGCTCCTCCCTCCTCATCTTCGGTCAGGATCTCACAGGCGACCTTGAGGGAGGCCTTGAGAGACTTGAAAACGACAATATATATTCGAGGTATGAACACACAGCAGATCAAGATGAATACATAGCTTTACTGGACCCATGTGGTCAAGGTGTGGAATAACATCTACTTTTAACTTTTCCCCAAAGTAATTGTCAATGAAGACACCATTCACAAGATTTCTCCAAGCTTGAAGTTTACTGTCTCTCAGTGTCAGCGTCATAGTGAGGATTATCTGCAAATGCTCGCCTTGACAGCAATAATTTACTCTCCCACTGCAGTATAGCTTTCATTCATTCATTCATCTTCGATACCGCACATCCTCAAAAAGGTTGCGGGGGTTGCTGGAGCATAAGCCAGCTGTCCTTGGGCGAAAGGCAAACTACACCCCAGACTGGTCGCCAGTAAGCCATAGGGCACAGAGAGACAAATGACCATACGCACTCACAATCATACCTCCCATCAGTGGGAATCGAGCCCACGCCTGCCCGCAGCAAAATTAGGCGAGTGAAGCACTACACTGTGAGGCGTCCAGTGTAGCCTTTTTGCTCCAAAGATTTTTTTTGTAAATGTATGTGTAACCCTCTTTAAATTCTTCAAACAAAATAAAATGTAAATAAGCTCACATCTCCCAGAGCACTGCAGCCCAGTGCGAAAAACTGCATCCAATTGATTTCCATGTCAAAGTTTCCCAGTATCAACATGTCCTCCAACTGTTCCATGGGCAGACACAGTGCCTTCCATTTGTCCTGCAAATCCTCTCTGCCACATGTCTCTGCAGTAGAAAGCTACAGTACACATTGGAGCAGAAAAATAAAATGAAACATGGGGTAGTATGGCAATATATATTGTGAAGAAGAAACAAGATAATTTCATGCTGCATTAAACCCTAAATGGTTCACAAGGTGTAGGTAGTATCACTGAGGTAATGATTAATACTAAATATGGTCAGTAAGAGAGTCCAACCATAATCAAAATATTGGAAATATATAGTACAAATATAGATTTTGCACTCTAACAAATGCCAAGTCTGACACTTTCATTAGTATATGATAAATACAATACTAACGTACCTGTTTGTGAAGGGTCTTCAACAGGCCTGGAGTCAACATTGCATCTTTATTCTGGTTGCCAAAATTCAGTTCCAGCCTATCCTTGACAGGCAGAGTCTCTCCTTTAGCCAATGCCTCAAAGTAGCTGTAAAATATGAACACATGATTAGTACAAAAATTCATATTATCACCACCCAATGAGGTAATGAAGGACTATCTGAATAATTAGTGTTGTTAATATAAATCAGATCTGTTTAGGGGAAATCAGGGGTGATTTTGGTGTATGCAAGGTGATCACAAGGTGATCGATCAGCTGTTATAAGATAGACAATTCAAATACAAGTTACAAGTACAAAAAATAAGGTTAATGAACACTCTTCTTGATATTCCGTTGAACAAAAATGTGTTTAAAATACTGTAGTAAGTACTTTTTAAAAATCATTTCAGTGGCAGAAAAAGCTCCAAGAATATCATACAGTATTTGAACTCGCAAAATACGCCTAACATCATTAAATTTAGACTTGGTTCTTTTTGATAGAATTTCAACTAGGGATTAAGTGTATAATTTTGAATTTAGCCTTCAAGAAGCATATCAATAAAGTCCAGACATCTCTTACTTTCCAAATAAAAAAAACAATCAATAAAACCAAGTGATTCATATCTCACATTTTGTCAGAGTTCTAAAAAAAATAAAAGAACTCGCCTTTAACTCATCCAGAATGCAGCAGTCCTTGTATACGATGTGCTGACATAACCAAATCAAAGTGAAATTGGCCAAATAACATTAAATGCAGCCAAGACGCCGACCATTGCAGATGATTGGGCACTCTTTGGAGACAATGTTAGACTTTTAAGTGCACTCTATAAGTACATATGTCCGCGTTGCATTTGTACGTTTTCTTAGTATTATTGCTTAATAAGGGGGATTGTAATCATTAATAAGGGAAGCAATCGGCCTTGGTTGACAGGTATGCAGCCAACAATGGCAGTGGGCGGTGCGCATTCTGAATTGATTGATTTAAAAATGTCTTCATTGAGAGAATCTGGCACAGTGTTATCAAAAAGTAAGACAAACTTACGCTGCAGACCACACCAATAGGTCTTTGGGCTGAGTTCGGATGGCTGCTTTAGAAAAATTCTTCAAAACTTCCGGAAGTCCCGTTGGGATGTTTATTTGCTGGGAACAGAACATGGTCTCCGGTGGAGGCATGGCTGCAAACACAATCGTATTCCAATGAACCACAACCACCGCGAGATAACACAATTAACGCACCGAAGCGTGCATCCATAACTTACTTGAAGCGTGGTACTGCTACGCAAGGAACACTTGAAATGAATAGAGTGACATTGATTAGGTTGCATATCCAAAATCAATCAATATTACGAACTCCTTGAATAACAATAATTCGTCGATGATGTCACGGTTGCGTCGACCTATCTTGGTTAGCTCTGGTGATTGATTATAAAAAGGCGTTTTTACTAATAATTTATGCCGTCGACGACTTTAGAATGAATTCGTAGAGTGAAGAATCACGCCTACTGCAGATGCTATGTAGAAATAATGACAAAAACACAAAGCATTTTAAATGATTTTTGTTAGGTACGGCAGGTGCCTATGTTTCAATACAGAGAACTCTGGGAACGTATATTTTACCTCGTGTATAGTTGAGCTGGAAATTTTGACAGGATAATGATACGTTTATAAATCTTTGGCGTGAAGAGGTTCTTTTTGCTACATTAACCGGCCATTTGCAGCACGGTTTCCTAGCAACGGGCCAAACATTTTTTCCGTCCGGCGCAATGTTGCTCCCTGGCGGCCTGGTGAGTACTGCATTCAGCAAATAATTTCCATATTGTGTAAAAGCATTCATTTGAACGAATGGTTAAATTTTTATCAAATGTTTATCCACAATTCTGACAGCGAAACTAATTAACTGAATAATTATAATTTTGTATTTTTTTCAGTGCAAAATGTTCGGCTGTTTTTATTTATTACAACCTATTTTTACATCAGAATTTGCCCCAAATTACCTATTTTAAAATAGTTGCAAAATAATAAATGAATTTATCTGTGATGAACTTCATTCAAAACATTTCAAATGCCAGAAACAATCAAAACATCATTTATGAAACTTTATTATCAAACAGCTTTTTCAAAATACGTGTACAGATAGTGATTGAAAAATAAAAGTACAACATTAAACCATTGATGAATAGACAAAAAGAACAATACAAAGAAAATATTTAACTGTGCACATGGAACTGAAAAAGCACAGAAACATTTGCATGAAAACACTAAACAATGCATCTCTAAGTTTTCATTACCTTGAGATGCACTGCAGTTTGACCGATGATAAATTGAAACAAAAACAACTTCTCAAGAGTCAATGACTAACAATGATTTTCACCCATCACTGTACCTCTTACAAAAATAAAAGTACTATGCCTAGCTGAATTCCCAAGCATTCAACAATTGAGGCCTTTAAAAAAAAATTCTATTACCCCTAATTAAATTTTCTGGACGGCGATCGGGGCAATGTCACCAAACTTTGACGATAATTGCTCAAACTTTATAAGCTACAGCTGACCTTCCCAAAAGCAATGCAAGTTAATGTGTATCATTAACCTAAAGTGAATGTCTAAAATGAATTTGGTCCTACCTCAAAGATGGTATCTATACGATGTTTATTTATTCGAGTAATGATCATTTTCCCTAAATGGGGATTCCCAGTGTTTGGCACTTTGGGTAACAAACAGACCTATTAGACTACAGATCTTAGTTAAACTAGGATGGAATGGAAGGCAGTGGGAAATAATGGATAGGAAAACTAGCACATTTCCAGTGCTTAAGCACCCCTAAAATGTGTCCGGTATTAGTATTCTTTTGGGAAATTAGATTTTAAAAAAAACTGCAGAACATACAAACTTCTTTGGGTCTTTTATCTTTTGCCCCGTTTGTTACCGGCAGGGGGCTTCTTTAGCTGCAGCAAAGGTGCAGTGGTGCCAAAACCGGTCGCAGGTGGGTTGGACACGCCAAAGGTGAGTCCTGCTGAGGGGTTGATGCCAGGGTTACTGAAGTTAAAGCCTGAGTTGTTGGTAGCACCAAATCCTAGACAAAGAATGGAAAGTTTACAAAAAAAAAAAAACATTTGAACCGGTGTATGTTAGCAATATAGTCCTTAATTGTAAATTCTACAGTGGAAATTTACACATCTCATCTCATTTTCTGAACCACTTTATCCTCACTAGGGTCACGGGGGTGTTGGAGCATATCCCAGCTGACTTCGGGCCAAAGGCATGGGACACCGTGAATTGGTGGCCAGCCAATGGCAGGGCACAAGCAGATGGACAACCATTCACACTCACACCCATACCAAGGGGTAATTTAGAGTGTCTAATCAGCCTACCATGCATGTTTTTGCTATGAGGAAACTGGAGTACCCACGCACATGCAAACTCCACACAGGTGGACCGACCTGGATTTGAACCCAAGTCTCCCACTGTGAGGCCGACGCGCTAAACACGACGCAAAATTAACTATATTATATAAACATTTGATAGTTAATTTGCTATTGCAGAATAAGAAGCACATTTAACTTAAAAAGTATCATAGGTCTAGAGCTAGCTGCACTCTGCAACTCATGCCAGGCTGCCAGGTGAAACAGCTAATAAAACAAATCAGGTTCCATGTTTTACATAGTGTTAAGATTCACCATAATCTGCCAGTATCAAATATTTATGAATGGGTTTGATACAATCAGACTGAATACATCATGCATGGTTGAGGGAGGCACTATATTAAAGTGTCAGTCACAAAATGAGGAAAGTAAAATGTGGTTCTTTTAAATAAATTCAGGTACAGTCAAACCTCTACTTACAAATGCCTCCAGGTATGAAATTTGAAAATTGTTGTGAATGCATTGATTCTCACGTTAGAACCTAGCTGCACTCTACTGGTCTCTCATTGGCTGTCTCACAACAATCACTATCCAAGGTTTTCTCTTATGTACTTTTGACCACCGTTCATCATCACAGAGTTCTGACGGAGTAGTTGTGTGAGGAATTCTCACCCTCTTGCTACTGAGACAACACAATTTCTCGAATACGGGATGAATAAAGTTATCTTATCCAATCCAACAGGACCATGGGACAAATTAGAGTTTACATATAAAGTACTGCTCTACTGACAAAAATATTCTGGAACCAATTAATTTCGTGAGTAGAGGTACTAGTATATATTTTCAATTTGAAGTTCAAACCATTTGCAAAAAGGTTTAAGCATTACAACTATTTTGATGGGGTGGGGGCATCAATAACACACACATAGATCTATTCCTTCATCCATGCAAATCATACTTAGGGTGTTACAATCAACATGTACCTGCACTCAGACTGCCTCCTGTGGGCTTAGTGGTGGAGGTGAAGGCAAAAGAGGAACCCCCAGTCCCCACCCCACCAAATCCTGGCCCTGCACCAAAACCTGTGGGAGAGTGAGACGAGAGTCAGTCAGACCCTGGCGCACAGCTTCATTAAACTTGGTGAGCCTGCACAAGCTAACATGGACTGTACTGACAGCACATAGCATGGCAAAGTTCAAAAAGAGGAAAAGAAAAAAAATGTTTAGACTGCATTCAAACTGGCCACTTGGTTAGTTTATTTTTGGCTGGGGCATGCTTTTGAAATTGCGGAAAGTCCACAGCTGTAAAACGTGCATACGAACACAAGCAAAGATGGAGGTTTCCAGTGATGTGAACGCACAAACTGCATACAGACGAATGTGACAAGCCAAGCTTAAGAGTCAACACTCATTTCAACCCCAGACTACCAAACTTTCAGAAAAAAAAAACAAAAGCAAAGGCAATACCTCCCAAAGTGGTCGAGCCCAAATTAGCACCCACTGCTGTGGCAAAGGGGTTGCCAAACCCTCCACCCAAGGATGCCTGGGTCCCTATGGCACACGGAGAGATTCTTTACTCCATTTAAAGCGTGGTTTTGATAGACCACCTCCTTTTACTCAAAAAATCATCATAAAAATACTCATAAACCTGAACATTTTCCAATTTGAATTATGCACAAAGTACCATAAGTAATTAAAAACTTGTTTTACCCCTCTATTTTTATCATTCCAAGATGTCTTTAGTGAATTATTGAAAAACTCAAACCATAATCGTAATAGCAAAACTGTTAGTCAGTCTATGGTAATTTATGCACTGTAATTAATTAATATTTGTATCATAAATTCGCGAGAGAAGGTACTAATGTCACAGTACGCTTGAATTTTAGTTCTATTGTTAATACATTAACACTCCGTTGTGGTGGAATCAGAAAACACAATAAGCAACAGAAAAGATCAAATATTTGAGGTATTGTGTGACGTCAATTTAAGATTTGTGGCAGAAAAATATTCCTACAGATAATTCAAGATCAATTTTAAGACTTTGGGAGTGTTTGACTTTAAAAGTTACACATTAATTTGCAATTGCTCAAAAATGATTTTAAAAAAAATGTGGCTAGTTCTTTCACTCCAAAATTTGTCTTTTTTGCCTGCGTCTATGGTATCAAAATCTAATGAATTAGTCTCAGTTGAAAATAAACCAGGACAACGGTTTCTTTGTTTAAAAATCGTTTTATTGTCAAATTGATAAGCAAATCAATTTACAGACACAAACAAGTTTAGAACATAATTGTAAAATTATTCCTATCTGCTACTGCATTTGAAAAGTTTCAAAAGATTCAAGATTTCAGAGTGAATGAACTAGCTCCTGTTAAAAAAAAAAACCAAACCAAAACATCATCACACTGTTATTGAATATTTTTTTAAAAGGCACACCATATTATATATTAAATACACTGTATCAACAGGCATTGGTTAAATATGATTAAATACAAGTCAAAGCACTGAAGTGATAAGACAAAGATTGGCATTTAAGGGCTGCCAGTTACTGTAAACTTCTAAACCACACACTCACTATTTAGTGATACGTTAGAGTTGAAATAATTGCATGTTTTCTAACCAGTAATTTAAACAATTAAATCGATTGCTCTTCGACAGTGTTTTTACAGCTATCGTGTGTATTTCAAGCACATTTGACTGGGTTAAATTATCTCTACAGTTCTTTCATTTGCCTCATAGACCCCCCAAGAAACCATGTAAGATAGGTAGTAAAAAGGACAGCTAAAATAAAAGACGTTTTCACCAATCTTGAAAAGCCAAAACACAGTTGTACTGCACTCTTGTTGAGAAGTACCAGTGTTACTACATAAAATCAAGGTAACTGTCAAGCCTACTACAAAAGGAAGACATGTTCAAAAAGATTACCAAAGTACAACTTTGTCCTGACTCCTCTGGCTGCCAACTATTTGATTTTTAAAATAAATTCCATGCCTAAACTTTGAGCCCTTAGATGAGAATATTGAACAAGCCATACTAATAATGAAAATGCACCAAATCTATTTCGTATAGGTGCTCTCATCAATCTGCAACAGATCACAATTAATCGATTTCCATTTGATGATTAATCACCGATCAATGCTATTATTATCAACCCCCCAAAAAAACACTCACTAACATTTTCCGGCCTACAAGTCCTGCTCAGGGAATACGACATCCTCACAAATGACACCTACTGAGCTTGGAAGCTTTATTCTGGGTCACTATGCCCTCGGCTCCTTTTCTTCACACAGTTCAGGCACAAACAGCAGCTACTAACCCAAACAAAATGCCTCCTATGTGGAACAGAAGCAATATTTTGAGGGCGATGTAAATTTATAGCTTACAACACATTCCATGTAAAGATGCCTCAAAGGGAAAACTAGATCAAAAAGCTTCCATACAACTAATTCCATTTGACATTTAAACAACAATAGTCAAAGTATGGTGTGAACTGGCCAGTCAAAACAGCGGATAACAACCTCAATCCAAAGCTATGCATTATAGGGCAGACATCAAAAACCATGTGAAGGAAAGTGTCTCGACAGCTGCAAGTTTTGGATATTTTTCCAAAAGAATGTTAATTTCATTTGGGTAGTTATCAGACTGCGTGCATGGAGGGCCCAAGATATCACTCGCTTTGGTTTTCTTGGTGACAACGCGAACTAAAGAGGCAATTCCGTAATTTATCGACAAATCAGTGAAATTTGGTGGGGATATTTTATGAATCCGTACTTAACAATCTAATTATATTTATTTTTAAAGGCCTAGGTCTAAATAATAGTGGACTTTTTGTTACCAATTAGTTCCCAGTTTTATTATTAGTATGGCCCAATTTAACCTTGAGCAACAAATGTATTACATGCACAAAATTAAGCCTAAAATAGTTTCCAGGAATTTATGAGGTAGTTTACTTGAGTGAAATAAGCATGTTAACATTTTTAACATGTGATCCAAGAAATGGCATTGTGTTCATTTGTCTTTTTGAAGTACGTACAGTTGTGGTCAAAGTTTACAGAACATAATGTCATGGCTCTCTGGAGTTTCCAGTTATTTCTACAACTATGTTTTTTTCTGAGTGATGGGAACAGATGCTTCCTTGTCACAAAAAAACATTCATGTAGTTTGGTTCTTTTATGACTTCATTTTGGGTGTACAGAAAAAAGTAATCAAATCTCCTGGGTCAAAAAAATTATACATACAGCAGCGCTAATATTTGGTAACATGTCCCATGGCCATTTTCATTTCAAGTAGATGCTTATGGTAGCTATCCAAATTTTATGGCTTTCTGACATGGACTTGTTTCTTCAGCATTGGCCACAAGTTCTCAATGGGGTTTAAGTCAGGACTTTGGGAAGGCTATTCGAAAACCATAATTCTAGCCTGACTTAGCCATTCCATTACCACTTTTATGTGTTTGGGGTCGTTGTCCTGTTGGAACACCCAGCTGCACCCACGGACCAATCTTCGGGCTGATGACTAGGTTATTTTGAAGAATTTGAAGGTAATCCTCCCTCTTCATTAACCCATTTACTCTCTGTAAGCACCAGTTCCATTGTCAGCAAAACAGCCCCACAGCACACTGTGCTTGCATGGTGTACATGGGGTTAAAGGCCTCACCTTTTCTCCTCCAAACATATTGCTGAGCATTGTGGCCTAACAGCTCGGTTTATGTTTCGTCTGACCATAGAACTTTCCTCCAGAAGGTTTTATCTTTGTACTTGTGATCAGCAGCAAACTTCACTTGAGCCTTAAGGTGCCGCTTTTGGAGCAAAGGTTTCCTTCTTGCCTGGCAGCCTTTCAGTCCATGGAGATGCAAAACACGCTAGACATGTGTACTATGACACCTGTGTTCCAGCTGCTTCTAATTCTTGGCAGATCTGCTTTTTGGTGATTCTCGATTGAATCTTCACCCTACTGACCAATTTTCTCTCAGCAGCAGGTGATAGCTTGCGATTTCTTCCTGATCGTGGCCGAGGCAGTGACAATACAGTGCTATGCACTTTATACTTATAAACAATTGTTTGTACTGTTGCTCTTGAGACCTGCAGCTGCTTTGAAATGGCTCCAAGTGACTTTCCTGACTTGTTCAAGTCAAGGATTCGCTTTTTCAAATCCATGCTGAGCTCCATTGACTTTCCCATTGTAGCGTTTGCATCCAATAAGACCTATTTAAATGGCCTCAGAGAAGTCATCAGTTGTAGTCACTCATAATAATTCAAGTTAAGAGGCCATGCTATGAAGCTCATTTCACTGACAACGTTCTAAGTCCCCCAAATTGCTAATTTGTGTTGCTGTATGTATATTTTTGACCCAGCAGATTTGATCACTTATTCTGTTCAACCATAAAGTCATAAAAGAACCAAACTACATGAGTGTTTTTTGTGACAAAGAAGTATCTGTTCCAATCACTATCAGAGAAAAATCAGCGCAGTAGAAATAGCTGGAAACTCAGGAGACATGACATTATGTTCTTCACAAGTATTTGACCACAACTGTAGCTTGTCTTCTGCAGTTGAGTTATTTGGACCTGCTATAGATTGTGTGGCTCCTTAAAGCCCGTAAATTAATAAAATTTTTGGTGAGCGTTTCGTATATTTTTGACTGAATGGTTGCTGATGCTCTTGTACTCTATTGATTTTCTGTGAGGATTTTTTTAACATTTAGGTGACTTAAGTATTTTTAAAGCACTCACTGTAGGACGAATTGGAAGGTCATACTCTTAAATTCTTATTCCGAGCCCGTATTGGTATGTTAAAAAACTAATCTCGATTTCAAGCAAGTGCAAAGAAAAAGGAAAACAACTTTTTTTTTGCACAATTTAGCCCCTCAAAAAGCTATCTTTTTTTTAGAGACCTGAGTCATTTGGTACATCTGACTTCCACACATGGAGATGTTTTGGGCCAGAGAAAAATTTGCAACATTTCCAAACAATCCATGGTTCCATTGCATATGCAAACAGATACTGGTAGGTCGATACATACTGAATACTATTATTAAACCAAAGAGTCAAATATGAACTCTTCGTTTCAGAAATGTTGTGGTGGAATCCCGAAAACTTGGTGCAAAGAGATGCCTATGAGATGTCTCACAACAATGGCAAAATGAAGAGTGTAGTAACCTGTCACGCAACTGTAGCATCACCCGTCTTAAATATTTTCATATCAAGATCCTGCAATAACGGCACATAGTGAGAACAAAAGACTGGGACTCTGTTGGCAGCATATGTTGTTACTAGTAGTCAGTCAAATATACCTAAATATAAAAGTACCGTATTTTCACATCTTTAGGGAGGACTTAAGTGTACAATTTTCTCTAAAATGGTCGATGGGCCCCATCGGTCGGTGCGTCTTGTCTGTGCACTAAATTCACCAAATTTTTGTATGTCCCTGATCGCTTGAATGACTGGTTTTATTTCTTGCGGGCACCCTACTTATTTCGATCAACTCAGCGGACATTAAGCCTAAAAATAGCCTCCCTGCGCATTCCAAGCATTACGGTAAATCCATTCAAAACATCTCGGTGGAGTGGCGAGGCATTTGACTTTCGTTTGCCTTCGGTGCTTTTAACCCTCAAAAACACCCCCAATACTAAAAAAAAAACTGCATATTAGTGCTATACAGAGGAAATACCTGACGTGAATGACAACAAAATGCAAGTGTGAACGCTTGGAAGATGGACTGAAGCCAATTAATGTCATGTCATCAATATTCCAATTTGGGATATATTCCATATACACAGAGAAAAAAATTATCTAATAGTTATATCAAAAGCATCCATGCGACATGGAAACTCACTTGTTTTGTCATAAACAATCTTAATCTATTTTTTAAATGATTGTTCTATTAAAAGGAAATATGAAGAAAAATGTTTCATTTAGTTATTTAATCAAATCCTGTTAAATCCAAAATGAGAACGTCTTATGTCGGCCCCTAAATAAATTAACGTGGGTTGGGTAAGATGAGTAGTTTTTCTTGCCCGCCTCACATTTCTGAGGCCAAAAGGTTCAGTCCACAACCCAAAAACATGAATGGTAGGCTGGTTGAACACTAAATTATATTTAGCTATGAGTGTGAAAGGTTGTTAAACTTCTTGTGCCCTACGAGTGGCTGACACATTCAAGGTGTCCCCTAAATACTGCCATAGTTGGCTTGTATAGGTTCCAGCCTAGCCCTAACACAAATTAGCAAAAACAGTGTTGATATTAAGTCATGAAATACTCAGTAGTCAAAGTGCTCTTGTAACAAAATAAAATATTAAAAAGAAAATGCTCACTAAGATTTCATTTTACTTGGCACCAGGAGAGAAAGCAGCTTTGTGTCACTAAAGTAAAATCACTGAAAAATCATAGCAAAGTTTACACTGAAATCGTTCAACAGTACTCGCCGGGGTAACAGTTCGATGACATAGTACAATGTTCAGTCGTAATAGTAAGCTTTGGCAGCAGATTTTTACAAAAAGACCCATATTTGATCAGGTAGTTGACCAATGATGCCTGGTGCTCCCTTTTTTAACCATTCCCAGGTGATGTATTGCTCTAGAACCTACACCTTGATTGCTGTTTCTTCACTATAAATTATACACATTAATACTTATCTGGCATATTGCGCAAGAAATCTTGCTGTGGTTTGGCTTGTCAAGTTGTGCTGTGAAGTGCTCAGCGAGCAGAAAATTACTGGTCAGTGTATAAACATGAATCCTTTACTCTTAGTAAAAGACTCCTTGTATTATAAGTTTCTGGATTTTGATTAAAATATTGATATGGTTTCAAAAGAATAACTGACAGTGCATGATTACGACTACATTTACTCATTTCTACGAGTTTTTTTCGCCTCTAAAGAGTGCTGCCTATTACCCTGTAGAACAGAAATGGCTTGCTTGGGAACCACCAGTTTTAATATTATTTAAAAATAAATTCTTCATTTTCCAACTTCCAAGCTGTATTAAAATCAGTTATTTAATTAGGAAGTAAAGCAGCTTCCACACGGAGTTTACATCTAGAATCACTTTTTTTACGAGCCAAATATATACTCATTTCAATAAATTCTCATAATACTGATTGTGTGGGCTTTATTAAAATATAAAATAACGTGGAGTTCTCCGTTCAAGCTTTAGATTCTTGGATATTTGAGTGGCCTTCAAATATTTTTGGCTTTGTTTAGGTGACATCAGTTGGCACCAAAGCCATCAATATCTACTTATGTATTCCACACGAAGAAGCATTAGATATATGAATCTAGCTTAGTCAAATGTGAAAGTAGGCCACAATAAATATTTTCTATCAGGAGAAACCATCACTCCTCTTCCCCTTTCTACAAGGAACATAATTTTTCCTCCATTCAGTTTGATTTCAATATCACCATATTTATAAATTAAATAAAATGCAATGAATGACTCGCACCCAAACTAGCCGAGAACATTCTAAAATTTGTAGGCAGTCAGACCTGGGTTCGGCTGCTGTTGCTGGGTCAGAGTCGCTGCCATGGCCACAGCTGCAGCATTTGGCACACTTGAGAACGGGGCTGGACCGGTGGTCACACGCAGCGTACTTTGCCATTTCCTGTTTGACGCTCGTTTGGACTCAAAAACATCAGTTGAGTCCTCCAAAAACGCCCGGCGATAAGAGAGGTACTGATGCTTCAAAATCTAAAATACACAACATTGGGGGGAAAAAAGAACAGCAGGCATTAATATTATATACAAACCCCGAAATACATTGAAACAAAAAAAGCAGAACAATTTCAAGTTACACTACTTGTTTTATCAAGAGTGAAAACATACTGATAAAATAATCATGAGGGAAAGTGTCTGCTTGGCATTTTCTTTCTGAGAGCAGCACAGATAGAAATGAACTGGAGAAAAAGTCCTGATTCCATTGTTTCTCATATCCCCATTTATGGTACAAGTCATGCTAATACCACAAAGCTCCCTATGATAATAATTAGAACTATCACTAGTTTCAGGAAATGTACTGTAAATTCAAGACTTATGAAGACGGCTTGAAACTAAATTCAAGAGGAAATCGACAACAATTAAACAAACCGGGGCATGACGTAATTGCTAAACAACACCAAAACACATGAAGTCAAGCCCCATTTAAAAAGACAATCATGAAGTCCCATCAGTTAATTCTTTGAGATTTAATTGTAAAACAAAATAGAAAATTTGGAGAAACTTGCAAATTGAAAAGTAGTCTGCAATTAATTGATTGGCAACCAGTAGGATGTACCTGACCTGACTCGTGGGGAAAAGTGCTCAGAAAAGGAATGAATGCAAATTAAAAATTATTGAAAAATGTAATCTTTTCTTTTTTACAGTGTCATTGGTTACATTTACATGAAATCTTGCGAGAACCAATGAGATCGGCTCCCTCCCTATTGCTCCCAGCAAACAAAGAAGCATGCTCAACCTGTTTGTCCCTCTAGTTTTCACTATATGCATAAAATGTTAAATTTGTACAATGATGAATCTGTATTTGGTCCATTTTGGCACCAAAAGAGACTATAAATTTGATTTTTTTGACTCCTGAAAACCTTCAAAATGAATTTAAACTTGTAGAAAAGTTACTTACAAAAAAAATAAACGTAGATTTTAATAGTTCGCAACACAATTTAAACAAATCATATTTTGACAGATGTCTGCATAAAGATTTTAGTATCAGGGTGAACATGTCATTTTATACAGTTTGTGCTGACCTTTACATTCTCATGAACAGATTGGAGTTGGGCAGCCTGGGCAACAAACGTCTGATACAACTTCTGCATAGCCATGGTGAGGTCTGAAAACAGGATGTTTTTGTTTTAAATAAAAAGGTTCTTATGGAATAAAAAAAAGAAATCATGCAATGTGTGACTTTTTCCTGACCCTGAGGTGTGATGTGAGAGCCACTACTCTGTGTGGTCAGGTGGTTCTCCAGCTCTTCAATCTGCTGTCGGTATTGCTGCAGTTGGACCTCAAACTGCTCTATCAGGCAGCGGAAATAACTAAACAAATAAGGACATTTAAAAAATCGTCCTCACATAAAACAGATTCAAAGAAATTTGTGATTGGCTACATACTCTGATGGAGCCGTGTTTTCATGCTGCAGTCCAGGGGGCGTCTTTTGTGTACGTAGTGCTATGTCAGCATTTTTAAGTTCCTAAAGATGTGAATAGAAGTTCAGAGTGAGGATTGACATTGAAAATTCCATAATTTAAAATGAAATCAATTTGAATACAGTCCTTTCTGGCACAGGTTAAATGAGCCCATCTGAGACAAAATGTTTTTTGTCTATCAGCTACCTGTGCAGTTTCCAGTTTTAGCTTGTCAATGGCCAAAGCCTGACGCTGCAGACCACTGGCACTGACAGAGATTAGCTGCTTGAGGGTCTTAATGTCATCCTGGACTTTGAATATCGCCTTAGATGACATCCTGCTGATCTCTTCCTGAACCTGTTTCTGCTCTTTAACAAATTTTCTGGGGGGAAAAAAAAACAAAAAAACAAATTTTGAGGTTTAAAAAAAGGCATATAATCTAGATTGGATGGCTTGCAAACATTTTTGTATTGTGATTTACACTTACTGGAAATTGTCAACATCTTGACAAATAAATGGAGGCAGGTTTTCATCCTTTAAAGCTTTACTGTCCCTTTAAAGAAGAACATTTAGTGTAAATTATAACCTGTTAATTAATATAACTGTGAACAGGGACAATATATACATTTAGCCATCTAATTGAGTAGATGCACAACTTATTTGTACATATAGTCATGTACTTAAATCAAGGTCGAACAAGGGAATGATGATTGTACCATTGTATCAACATGACTTACTGGGCGGTGGCTCCAGATAAGGCATCACTCTTCTTTTCAGAGGAGGTACTGAAGTCAATCCCGCCCAGGCCAATACTGGGAGCTGGGGCTGCCGTTGAAGTACTTAATAAAGAACCTAATGTTAATCCCCCCCCTACTCCTCCCAAAGTTGGCTGACCCAAACCTGGAATATACAGTTAAAATGGGCATTATGAATAACATAAATACTTTGCAACAGACATTGCATATATGCTAACCTGTAGTGACCGCACTGGAAAAAAGACCATGGCCCAATGATGGTACAGTTGCTACAGCTGCTGTGGTTGTCGTGCTTCCGAGCCCGAGCCCAAACCCTGTCGCTGCTGGCTGCTGTGGTGCGGTCGATGTCAAGACAGAACCAAATGTTAAACCTGCCCCAGGGACCGACGCAGGGGTGGTGGTAGCAGCGGTGAGGGAGAATGGTGCAGCTGAGCCAGTGGGTTTGTTGAAGGTTAGACCGAAGCCAGTTGAGGCTGTTGTCGCAGCTGGGGCCCCTGAACACATACAGGAATTCCATTTCATATACAGTCTCTCTAAACATTCGGAAAATGTATTCAAAATCACATTGAAAAGAACAGGATCAAAAACCAGGTCTACCTAATGTTAGTCCAGCAGTGGGAGCAGCAGCACCTGCAGAAAAGAAATGTGTAATTGCTTCTGGTACAATTTCCAGTAGAGAATTACATCTAGATTAGTTTATATTATACACGAGTTTAGCCTTAACAAAATGAAATGTCACTTTTCACTTTTTGTATTTATAAAAAATGCTTATCTTTGACTCGCGTCAACGATTTTACAAACTGTCAGTTGGTGTGGCAAATCATTTGCATTGATTTTGTTTCTTGGTGAAATACAACATTTGCCATAGATTTATTGTCACTTTAAATATGATAAAAGTTATTGTAGCCATTTGGAAATAATACATTACATTTTATTGACTTCTCAATCTGTTACCAGGTATCATTGAATTTATTGTCTAAATAGCACAACAATTGTCTTTTGGTTCTAAACAAGTAGGTGGGGACGGCAAAGCTGGGCCCCCTTGTTTGTAAACATTGAGAGTGATGAATGAATTCTAAAGTCACATAACAAAATAATGGTGTATAAACCAATTATCTTATTTGAAAAGCTCAAACAATGATAGTTTTAGCATTTATTAAGATTTGGGATTGACCAGAAACACTTTGGCCGTACATTAATAACATAATTATTTACCAAAAAATACAGTTTTTTTGCTCAATTGTGCATTGAAAGTTGGCAATAAAGAGTACAGTTGCCCGGATTTATCCACAACTATGCCTTGTGTGACCTACCAGCGGCTGGAGTGTTAAATGAGAACCCTCCGGTTGGTTTTTGCCCGAAAAGACTTCCACCTAGTCCAAGAGATGCAGCTGGGGTGGTCGTAGCAGGGGCGGCAGCAGCAGTAGCCCCCAATGCGTTGCCAAACGAGAAACCACCGGTACTAGCCGCAGGTGCACTTAAAGCCAAGGTAAAAAGAAAATAATCTTAGGTCAAAAGCAAATGACACAGAATGACGTTTAAATAGTACAGCGTCTCGAATATAGGCAAGTGATGTTTTTAAGACGCTGTCTATTGATGCTATGCTAATGTTATCTCAGCCGCATAGGTTTTTATTTACCTGGTTGCTGCACCGAAGGAAAATCCCCCACCAACAGTGGTGGTGGTGGCACCAAGTGTCGTCCCGAAGTTAAATCCAGACATTGTACCTCAAGCATGAAACATCTACAAGTCAAACTATTATGTACTTTTGCCACATGAGCAGCGAGCCAGACGGCATCGCCACAGTGTATGCTAGTTAGCTTCCCAAAAATGACCGCGTGTGGGCCAGAGGCGTTCAATCGGAATAGAGAATAATGTTTTTCTCTAGAAAATCCATTATTTAAACATGATTATAGTGGGGCCCCGTTGCTCTTTAATGTACTTCCCACCTAAGATATCCCTTTTAAATAACGAAAACTTGCCAAATCCGCTTATAGTGTGGATTTTCCTTTCCGCGCCTGCTATGTGAATTGAACGAAGCGCTGTTGCATTTTGGGAGATATATTATTCAACTAGAGATTTCACAAATATCTGCGCTAGATACCCTTTACGATGGCCGCTGATTCCTAACGCCGCCAATTCAGACTTTCGCATCTAGCTCTCCCACTAAATGTGATCTCTGCGCGATAACTCCATTATACTACTTAGCATGCCTTCTTCCTACTTGCGTGACGTGTCGCACAAGTTTTCGACACATGCGCGACCGTAGAATTTCCTTTCAAAGTAAGTTTGGACCCAACAAAAAATAACAACACGCACTTCTTATTATGGCTATAAACCACATTTAATTTAATTATATACATCATTTCAATAATTGAATCCATCAAGAATCTACATCCCCCACAACTTTGATTTACGGTTCCCTTGAGGGCTCTTCTTTTGAAAAGCAATGCACTTAGCGATGGGTTAATTTTCTCGCACTTTACGCGGATGCTGGAGTGGGAAGTAAACGACTATAAACATACTGAATCCGCTCAAGATCGTAGCATCCTGTTTGCGTAATACATTTTTGATACGATTGTATCAATGGTAGAGTTATATGTTGAAGGTATTGCGTGAACTCTGAAGTCACTGACAGCTGTTACGCCTTGGAGACATGGAACACATCCGAACGCCGAAGGTAGCTAATATTTTCAAGCTAATTGCAGTGGATGGGTAGCAAAACGGGCTCGGCCTCAGCTTTCACAACAAATGCACTTGTGCTACATTTACTTCATTTCCAATGCGATTGTCAATGTAAATCATCTGTGCAGACGGTGCTTTCTTGGTCGTTTTATACGTGACAAGCACCCGGAAGGTTTTTTTTTAAATGTTTTTTTAAAACATCTTGCACCACTTTATCCGCCCTCTTTCAAATGTTACGCCCTCATTGTATTGATTGACATAAAAGGGCTGTCAACAATGTCCAAATTTTGTAATTACGATTTTCTAAAGGTAGGTGACAATTAACTTTAATGTCCTAAATGTTTTAAATCCTGCCAGCATACTATATGTACATGACTCCAACCTTTTAAAAAAACTACACTAGCACTTTTGCACAATTGGATTTGTCTAAATCTGCAACCTCCAACTTAATCATTTAATGAAGATCAGACTGATTGTTGCAGATTTAATGAAGATCAGACTGATCGTTGCAGATTGAAAACAGACTCTCACGAGGCTCTCTAAAAGTCTTTAAATCATTTGTTTATTTGCAAAGAATTCGCAAATGGGTGTAATTATTACTCCTTTATAATAACCCGGATATCACTACACCCAGCGGATGAGTGGTTGGACACAGTGGGAGACCTGGGTTCAAATCCAGGTTGGTCCACTTGTGTGGAGTTTGCATGTTCTCTCTGGACCTGTGTGGGTTTTCTCCGGGTAATCCGGGTTCCTCCTACATTCCAAAGGCTGCAATTGACTGGCCACCAATTCAGGGTGTCCTCCGTCTCACTGGGATGGGCTCCAGCACCCCCCACCACTCTAGTGAAGATAAAACGGTTCAAAACATTAGATGAGATCACTTCATGTTTACCATTATATTAAAATAAGACATACATTGGAAGAAAAATGTCTTGTGGGGAATGGATTGACTTTTCTGCCTCCCCAAACGTAGATGATATGCTGCTGACTTCCTGTATTGAGCATAGCTGCTGTCATCACTTTTTCTGTGAAAAAGACAGGAAAAAGGAAACTGGGGAAGAATGTATGTGTCGCCTAGAACTAATCTTGCACCGCTTATCTAATGATAACTCATCATTTGCACGGCTTTTAGTGACAGCAGGCTACAAAATAGATAATAAGCATTTGACGACAGAACCGTTTACTAACATGCATCCATAACCTGTTTACAACAATCTATCTAGTTTATGGTCACAACCGTTTGCTATGGAAAAAAAGCAAACCCCCACCATGTGACACGGGTGAATAATCTACTCACTACTACATGAATGTATTTGCTCGGTGAAATTGAGATATGGCACGTATAACTTGCTGGAAAAGGAACATCACTTTTTGTACTTATATTCTTCAGTACAAATAAAACCAAACATATCAAGTGTCTCAATGTCAAGTGTCTTACTTTTCTGGATTTCTTCTGCAAATCTCAGATATGTTGCTTTTT
The DNA here is from genome assembly GCF_051989575.1 of Stigmatopora nigra. NCBI lineage: Eukaryota > Metazoa > Chordata > Actinopteri > Syngnathiformes > Syngnathidae > Stigmatopora > Stigmatopora nigra. The sequence continues at coordinate 8,552,029 of NC_135523.1, forward strand.
AAGTAATCTCCTTGTTTTGTGGTTTTTATTTCAGAATAATCAGTGTTTCTCATGCAGTCAGCAACTTTGATGTTTGTTAAAATATATTTGATTTTTTTAAAATGAATTAGTCACCAATTCACATTATATCCTGACACTTGGACAAAGTCAGACGTCCCAGGCTTCCGTTCATTCACAACCTTAATGACGGCAAGATAAGATTTAGGGATGGTTATTAATTATGTGTCTTAGGTTGTGGTAGAGCACTGAGTGGTCAGCTCTAAGTGGCGTATAATATTCATCCTAAAGATGTATTTTTCAGATTATAAATCACCAAGCCAAAAAATACACTAAGAACGGGAAAAAGAAACACGTAATACGCACTGGAGTATGTTGCATTTTTTGGGGGAATTTTATTTGATAAAATAGAAAATAAACTTTTAAATTAACTTTCCCGGGCCACACAAAAGGATGGGGCGGGCCAGATTTGCCCCCCGGGCCACCACTTTGACACACGTGCCTTAGGGGATAAAGAAAAAACCTACCCACTGCCAATGTTGATATTATCAATCACTGTTAAAATTAGAATGGGAAATGATTTAACATTGTGTGAATAATTTCACGTATGAGTCACAATGGATTCGACCCCCCAGCCAAACGGTGAAAAAATAACTGACTTATAGTACGGAATATACGATAAATACAATAGATTTATATGCTCATTATTTGAAATATCTGTTTGTAGGTGGAGCGGGTACGTCTGTTGGATCGTTTCAGCAACAAATCCAAAAGTGGCACACTATACCTCACAGCAACGCACCTCATCTTTGTGGAGATCAGCTCCAATAACTCGACATCTGCTGTAGAAGAGGTTTGGGTGAGTGATCACAGTGTTTTAAAATTCATCAACACTTTCCCTTACACTGCACCCCTGCCTATTCACTTCTCATTGGGCCAAAATCATATACCGTGTTTTCACGACTATAAAGCGCACATAAAAGTCTTAAATTTTCTCCAAAATAGACAGGGCGCCTTATAATCCAGTGCGCTTTATATACGGACCAATACTTAAATTGTTATCACGATAAAATCAAATACATCAGTCGATAGGGTACACCATCTTCTACAGTTCTCACAACTATGGCAAGCAGCCCCTGAATCTACTATTTTCCAGTAGAAAAAGTACTGCTCGGTGACTGCTGGGATATGTAGTTCTTTTGTCCATTCACCCAATGAATTGTGGCCTGTATACATGATGGATTTGTGGGTGCTGATGACGTGAGTACGTTGTAAAATGGCTAAATAAAATACAACCTAACTCAGTTTTGCTTCCGTTGCCTTTTTAAAAACGTGTTTTTAGCGCGTATGTTTTGTATTGCCATGCCTGGCTGTGTCTATAAAAACGTTGCGTCCTTTGTGTGTGTAAAATACAGAAATCCCACTCGTTATTAACACTGCGGCTAAAAATACAATGCGCCGTATAGTCGTGAAAATACGGTAGTTTGCATCATTTGTGATATTTTGAGTTTATACAGTCTGAACATGTTTACAATCTCCACTTTTCTGCAGATTTTGCACCACCACATAGCATCTGTGGAGAAGCTTTCTCTCACCACCTCGGGTTGTCCATTGGTTATTCAGTGTCGTAACTTCAGACTGGTTCACTTTGTGGTGCAGAGAGAACGTGACTGCCATGACATCTACAGCTCGCTTTTGCGCCTTCTTCGGCCCGGTGAGTTTAACTTTTCCTGACCGTGTAGGCATCTACTCCTGCACGTTAATAGACAGATTTACAATATTCTGTAATTTCCTTTCTTGTTTACAGTGTCGTATGATGAGCTGTACGCGTTCTCCTACAATCCCAAACAAAATGACCAGCAGCGCGAGGAAGGCTGGCAGCTAATTGACTTAGGAGCAGAGTTCGAGAGAATGGGGGTCCCCTGTGACCAATGGCAACTCACAGATGTGAACAGAGACTACAAGGTCCATGATGTTCTGACCTAAGAAAATGTTATGTACTGGTAGACTGCATTAGGGCAACTGTTGTGTATTGAATACTGTTGCAAGGAATTTGTTAATGTTTTTTTTTACTATTATAATATTTTTTTTATGTATATACAGAGTTAAACATTTCTATCTAATTGACAAGAAAATAAAATACACACCAGAAGTACCTAAGATTCCAAACGAGGAAGTTAAAACTTCAACAGTGATCCAAAATATTTAATCCATGATGAGAACATTTATTTTAAACAGCACTCAAAAAATCTACCGTATTTAAGTAAAACAAGTTATGAACTATTTTACTCAGTACCTTTAATTATACATTAATAATAATGGCAATATCTTTTCTTATATTTTGGGTTTGAGTCCGACCTTACTTTAAGTTCTCATTTGAAAGGGGTTTCCGTCACCAGAAAAAAATACATGTTTTTTTTCAAAAGCTAATAATCTAATCATGCCTTTTTTCATAGATTTGTGAGACATATCCACGTGACCTGTACGTCCCCATTACGGCCAGTAAGCCCATTATTGTGGGCAGTTCAAAATTCAGGAGCAAAGGACGTTTTCCAGTACTTACTTACTTTTACCAAGAGAAGAAGGTTAGTAGTTCTTTATCATTACCTGAGTTTATTGCTATATTTGTTAGTTTCTGCTTCGCTTATCTTACCAGTATTTTGATTGATAATTTGGCAATTGATTTGATTTGTGATTTTTTTGTTGTTTTGATCATTCATTGCCTTCATTTTTCAGTGATTTTTGGATTTGAATGATTTTAACTTATTCGGATCGTTCTTTTCGGTGTACATTACAGGCGGCAGTATGCCGGTGCAGCCAGCCTCTTTCTGGGTTTAGCGCACGCTGTTTAGAAGATGAGAGCTTGCTGCAAGCCATCAGCAAAGCCAACCACAACAGCCGATTTGTTTACGTCATGGACACAAGGCCAAAGGTAAAACTCTACTATGTGTCATGTGAATATTCAGTTCCAACTGTGATCCACTCAAAGATAACAACAAGACTATTTTGGTGAATTCTGGGCATGAGTTAGAAGTATAAGCCTAAATTGCCCAAACACAGAAGTTCAGAACTGAAATAAGTATGAATAAATACTATAATTCACCATTGATGGGTGGCCACTTGTACTTGTACACCAGCCAGAAAAAAAAAATAATTTTCCCTTTTAAACTGCTGCCCCTCCTACCACTATCTTGCAGCTCAATGCACTCGCCAACCGAGCAGCAGGCAAAGGCTATGAGAACGAAGACAACTACTCCAACATTCGCTTCCAGTTTGTGGGCATTGAAAACATCCATGTAATGAGAACCAGTCTACAGAAATTGCTAGAAGGTAGAATATCGCTGCATCAAAGGTTCACTGTTGAACTGTTTTTCTGTAAAAAGCCTGTTTGTTTGTTCCCCTTAGTGATTGGTTCTCGGTCCCTCTCAATGAGTGACTATCTGGTAGGACTGGAAAGCTGCGGTTGGTTGAGGCATATTAAAGCTGTTCTCGATGCAGCGATCTTCCTTGCTAAGGTAAATTTGAAAAGTAATCGTTGCATTTTGTTTTGTGTTGAATAAGATTTTAAATGAAATCGTGTGGACATAAACAAATTTAAATAAACTTGGATTACTTTGCAGACACTCAAAAATGAGTTTAATCTATTCTTGCACTAAACTTAATTTTAATTTTGTTTTCAATTTTTATACCTTTCTTCTCCCGGGTTGACTCTATTTGCCCCGCCTCCACGCTCACTTTCATCTCATGAAGTAAATGCCTGTTTAAGTATAAAATCAGTCCTTCTTATAAATGTGGATTTTTATTGGTGTCCAAGGTAACTTCCAGTGCGGGATCAAAGCTAAGAGAGCCTTAAAAATATGAGTCAATCAATGAGTGGATTTTCTTACGTCACTGTGTGTGTCACCCAACCGCTAGGCAGTGACCCAGGAAGGAGCTAGTGTTTTGGTTCATTGTTCTGATGGGTGGGACCGAACAGCGCAAGTCTGCTCCCTCGGGTCTCTACTTATGGATCCCTACTATCGCACCATCAAGGGTTTCATGGTACCAACAACATATTCCTTGTATGTTCTTGCGTTCTACTTACCGCTTTCTCGTTTGAATTTATGTATTTTTAGGTTCTGATAGAGAAAGACTGGATCTCGTTTGGCCACAAGTTTGCAGACAGGTAAGATTTGGTTGCCAGGAGATTTATTTCTTCTTTGAACTCATTCTTAAAAATACACTTCAAGATTCCTTTTGGGAAAAATACATGTAGTTTGAAACCATTTTGAATGACTTTATTTTTCCCATTGAAATGTCAAGTTAAATGTCCAGCATTGTTTCAGACTCAAATTGCCTGCATCATAACGCCTTTATTAAAAGTAAAGGCAATATTTGTTTGTTTTTTCCTTTTAAATTCTTAACTTTAAATTGCTTTTTGAAAACAAGTGGTCATTTAAAAATGCTGATTTTTCTAAGTCTTTACGGGATTAGTTGACATCCTAGATGATGGCATTTTCAAGTGCTTAACAATATACATATATATAGCAATATTCATTGATAACGCTATTGTAATCAGTTGTGCTGAACTGCACTGCACGTTAATCACAGGGGTTATTAAAATCGGTTAGCCTATTGAGATGACCAAATTATACAGCAACAGTAGAGGAGCATTTTTGTCGTTACCATTTAATGAATATTGACTACAATATAAACTGCAATATAGGTGTGACCAATTGGATGGAGACCCAAAGGAAGTCTCTCCTATCTTCACTCAGTTCCTAGAGTGTGTGTGGCAGCTATCTGAGCAATTCCCTCAGGTCTGTGTCTGCATCTTTGTGTCCCACCTGCAAAAGACCAGAGCTTACCAGCATCTTTTCCCCCCTCATCAGGCATTTGAATTTAGCGAGTGGTTCCTGCTGCAGATCCACGAGCATGTGCACTCATGTCAATATGGAAACTTCCTTGGTAATAACCAGAGGCAGAGAGAAGAGCTTCGGTGAGTTTCCGGTGCTCTTAACTGATAATATTTAATAAAGAAGTGCACGGAATCCAGAAAAAGTTACAGTACAACTGGCCTTAACAATTGGAAACTTTATAAATAGAACTATTTGAACTTCTTAAGCACAATATAAATGCTTCTTGTCAATTTAAATAGTGGTCTTTTAATTTTTTTTATTACAGCGTCCTTTTGTGTCACAATTTTTCCTTTTTAAGTCTTTTGACAATTTTTATTTTCTTTTGTCCTAGGCTAAGAGAGAGGACTCATTCATTGTGGGCAGATCTAATGAGTGAAAAACAGAACTACTTGAATCCGTTCTACAGCCCTGAATACTCTGAAACACACCCTGTGCTCGAACCCTCCACTTTGCCCTACCATTTCAAGTTTGTACCACCTTTTATAGCTTTCTCAGCTTACCAGAAGTCTCATTTTCATGTGTTTGTATACAAGGTTTTGGAGAAACATGTACCACCAGTTCGACCGCACCATGCACCCTCGGCAGTCCATCCTGAAAACTATTCTGACTGGTAGGGAGAACTGTCGCAAGGCAGAGAGCAAGCTGCAAGCACTAGAGAGTGTAAGTGAACTCATACTAAATAATGCGAAACTATAAAAAAATACAGTCCTACCTCCACTTACGAAATTAAGTGGTTCCAGGATTTTTTCGTAACTTGGAGTTTTTGTAAGTAGAGCAGTACGTTATATGTAAATTCTCTCATATGTTACACGATCCTCAAAAAAAATGACTAACGAAACCGTTTAAAAATGATCAATGTGTACCAATTTTGTATAAAAGATGTGAGAAACATAGAAACTTAATGTATTAAAATGAATATCAAGCATACAAAAAAATTCTATTCATGCAGCGCAAAGTAAGGAGAAGCTAATGTTAGCACACGAACACATGACATAACGACACATCTAAACAACTTTAAATTCTGTATTCAAAACGACTTGCCATTGAATACAACTACGCTGACCTGCAGAGACTGTCTATTATTAATTCAATACATCAGCGCCAAGATACTGTTGTAACTTATTGGCATGTTGTATGAGGTGTTAGATTGACTTTTACCTTTCAGCAATAGGGCGATCTGTTTCAATAAGTAGAACTGAAGATAAAGTGAGAGTTAACATTAAAGAAAATAAAAATAAAGTGAATGTTATTCATAGACTTGGAAAGAGTCAGAAATAGGGGATTAGCAATAAATGTATCTAATATTTTTATTTTCACTTTTCTTGACTGAATATTTTTCTGCAATGTTGTTTTCTAAATATTTTTTTTAACATTTATTCAAGGCCTGAACATTAAATGGTGCATGCCATCCCTCTCGGTCAAAATGGATTGTGCATCCATTCTTATATGGTATTTCTAATATACATTTTCTCACAAAAAAAACACATCCTTTAAATAATATAACCAGTTGGAAGCACAAAGCTGAAGTAAATGGTCACTGAGCTCGGAATGTCTAGTTTACTTTAGTGTTTGAGCGTTTCTGTTTCCACAAATGAATTGGAATTGTATCCTTTTTTTTGATATGTCGACTGCAAAGATTCCGTAATTATAACGGTACTAATTCTCTCATCGTGTTTTATTGCCCATAGAGGCTTCAACAGCTCGGCGTGACACCTGTCGTGAGTGCTGGGCTCTCGCTAGACACTCCCACCAGGGAACATCGCTCACTTGCCAAACCCTTCCCGCCGCGCCCCGACTCCCTCATTCTGGGGGCTCCTGTCAATCATAAGGAAGTGCGCCGGCTGCAGGAGGAAGATGAGCACGAAGAGATTGGTGAGGAAGCCACTGAGAGCACCGACACGGAGCGGACAGTAGAGGGGAGCAGTGGCACTGAGAGCCGCAAGCAGAGCTACGGAGAGCTGGAAGAAACCTACAATAATGATGTGGTCAAAGAGGAACCGGCTGTTGTGAGTCTAGAGTTTGGAGTAGCACGCATGACCTGCTGAGGACAGGGGGCATTATGAGGAATGGACTGGCGCAATCTAACAGTTTACTGAGAATGTGTGTGTGTGTGGGGAGAAGCTCTTGTTTTTGATGTGATTACATGCCGATGATAAAATGGTCCTGAATGGCAATGTCTGTCTATGTCTGTATAGTTTAAATCTCTATGGAAATGGTCATTATCATGTCATCTATTGCACCTATAGTAATGCAATTGCTTTTCTTTTCTTTTTTTAATGAATGTTGGGACGCACTATAGTGAAATAATTTAATCCACAGTGAAATATCTGCTTTCACTTGTTTATCCCTTTACACCTACCCTCAATGTGTCTGATTGCATGAAAAAATAATAAAGCAGGACTAGTGGTCTGAAAAATATGGCTGTGTCCTAATATTTCATGACAAATGGCACATTAATCATGTTACGTCAATAATCCTTCCAGATCCTTTTTTTTTATGTTGAAGCATGCACTTTCATCCCCACTGAGGGCCCGGAGCCAGTCTAATCTTAACCTCAAAGCGGAAATCACACCAAACCGAAAAAATTGGCCCTACTCATTGTTCCACCCTCTTTTACATGGCTATGGATAAACCAGCTATGGCGTTAATACCTTGAAGAGGCTCAGCTGTCAACAGTTGCCATTAGTGATTATTTGAGCCTATTTTACATCTCACATTGATCAGATAAGCAGACCTGCTAATGTGAATTGATCCCAAATCCCATCGTCGCCCTTGTCGGCCAAGACAAAAGGTTATGATGGATGGCACTGATTGTAGGTTGCAGCCAAAAATAAACCTGAAGCTCACACAGCTCCACCCCAGAAGTTAGAGTCAAACCAACCAGCCAAGGATCATTTTTTAAAAACATTTGACTAATTAATCCATGTGTTGACAAAAGATTCCGTCCGGGACAGCCAAACAATGTATATCAACAATATGGTCATGTACCATTTAGTGCTTTCAAGTCAGGTTAGGTTAGAACCTTTAACTTTTCAGGAACTATCTTGATTGCAGTAGCAAGACAGAGACAAGACACAAGACATTGTAGACCTAGGTAAAAAAATTAAATACCAAAAAGACGTCTGATCATGTCTGTATTTTTTGGAGTGCAGAAAACTGCAGATAGTAAATATATAGGCAGTGACAATTAAATTAATGAAATCATGCAATGTTTTTGTTTACATTTTGGCTTCAAATCTTGTTTACATTTTGACTTCAAATCTCTTGCATTTGTATTCGGGCTAAAGAACTGCACCCTGGAGATTTGCCACCAGAAGGGATTTACTCATCCAATCAGATTACAAGTTGCAAAACCTGAAAGATATCCGGATAAACACGCATGTCATGTGTGGAGCCATCCTGCATGCAAATTAAAGTAGTCATGTTTTATTTGTGAGCTGCTTCCCAATAGTGCTCAACCTGGCTGAGAACAGAGCACACTTCATTTCACTATTTCACCCAGCCGCTAAATACTTCATTGAATGTGCACTTGCAAAAATGAACTACATATTTGAAAGCACCAGTGACGCAAGTGCTCTTCTGGTTTTCATGCACACTCACTGATACACAGAACTCTAAAACAAAGTGACCTTCAGCCTTGTTAGACAAAGCCAGAAAACAGTCATTCTTGTGCTATGGTTTCTTTCAGTAAAGATAGGATGGTAGTGATGCATGCCTAGTACAACACCAATCTTTATGCTCGAAAAGAGCCACAGGACAAGGGCAACGTGTCACCAGCAGAATCAGTGAAGGCAAGGAACTGATGCCAAACCTGCAAATGAAGATTTTAATTGCATACATATATATAATACATGCAGACATTCATATCTACTGTATATTACTATCTATTTACATTTCTACATGAAGCACATAAAGAATTGGATCAACTTATATTGGTTCTTATATATTTTGTGTATATAAAAAAGCACATAAAGAATTGGTTCAATTTATAAATTGGTTCTTATGTATTTTATGTATCTAAAACAAAAAAATACAACTGATTTCTTATGAGACTTCACTAAAATGTAAACATTTATACGTTCATGGTGTTCCACATTTTTTTTTTTTTTGGTCTCGTTTACTGTGGTTTTGAGCACAACAGATTTGGGTCTCCCAGTAAATTGTGATCTTAAGATTTCAGCTCCATTATGATAGACCAGATCAGTTGTCAACAAAAAACTGCTGGGTATTAGAACAGGCTTTTGTGGAGGATTGCAGTTGATAGTTTTATTTATTGGGCTGCTACTTTCTAAAAATAAAAAAATATAAAAAAAAGCAGAACCTCTGGAAAAAAATGTAAAAAGGTTTTCTGCAAAAACATTATATGATTCTTTTTTATTTAGTTTCATCATCACGGAAGGCCTTCTCTTGTCTTACAATACTTCAAATGAAAGATTTAGCAGTCTCTCCTTAGGCTCTGAATCATTCAAAATTTCAGTAGAGCACTGCACGCCATACTGTTAGAACAGTCTTAAGGACATGGAAGGATCATTGTTACCACGCCTAACATATAATCACAGCCCATTATTTTTTTAAATGGAATGTTTATGGTTTTGGTCTGTACTTTCCAAAGGAATTCTATAGATGAATTTTGCTATCACACAAGTGTTGGCCTTAGATAATATGGTCTTGAGCATAATAGTACCCAATATGTGTCATACACGCATACATATGTCAGTTAAAAACTGTATTGAGACAATGAAGGGTTAAATTCAAATTCATTTTATCCTTTATCCCCACAAAAATCCATGTTGAGACTTTATAAGTGAATTACATAACATGTTTATTTTTGTATTTGTAGGTTTCCCATGAAAACTAGGTTCGTCAGAATAACTTATCTCTTGCTGCGTATTATGCCGATGAACTCAGAATAATGTATATGTTTGTTTTAAGGCGAATGTTAAGTGGTTTCCATTAAGACCATGCACTCTAATATCCATAATATATGTTCATACACTAACATACATCCAAAGGTACCACCAGGACATTTCAATATTGGAATCCTAGGGCTTACTTGCATTGAGTTTTTGAGAGCCAAATTGCATGCAACCAGACCAAAAAAAAAAAAAACAACGAAATAAGACTGAGTGTCCTCCAACTGTCCCACTTAACGCTGAGCTTCACTCAAGGGGCTGAAATTGGAACCCCACTTAGACAGATGGGGGGTTGAGAAATGTGCCTTGTTTTTCATCTGTTTGCTCTTTTTCAGTTCCAGGAAGAAAATAATGAATACAATACAATCAATAATTTATCAATGCAAGGAACACATTGGGTATTTTTTTAACAAGTTACAGTTGCATATATCCTAGACTCTACAAGACTAGATTTGGAGGAATCAATCCATTGCTGTGAGGAGTGTAGATTTAGAGTGATAACAACATTGAGACCTGAGTAGGATCCTTTGTTTCATTGTGTTATCGCTCATCAATCCATCAGCCATCTGCTGCTGAGCATTGAGCTGACCTGCTAGCATGCCCGTGGGCTTTTTTCCACTATCAAACATTACAACTACCTGAGAAACATTATGCCTGCTCTGAGCCTGACTGGTCAACTGTGTGGGCAGGTGACAATGCTTCACGGGCAAGATACCTCATTCTGGGGAAGCCCTTTTGCCGTGTCTTGCCAGGGGTGCATGAATGCAGACATTGTTAGATAGCAGTGGGTTGGAAGAGGAGAGAGAGAGAGAGCCCATGGTGGCCATGGTGACAGAGTAGGTGGAGGAAAAGAGAAAAGAAGCTGGGGTGTGAGAAGAAGGATGGTAGTAATTGGGTCGGTGTATAAGCAAGATTCATGGGGGGTTGGGAGGAATCGTTAGGGGGAAAAAAGCACAAACTGTAGGTTTCAGGCTTGAAAAGAGAACACTGGGTGACAATAGCGCAACTCTAAATCAAAATGTAAATCAATCCGAGGATGACTTGACTCCTTATGTCCCCTTTGAGTTTATTTGTCTTTTCACAAAGGCATTTCAATGCTTCCAACTTATTGGTGCGCGTCTGTCTTACAGCTCTAGGGTCCTGGGTTCAAATCCATATTATGTCCATCTGTGCGGAGTTTGCATGTTCTCCTGCGTGGGTTTCATCCGGGTACTCCGGTTTCCTCCCACATTCTAAAAACCTGCATGGAAGGCTGACTGGACACTCTAAATTGTACCTAGGTATGGAAGTGAGTGTGCATGGTTGTCCGTCTCCTGCAATTGGCTGGCCATTGTTTCAGGATGTCCCCCGCCTCTGGACCGGAGACGGCTAGGATAGGCTCCAGCACCCTCCGCGACCCTAATGAGGATAAAGCGGTTCAGAAAATGAATGAATGAATTCATATTTGTAATATTGCATAATTTTAACAGTACATTACAATATATAGCAAGTGAACCCAGAGTTAAAAATACAATATAAAATCATCCTTTAGTTGAAATTAGGCAAAGTGGCAAGTTACAATGCAAAGCAGAATTATTTAGTTACTTTATAGCTCTCAGAATTAAAAACCTGGCCTCATAGAGCAATATGGAGCAAATGAAACGCACAAACATAAAATATTTACCCAACACAAAAACTATTTATTCTTGACTCAGTCATTATTATTGTGTTGGGATAAAAATAAGTTCTATCTTTAATGCTCTCATAAGAGAAATAGTTTCTATTATCTGAGACAATAATAGAGTTGTTACAATTTAACAGGGGAAATAGAGTGTTTGTCTCAAGTGGATAATTACTGGGTGCATATTGTCGATTAGTGCTCGCCATTTAGAGAAATGTGGTTACTAAGATAAGACCATAATAAGGCTTTAATTGTTCTCCATGCCTATAGAACGTCATTGGTTGCTCAAGTTAGGCGGTAAAGGTTGGACAGCTCTACCCACATAACAGCTCGCTTCTCTCACGTTCAATAATACATCAAGGGACATACCACTCATCATATTGTTTGCAAAATTATATTTCACAGTTGGTTCAGTTCATAGGCATAAAATTATTACTTAAAATACATGTGTTTCTTGCTGCTTTAAAACTAAAATAACTAGATGTGTTGATGAGTCGAAGCTCCTCAAAACTTGTCTCTATGAGTCCATATGGACAGTTCAGCACCATATGTTCGGTAATAAATGCTAGGCCCAAACTGCACAAGAGGTAAGTCTGAGCACTTGTTCTGAGCCCAACAGTGCTAAAAAATGTCTCTAAATCTATATCCCAGCTTAAGCCTGCTCATACTGTTGATAAGCACCACTACTATGAGTGCCTTGACCCTCTGATTAAGTCTCTTTGGCATGAACGACAGTAATTTATTTACGTCCTTTGGTGTCGGCAGTTCACACACAAAATCCTATGCCATTTAATCCCAATTTTAAAGGGAAAAAATGCATGCCTCCATAATCGTAAAAATGAACTTTTTTGATGTATGTTGGCAATGTTTCAACTGCACCAATTCTGTCAAGAGGAGTGGTCAAACATTCTTCCAGAAGCTTGTGGTTGGCTAACAAAAGCGCCTAATTGAATTGAAAATGGCCAAGATACATTTTACCAAATATTAGCGCTGCTGTATGTATATTTTTGACTGAGCAGATTTGAGCACTTTTTTCTGTTCACCCATAATAAATTCATAAAAGAAACTAGCTACATGATTGTTTCTAGTGACAAAGACGTATCTATTCCAATCACTCTATCAGAGAAAAATCTGAGTTGTAGAAATTTTTTGAAAACTCAAGAGAGTCATGACATTAAGTTCTTAACCAGTGTATTTAAACTTTTGACCACAACTGTATGCCAAACACTCAGAGCTCTGTCCCTGATTATTTATACATTTGAACTAAAAAGTTATGTAATTAAATTGTCGTAAAATTAATAAAAAGGTATGGGTTATTGTTTTATGAACTGAAAATTATAACAGACACATTGTAACACACCATTGTTACATATCATTGCAAACTTATTAAAAAACGTTAAATTAACCTATCTCTAACAGTTTCATGAATATAAATTTAGTTGTTTTTTCTTTTTATTTCCTGAATTGCATTTTTTTGGTCTTAGAATCACTGTTCACATACATAGAAGTAAGTAGACAGAAGTCAAATAAACAGGATGGAATGGTTTGGAATCTAATGACTAGTTTGGGGGGAAGGAGCAATAGTGCATTGGTGATGGGGGGTGGGAGGGAGTCCCGACTCTGGCAGTCAGCCAACATTGACGAAAGCTGCTTAGCCCACCCTGTTGCCATGGATACTGTGAGGAGCAGCACAGACGGGGAGAGAAAGAGAGGGAGAAAAGCTGCAGGCAAGCGGTAACAACAGCCAGACTACAGGCGAAACAGCGAATGGAAGTAGCGTGGGGATCGAGCGGGAGAGTGGATGCGCAATCAGGGAAAGCCCATAGGGAGCAAGCAAAGTGCTAGTGGGAGACCAGAGAGTGAGAAGTGTTCAGGATTAGAATTTAAACATAATGGAGGTGCAGATGGAGTGTGCGGATCCTATATCGGCCCCTCCATGTGACCCCCAGCCCACCGGGAAGATCAACAAAGCTGCCTTCAAGCTCTTCGGAAAGCGTCGGCCCGGCTCCGGAATGGCTAGCTTCTTTTCCTTCCGGAACAAAGGAACTACACTAAGCGGGACCAATGGGCATTCTGAACCTGGGAATTCCATGAACGGGAATAGTTCAATGTCGTCAGTCGAGCTGGTGAGAAGCAAAACCCACGATGGACTCATCGGGTCGAGTAACGATGCTGATGGAGAGAAAGGGGAGGTGCTGTCGGCTCTGGAGACGGAAACTGTGAGGTCTCTCAGTAAATCGTTAAGTTTCTTCTCTTTCTTGCGACGTGGGAGTCTTAGGTCAAGTGAAAATGGTGTGGGACTTGTGCGCAGAGGGAAGGGGTTGAAGGGCTTTTTCAGTAGCATCCGCTGGCGACGAAGGGAAAAAACAAGCGAAGGAGATGGAGTAGCGCCGGAACATCAAACGGAAAAAGATGTGGATGTTGCAGACCCTGAAATGACCGAGGATGTCACCCTCACTCTTGAACCAGCACCACATTTTCTACAAGAGAATCCTGGGAAGACTGAGACAGAACATAATCTTCAAGCGGCTGAGGGTCACACGACTGTTTCTTTGACACCCTCACACTGTGTAGCCATGCCTGGTCCATCTGGTGAGCCAGATTCCCCCTCTCCATTCACACCCAATGACTCCCCTTTGCACCCTGCTGACAAGATAGTAAAATACTCAGTCTCCAGCCTTACCCCCACCCTCGCCACGCCCCCTTTGGAGTATTGTAGTACAGGTGACCCACCCTCGGAACCCTCGGTGGACCGCCTTTGCTCTCTGCTCTTCAATGATGTCACATCCCTCAAGAGTTTTGATTCACTCACTGGCTGCGGTGACATTATTGCTGATGTAGTAGATGAAGAGACAGCTGGAAATGGGGACAGCGTTACTAGTAGCAGCAGCAGTGGTGGCGGTGGTGCTGGAATGGGGGACGTAGGGGCATCAGGTGTTGGCAGACCGCTTGGTGTCACCTGCGCCACAGCTCGTGCCTCTCCTTCGAAAGCCCATCTATCTTCCAAGCTGACACAATCCTTGTTCACTACATCATCTGGCACAACTTCATTTCCTGACCATGCCAGAGTTCCTCTCAGGCCTCAAACACCCACAGTGGGTAGTGGGGTGGTTGCCTACATGGGTGGTGGAGAGGAAATGGCAAGTCCAGAGGGAGTGGACGATGCTGACATGCAGGGGCTTTGGCATATGCTACCTTCGACCAACGATAACTCTCCGGCTTTACCCCGATCACATCAACCCTCCTGCACAACTGCCACTTCCACCTACCCGCTTCGTACCATCAACTCTAGCTGTCGCCAAACTTCAACCAATGCATTTGCAGATCATAAACTGAAGCAGGTGAAATCTTTGGGCCTCAGTAAAATTCCAGTTGTCGGCGGTGCAGGAAATAGAGCAACGAAACCTCCTTTAACTCAAGGTCGTTATCCAGCATCACCTGGAGACAAGGAACCACTCAGTGATGAAGGCTATTGGGATACGCCCTCTGCGACTCCCACAGCAACACCTGAAGAAAGTGGACTTCGGCATAAACATCAAATGTCACGTGACAGTTGCTCGGGAGACCACCTGTATGACCTCTACAACGACCCTGGAGGAGCGGAGGGTGACGACGACCCAAACAGTTCTTCCTCTTTGTCAACCGAATACAAAATCAGCCCGCCTTCCTCTTCTTCCTCCTCTTCATTTCGATCAATGAAAGGGAGCACCAGTCTTCCGCGGGAATCTAAGATTCCAGTAAGCACCAAACAAACAACGCCGGCCCAGTCCGCAAGCCAGTCAGCTCTCTCGTCTGTCGTGGAGGTTGAATCGTTGCAACCAAAGACCCAAGCTCCTCCTCTCAATCGCACCAGAATCCCTGTATCCAAGGTACCCGTGCGTCGCCCAGGAACCAAACCAGGCCCTACATCCGGGGCTTCCAAGAAGTAGTTCCTCCTTACCTATTTTCATGCATCCGTGGACGCTAGAGGCTGGCCCTCCTGTGCTTTTTGTTTCTTTACAGAGCCAAAGTTTTTCCAAAGGCAAGAAAAATGTTTTGCTGTGCAGTTAACGCCCTTTGAATTATTTTTGAATCTTAAAAACCCTCCTTCCTTCAACGCTATGGTATTCAAATAATGTGGGAAAAGTAACAAGGAGACCCTCAAAAACTGGATTAACGTTTTCTAGCACTCACTGGAACTTCCAAGATTGACCTATGACAATCCAACAACTTCTCCTACCTGCAAAAAGGCCTAACTATGAGTTGGCGGATTTCAAAGTTTCAATTCGTGATTGCATACTGCAAAAATAAGCTACTTTTATAAAACTTTTTGTGATGTTACATATGTAAATCCTTCACAATGGCTCATCTCATCCATGACAAAATGACCTTTGAATCGTCCCATTTTAGAACCAAAGTGTCATTCAAAACTGAAATGTTTTTGTTTGTTTCTTTGAAACATGAATTTGCACACCGATTAAGCATCTTCAAAAACAAAAACAAAAAAAGTACATCGAAAAGAAGGATTTTGCGATACCTCTATTTTTTAAGCCATAAATAATGCACGAAATGTCACACTTTAGCTCTTTGCATGCAACGACTTCAATTGTGGATTGCTTTAGTCTGACTTCTGCATCATAACTTCCCTTTGAACCGATTGCTTCAGGAGGTGTTCAGACACATGAATATTCAAAATGATGTGTCAGTACTGAAATCAAAATGTATAAACACTGGTATATTACACTTCACTCGGTACAGAGCATTCTGAACTACACGTGCAAAGCACAAAGGTCAGGGAATACACATGCACAAATATTAAAAATATGTACTTGCAGCTCCACTGGATCGCTTTCCCTACTTGCAAAAAAAAAACAGGATTGTTTTTTAACCTTTTTCACAGCTTTTTATATCTTAACCCCTTGCTGTATGGGTTAAAACTGTGACTGCATCTTTTTCTAATGTACCCGTTCTTTATTACTAACGCACTGTAGAGAATATGAATGGTTTAAATAGGGGTCTTACTTCCAAAATATGCTTGCCTCTGCTTTAGTGACTCAAATAGGCAGCAATAAAATTCCATCAGGGTTTTGAGATTTACATAACTGTTTCTATAATTGGGACATAAAAAAAGCCATTGTGTGTTGCTGAAAAAGGATAAACACCTTAGAAACACCTTTTCGGTGAGCATGGAAAACGAATGTAGCTTTGGATTTTTGTAGATCAATGATTTGTATATATTTTTGTGTGTGTCAGCATTTAGAGTAGCAAGACAAATGACTGTATTTTTTTGTTTTGTTTGGTCAATCCTGTTATATCAGCAGGTCATGCTTGTTTTAAAGATAAAGAACACCAATTGTAATTGAATACTGACGCAATGCAACACAGAGCATTTTTTTCTCTAAAGCCCTCAGTTAAACAGAAGGGGTTTTATATGCAAAGCCATTTAGGATTGCACACATTTTCTTCTCTGTGTAGGTGGTCTTTACCCTTCCATCACAATTGTGATTATTGATCCATGACACAAGCACTAAGTTCACAAAACATTTACTCCCCTAATGGTCAAAATGTAACCTGAATCCTTGTCCATTGTGAGAGTATTATTTCTATCTGGTAACAGAAGCTTAGTATGCAAGCCATTGTTATTCTCATTTGTGTGTTTTTTGAACAGGAAAGGGTTGCAATGACAGCTTGGATGATGCCTGTAGCTTGGCATTTATAATTAAAAAAATATATATTTATACTTGTATCAAATTACAGCATTTATATCCTTAAATGAGGCAAAAAAACTTAATTTTCTCCATAAACACCACATCAAATTGTAACTTTCCAAGGAATGAATACTATTCAGTTAGTGTCGTAACAAATTTTCTCATCTTTAAATATAATTCTTCTATTTGTGGTACCACGTGAGTCTCTTTTTCTTCAATGAATCAGTACGTTTGTGAAAACAACTCAAATCTATGGAGTTTTATATTTTTCACTCCCCTTTAAATAAAAAATAATCCTCATTGTGTAATCATGAAATGAAAAGCACATCAATTTTCTTCTTTATTATATTTGAAATCTTTCCATTTTACATAATAAACATGTTTCTTCTAAAGCTTAGTTTGCCTTCTGCTCTTAAAAGCCACCACCATTTACTGCAAAAAATACCCTGAGACATTTGGAATCAAACTTCTTATCAAGGCCTTAATGATCACAGCAATAATATTTTACCAGATGATTAATTTGTTGCATGTGCTATTCATGAATATAAATCAATTGAGTTCTATTGTTATAAAGTTTCATTGCTGTGGTTGGAGGTAGAGCGGGAGAAGAATTGGTGCAGTGCAAATCCCTTTTGTAATGGTGCTGCAATCCCTCACTGGTTGCCACCCTCTCACACTCACTCAGTTTCTGCACACTGAAGTTTATGTAAAAAGCTTATGTAACACCATAACAATCACTTGTAACAGGTCCACTAAATCAAAGCTGGATGACGGTGACAAAAAGGACTCTGTGTGCGTTGTTTTTGCACAGCAGCCACATCTAATAGTTGTTTTTCTATGACTGTTTCTACATCAGTTTGGATTGAGCTATGGCCAAAAAACATTTTAGTGCTAATATGCAAGTTGTAGAGCGGCATTTTACTGAGATCAAGGGTTCAATCACTGTGAGGTTCCATCTGTCCTGTGTGGAAATTGAAAATTCTCACTATATATGTGTGGGTTTTCTTACGGTACTCTTGTTTCCTTCCACATCCCACAGTCCAAAAAGACATAATAATAATAATAATAATAATGATAATAATTGGAAATAGGCTTTGTTGTCATCATCGACAACAAAAGCCTAATTGTCATCATACCCAGAAACTGCGTCTGACGAAATAGGTAGTGCTTCTCCATAAGGTGCGTTTTCTTGGCAAAAGACCCAAAAAAGTGATAATTTCAGACTCGTAATTTGGTCTTCTGCCATTATGGATACATCGCATCACCCACCCAAGTGGATCACTTACCTTCAGTCAGCCAGTAGGAGGCAGATCACAGCCCAACGTATTTTCATATTACCTCACCCTGAAGTTATTACACAGAAGGGATTCTGTGTCGTGTTGCCGCAAGTTTAGAGTCCTGATGGATGTGGGATGGGGTAGGCTGAGTTAACACCCTAAATTATCCTAAGGCATGAGTCTGAGCGTGAAAGTTTGTTCATCTCATTTTGCCCAGAGATTTTTTGGCAAATAATTAATTGGTTTTATAAGCAATTATACAATCATTATGCTGTTGTATCAAAATGTATAGCACTGATTTAAAAAATTCAGACAAGTTGTACAGTTGATTTTTTGTTGCTATCTTATTATTAAGCATGATTGAGGAAGCTTTTAAAAGCTTTTATTTACAATGAATGATAGCATTGAGTTATTATTTGATGGTAGTGTTTCATCATTATTCATTCATTCATCTTATATGCCGCTTCATGAGGATTGGAGAGATGCTACAGCCTAAACACATTGGCAGTAGGCAGGGAATGATTCAATGTAATGAATCTAGCAGAAAATGTAACATATGATAAGATTTTTTTCTCAATTATAATATTTATAATAAGTTGCTGGGGTTTCCCTCTGTTGCTGCAACGTGTGTGCTTGTTCAATTTGAAAACTGCACTGAAACCTAGCAATGGAAGTCCCTGCACATTGGTTTCCATAGTAACTGTATTAGGTCAACCAATGAAAAGCGGGGGCTGGGAAGGAACAGGTTTGGAAGACGCTTTTCAGCATAGTGGCGGCAGCTGTGACCCTGGGTGACAGTTACTGGAGAGCCTCTCTTGTACATCGGTTTGTAACCATACCACTTGTTAATAATTTAAAGACATACACGCTTGTGACTTTATGCAGCTCCGTCATTATCATCATTTTTAAAAAACGACCCGATAACAATAGTTCAAGTAAAAAGTTGCATGTCATCAAAAATTGATTCATTGATTTGGTGCACATACAAAATGAATATATGCAATTTTAACAAGTGCAGATTATGGACACCAAAGCACATTTTAATACCAGATTTGTGTTTAAGAGTTCAATGAACTCAAAATGAGGATAACCCTTCAACACAACAGCTTGTCTTTGTCTCCATTATGTGACGTAACAATAGAGTATAAAAGAGGGTTGGGCTGTCAATAAGGGTCATGTGTAGTTATGCTTGCAGTTTTTTTTTTTTAATGTGAATCTATAATCAGGACTTTATTTTCAGCCATTATTATTTTAAAATTTACCAGTGACTTTTACCTTGGACAAAAATACACTTAATTTGTTTGACTCTATGAGACATTTAGACCCCTATAACCATCTAGACCCGGTCTGCATTTGGTTTCAGAAAAAAAAAACAAGCAGGGTGAGTCAGCATTCAGGTTTTATGGTCCCTACCTCTGGAACAAATTACCTGAACGTCAAAAGTGTGGCCATCAGTTAGCTCCCTTAAATCAGGGCCAAAAATCACCATTGTTTACCATGGCATATTCTTAACGGATGGACGGATGAACTGATGAATGGATGGACAGATGGACGGATGAATTGAATAATATAAAAATAACTTATTATTGGTTATCTATAGTGATGATTGTAAAATAAATAACACAGTGAAGTGAGACCACTCTCAAAAAGTAAAGTCGGTGAGGAAAAGGAAAGCCTGTATAGACCAATACTGTCATCTACTGGTGTTTTCGGGGTAGTGGGTTGGTTATATTGTAGGACTGAAAGAATTGCCTCAAGGATTTTGCAAGCACTTACGTTAGTTTTGCTGAATGAAACTGAATTATGAGCAACTCCATGCATTTTCTCCACTAGTATTTTACAATCATGTCATGCCACTAGTGCCCTGTGATTGGCTGGCCACCGATTCAGGGTGTCCCCATCCTCTGGCCAGGAGTCTGCTGGGTAGGCTCCAGCACCCCCCGACCCTAATGAGGATAAAGTGGTATGGGGAAATGAAAAACAAATGTATTCTTCTTGTGGATGCCAGATGTCTTCATTCATCCCCAGGAAAGCTGCACTGCGATATTGTTGTTCTTATTCTCACATAATTTCATATTATATCCTTGCTATTAAAAAAATATATATATTAATTCAAACGATGCCTGCCCTGCCATCTGCTGGCCACAGATTCAGTACATTACTAATTTAAAAAATATATTTTTTATTATATATATATATATATATATATATATATATATATATATATATATATATATATATATATATATATATATATATATATATATATATATATATATATATATATATATATATATATATATATATATATATATATATATATATATATATATATATATATATATATATATATATATATATATATATATATATGTGTGTACTGTGTCTGTACTCATCACATAGTGAGACTATTCATCCCAGAAGTTACAAACACTGATGGTATCAATGTGTTTGTTTCTTTGATGTTCATTTAAAAAACACAAACAACCTGAAAAAAGGGCAGTGGATGAGTGGTTAGCGTCTTGGCCTTACAGAGGGGGACCTGGTTTCAAATCCAGGTCGGTCAACCTGTGTGGGTTTTCTCCGGCTCCTCTGGTTTCCTCCTACATTCCAAAGATGTGTTTGGTAGGCTGATTGGACACTCTAAATTACACTTAGGTATGAGAGTGAGTGTGGATGGTTGTTTGTCTCCCCGTGCCCTGCGATTGGCCGGGCCACCAAGATGACATGAGAAGCTGAAGAAATAGACGCAATTTCACACAAAAGGAACACAATATGCCATTATTTTAGAACTATTGGTAAATAATTTTATTTCAAACATCTGCTACTTGTTTAAACTCAACAGTGTAAATTAATAGGAGCTGGCATTATTGAAATTTATATAGAATCTATAAAATTTCACTCAACATTTGTGTTTTGTGTGCATGTGTTCGTCCCAAGCATGGAAAAGAAAAATAAGGCAGACAAGTGTTTGCAGACTTGAGATGCAAAACTACAACAACAACAACAAAAATATCTCAAGGACACAAGACCATCTCCAGTGGTGCCAACAGTTCCATTAATGAGTAATTGTGTGTTCTATAAAATGATTGTTCCAGGGTTTGGGTCAAACGATTAACTGCCTTATTTTGCCATGTCATCACAAATGTGCAGGAATCACACATTTCCCCAGAACCATTGCACATGCTGATTATGCATGGTGAAAGCATCTTCCATGATTCATTATATTCACCTTATGCATACTAAATGTTTTTGTGTGGCAATAGCGTTAATACTGCAATTCCAGGGAATTATTGACCTCAGCGCTGAATGTGGACAATTGTCGTGCATAGCTTGTTATTGTACATATATTTTTCATATTTTAATTTGTAATGATTTTAAATAGATCAAATTACTTAAGATATTAATAGAAACCCTTCTTACATATATTAATTAAACCAATTATACACAGTATTTTTCCTCTCCATATGAAAAACATACCGAAGGACCTATATATGTACTAACTAGTATATAAAAGTAGCAAAAAAATCTGATACTGCACTTTTAGGGTTCTCCACTAGAGTGCAATCATGTACCAGCAATTAACAGTTAGTCCTGTACCATGTAGCCCTGTACTGCAGTTCTTTCTGAGTGATGCAAAAAGGTAAAATCCAGTTACAATAATGCAATAGCCACAAAAATAACACAGTAATTGACCATTGTTTGAACTCAACTCTTTCTGGGATACTACATACTTGTGGAAGAACTGACATTCGCATGTTTAAAGCATAATTCACTTGAGTATTAGACAATTTTATATTAAAGGATTTTAATCAACTCCATTCTAGCCTTTGGTAATGAAATACATTCTTATGGGGTAGAGGAAAATACTGATTTATTTTCAACACTAGTTATCCTAGTCAAAGTCGCAGGGTGCTGAGGCCTATCCCAGCTGACATCAGTTGGAAGGGAACCTACACCCTGAAATAGTCACCAATGAGTCTCATAGCATATACAGTAATGAACAACCATTCACATTCACAATTTGACTGCATGAGAGTTGAACTCGTGCCGTGTTTGCCAAAGTCAGGCTAATGTAACACTATATCATCATTGACAGCATAAAAACATTTTGATTAAAAACAGATTAGGTCAAAGAAGGAATACATAATAACACAAAATGTACATGCAAGAGAATGGATTTTTAGTTTTTCAAACATCAAAATGTCTCATATTTCCAGATCACTATTTCATGTAAATTAGAAACAGGACTCATCAAACTATGCACACCCCCGCATCATTTCCAAAAATATGATTTTTTTTGGGTAGGTTCTCAACCGCAGTCATAAAGACAGATGTGAACACACAAATGCACGTTACATACACACACATCCAACCTCTACCACTGCTCTTAAAACAGCTACACAGCCTGGAGAATTCAGCAGTTTAGAGAAACATGATGCCCTAACCATAAGTGTTTGATCGTGTGTGTGTGCGTGAGCAAGTTTTTGTCTGCGTGTAAGTGTGTGCGAGTGGGTAGTTTTGAGTGGTCTCAGCTGCACAGGCCATGCTGCAAATGACAGCCAATCAGTGCTAATTCAAAATCAGAGTGCTTTTGACGGTTTTACCTAGGGGGACAAAACATTTTGTATGGTTCTCAGAGAGTGTGTGTGTGTGTGTGTATGTGTGTGTATATATGTGCGTATATGTATCATTATTAGCATTCCCTGGACACATCACCTGGTCCTTGTGTAAAAATATATATTTTAGTGGCGTAGGGCACATTTTCACCAGGATATTTGGCCATTATATTAATTTTAAGATATTATTTAATCATTTTCTTATAATTTTCTCAAATTTTTGTGTGTTTCTCACATCTTTCATAACAAATTGGCACACTTTGACCAATTTTAAAGAGTTTAGTTGCCAGTTGTGTGAGGATAGTGGAACGGATTTAGATAATTTACATATAAAGTACTGCTCTACTTACGAGATTTTCAAGTTGCCTAAAAAGTCTGGAAAGAATTAATTTCGTAAGTAGAGGCACTGTATTGTCATTGTATTTTCTTTATATCAAGGTTTCAATCTCAGTAAGGCCTCCTGTGATGAGTTTGCATCTTTTCCCCCCTATGTGGGATTTCTCTGGGAGTCCAATTCCAACCCACAACCCAAAAACATGCATAGCATTTTGATTGGCCTGAACAAAAGTGTGTGCATGAATGGTTGGCAACCATTTTAGGCTGTACCTCACCTCCAGTTCATGGTTAGATCGGATGGAATCAGGTGCAACCCTAAATTAGGATAAGCCGCTGAGATGAGCCAATCAAATCAGTGGTGACCATACGTCAAATACACTCCTGTGTTTGCCGCATGGTGGTAGTGAACAAGTACATCTATAATTGAAGTATTGTAATTATGATAAAGCATTTTAGTGATTTCCTTGTATCCACACTTTTATATGTATATTAATCATAGAACAGGCCAATTGTGTGTCAGAATCTTACTCAGATTTTCATTACAAGTGCACCACCGTATTTTCTGCCCTATATGACAGTTGATCCAGCCAATAAACATCTTTTCCAACCTTGAAGCTATGACCAATTGTAGTAATTGAGAAGGGTGAGGCATCAACTTTATTTTTTCAAAAAAGTTGGACATATTATACCTTTAGAGGACGAACAGCTGTAGAAAGGAAAGTACCAAGTGTCATCCACTGCTCTCATTTCCAAAATGATGTGAATCTGGCGTTCTCCCAATATGCACTAAGTTGATGTCAGAGACGAGAAGAAAGAAGTGCACAATTAGAGCCCTCTGACACATGTTCTTCAGACCAAAGTAGTTTCTCTTACAATCACACATCTGTGTCATGTAGTCACTGGCCTTCTTATGTCCTCAAAACACCCACACACTTGCCGATTCCACTCTTCATTAACTCAGGTTTTCTCCATAATATCATTTTTATACTTCATGTATTTTGAGCCTCCCTTTTTAAAGATGTCAAGTTTTCTGCAGTTGATGCATGTTAAGAAATAATGGAGTTTCTGCCTGATGCAAAGTCTTGTTATTGTTATTGTAGGGTCGATTCCTACTCGGTGGCGGTAAGATTGTGAGTGCGGATGGTTGTCTGTCTGTGTACCCTACAGCTGACTGGCGACCAGTCTGCCTTTCGCCTACTGTCAGCGAGGATTGGCTCCAGTAACCCTTTCAAGGATGCGCAGTACAGAAGATGAATGAATGTCATGGTGTGAAGCCAGACAATCTCTCATCTAATCTTTTTTCTGATGAGAGGAGATATTAATCCTCATTATGCATTATGGTCGTGGGGGTGCTGGAGCCAATCCCAACCGTCTCCAGGCCAGAGGCAGGGGACACCCTGAATCGGTGGCCAGCCGATTGCAGGGCGCGGACGTTTTTTGGAATGTGGGAGGAAACCGGAGTACCTAGAGGAAACACACGCAGGCCCGGGGAGAACTTGCAAACTCCACACAGATGGACATGAACTGGATTTGAACCCAGGAACCCAAAGCTGTGAGGCCGATGTGCCACCGGGCCACCCTATACAATATGATTTAAAAAAATGTACCCATTCAAATGATTTCTATTTCAGTTGTCACTCTCTTTGAGAATATATAAACACAACACTTTTGTTTTTGCTGCCATATTTTATGAGTTTGATTCAGGACATTAACATGATAAGGCATTTACTATATCCACATGAAAAAAGCCAAAGATGGATTTTGAATGCAAGATTGTTTATACTGTATGAAATTCTTAAATAGGTGACAACGCACAAAAAAATATGAGCAAAAATTTGTTGTCGTCAGGATATACGTGCAATATATAACTAAAGGAACAAATGAATAAAAAGTATTTTTTAAATAAAATATACCATTATACATTCAGCATTTGATTTGGCTAATTTATGCAAGATAAATAACAGAATGCATACATTTTTCAAGTTTATTTATCCATAGGGATGGGATCTGTTTACAGAAGCATTTCACGGAATTGAAAAAGCTACTTAAAATTTTGAAAAAAGGCATATATTTCTTATAACATACTTCTCTAAGTAGTGGTATGTTGTGCACACAAAGGTAATTCCAAACAAGCTGGATCTCTTACCTGTATTTGTTTTCCTCATCTCGTAAAACTTGCCACCCCATACCCCGCCTTCTTCCTCTTGACATGTGTCACATTTTGGCTTCTGCTCTCGAGGGATAAATGCCAGATTACATGCTGTAGTATTTTTATCCCTAGTACATTAACCCATGAAGCTTACTGAATCAAAGCTTGGAGTACAGACACTTGCAAGCACACACTACTGTAACAGAAAGAAGTGTGCAAACAGCATCCTTTGATCACTCCTACACTCCCTTTTTCTAATTACCCCAGTGACACAAACACACACACACACATGTGCACACATACACACACACACACACACACACACATGCACACACACGTATGCACACATACATACGCACACACACAGTACAGCCCCATGTGTTTACTTGTGCTTAAATAAATGAATGCATCATGATATATGGAATCTAAATCCTGCAAGAAATAGTGAATTGGATGTCACATGTTTATGCGATTGATAAGAATATTCAACATTCATTCATCTTCCATACCACCCATCTTCAAAAGGCTTGCAGGGATTGCCATAGACTAACCCAGCTGTCTTAAAGCAAAAGCCAGACTACAACCTAGACTGGTCGCCAGTCAGTCAAAGGGCACACAGAAAGACAGACAACCACTCACTCTCACAATCACACTTCCACCGAGTGGGAATCGAACCCAGACTACCCGCACAATAGTCAGACGGAAGAACCACTACATCAACGAGTGAGTACATTTCAAAATCTATTAATAACCTAATAATACCAAAATGATGAGTTCAGTATCATACCTACTTAAAACATTTCACTTCCATCATGAACTCCAAGTGTGAGGGCCTCTTGTTTTAGGATGGATTTATATTGCATAATTCACATGAGGTGATTTAGATTCGTCATGCTCTCCAAAGGCAAATACCCAATATGTCTCATTGGAGCATGAGGAGAAAGGTACACATTTAATCTGATAACTTCAGATTGCAATCAGGCCTCTACCATGTGGGGATAAAAATCAATATGTATAATTTATCTGCTGATCCGAGTATCGTGTAAACGAAAAGATCGGATGTACCTGTTATGTCAAGATTGATGTGTTTGATGAGCCCCCTCGAAAACACAGTGGACTATAAATATACAAAAAAAATAATTCATAAAAATCTGATTTAAAGAAAAATAAGCATTTATACATGCATACTATTTGTTTATTGTACTTTCTTTTTGAACATATAGTTTAGTTGGGTTTACACCAACTGTAACCAGGTAGTAGATTTACTGATTAGTGATGGGCCAGTTGTGACCTGGCCGAAAAACAAGCAAGAAGAAATGGATGTCTATTACAATTTCGATCATATTTATGTACAGATTTTTGTGCAAGAAAAATGATCATTGAGCATTTTTGTCAATGAGCAGAAGCGCAACAAAAAGAGCTTCCATGAACGGCGAAGAACAATTTAATTGAATAGTAACAGTTTTAATGATCATGAATGGATAGTGACATTTCTGCAATAAAAATCCAGGCTAAAGAATGATTATACTCTATTCCATAATAATTGGTAAGAGAACATGTGTAAACTCATCCAGGGTGCCTCATCACATGCCACCCAGCAAAGAACACCCGCTTATTGACCTTTGGGTGCTGTCGACCTTTCAAAGAGAGAATGCTGTGCACTGTTGTCACCTTGTAGTAATCTTATGACCATCACTTTACTCTTGAGGTCATTTACGAGAGGTTCAAGTGTTCGGCAGCATGTGTATGCTCATGTGTTAGGTTTAAGAATAGAGATGTGCGATTTGCGTTTGGTATGAGTGCTCACAAAGTAGATAGAGCTATGAACGAGTGGCCCAGCAGGTTCTCATAGTTAAGGTGAAATCAATAGACACGTCTCACTTCAACCCTATTATGTCCCATCTAATCAAACATTAGGAAAGTTGTTGTGTTTTTGCCCTTTTCCCCTCTTTTAGAGGTCTGTTTGACATCTTGGAGTTGCATGGTATTAACTTAAAAGGAGCAAGTGCCAGTTTCCCGCTGTTTTTGCGCTATATTCCTTTTCCTTGGGTAAATGAGTGTCGTTGTGAGGTGGAAAGCACATCAGTGTCTGTCTCAGTTTCTCTGTATGGGGCTCATAGCCCAACAGGGGTGGCTGACAAGAGATGACTCCCGCTTACCACATACTGTGTTCGCTACTCCTCTTTAATCTAGCGCCCCCTCTTTCTCTTTTAACCTCCATTTAAATTTCTTTTAACTATGACATGCAAAAGCTTTCCCGCCCATCCAACACACTCAGCTAATCCTTTAGCAGGTCTTTTGAGGTATCACGCTGTTTTTGGGGTCTTTTTCTGACATGTGGATTTTACTTCATAATGGCAGCAAACACCTGTCCAATTAGCCTGATTGTGACGCACCTCACAAAACAAGACAGATCCCGTGGTGAGGCCCAGAGATTTAGTGCAACACACTAAATACCTCCCTTCTTGCAGGATATCACTGCAGTTTGGTGTCCTCATGTAAATCCAAGGTTTAGTGAAGTGTAATTGACAGGTTAGCTTTCAACAAGGACAAAAGTCTTTTAAAATGTGTTTAGAATTATAGGCTGTATGCGGTTTATGGTAGAATTGTACTCAGTTTCAAATATGTCTATGTTTAAGCCTGTCGTGATGCCTTTATGATTGTGGGTATGAGTATTTTTTTAATGAGCAAGTTTAGATTTGCAAAGAGTGTGCAGCACATACGTGTTTATCCTTCAGCAGACAACATCAATGGGGATTGAATAAAAACTTAATAAACACAAAGCTCACAATTTATGACCAAATGAGCATGGCAAATAATGGAAATAAACTTACAAATGCAAAATATGGGACTAAAGTAAAAATCAAACAAAATCTGTTTGATGTAGGCGCAGCGGAGAGGAATTAACAAATAACACTCCACCCACCAGAGATCACCAAGGCAGGTAGAAACATTAAAAAAACATATGAACAGTAAAGTTGCAAATTTAAAATTTGACCTGAAAAAAAAAGACAAGCTAATAATGAGTTGATTAAAATTATGCATTCCGAAAGAGTTTTGACTACTCAGTCAATTATGGATGAATGCTTTGCAATTTAATTGAAATTGTGATCTTAGACAATGTGATCTGAGATACTCAAAGTTGTAACGCTTTAACAAAGATTAATTAACCATGCAACATTCTTATAGGTCAGACATTTCTTCATCTGTGTTCAATTCTGCTTATCCTCAGATGGGGTGCTGCCATCTTTAGGCAATAGGCTTGAGACACTCTGTATTGGTTTTTAGCCAATCACCGGCATAACAAACAATTATTCATGCTCACTCATACGTAAGGACAATTTTGAGTCTTCAACCAACCTCCCATGTATGTTTTTGGAATGTCGGATTAAACTGGAATACCACACAGG
Organism: Stigmatopora nigra; assembly: GCF_051989575.1. Taxonomy (NCBI): domain Eukaryota; kingdom Metazoa; phylum Chordata; class Actinopteri; order Syngnathiformes; family Syngnathidae; genus Stigmatopora; species Stigmatopora nigra. The sequence goes on from NC_135523.1 coordinate 8,580,975, forward strand.
AAGTTTGGAAATCACCATTGATTGAACCCTCGATCACAGAACTGTAAGGCGGAGGTGCTTACCACTCCTCCACTATGTCGACAGGTCAGACATTTACTGGTAAAAATATTAGTGTCAACCTTTTCAAGATTTGAATGTTTTTTTTAAATTGAAAAAACCTTTTAGCCCCACACCATGACTTCGCAAAGGCCTTGTTACCATCTTCACAATTGTTATAGTATACAAATAAAAGACCCCCTTTTCAAGGACCTTATGTTGTCACGTTTGAGAAGAGTTAATTATGTGTTTGTAATAAGATACGATATATGTGTTAGGTCACCTCTCTCACTCTGTTGGAAGACATACTCTATAATCTGGGCAAGATAATAAAGCAGAACAAGGAAACTGAAGCAACAGTGTTATAAAATCCTTTCCTGTTAATTTTTCCAGTAGGCCATCTTTTTTCATATGCTTGTTGTAGCTCATACTCTATCCGTCTCTTCACTGGCTCTTCCTGACTTCTTGTGCTTGATCAGAGGAAGATGGTGATGTCAAAGAGGGACATAGTCCACCATGCACAGAGCAGTGGGCTTGGCAGGAACCTTCAGGTTTTAGAGCTCCTTTTAAGTGGGGCCCAGATGGAGGTGGCACCAAGCTGTCAGGAGATCTGTAGTTAATTAGGAGACAGTGTTTCTGTGATGTGACTGTGGCGGCAGGACATCACGCTCAATTACGGCCAGGTTGTAACATGAATTTGTGTCAGTACACTTGACACTGACCAGAATAGCCTTTTTTTAATTAATTGGGCTATTGTACAATAATGCAAAAAATCCAGCAACTGAAAATGGTATTCTTGTTGTAATTTAAGTATAATATTTCTTGCATTTTAAAAAAAAGATGCATTGATTCATTACATTTTTTTACACAGTTGTAATACAGCTTTTGTGAGCTAGCGGAAGCTATGCTGGTCTTGCAATTCCAAGGTTCTGTGGTCTTCCCATGTAGAGTTAACATATTCTCCTTGCATGGCTTTCCTAAGGTATCCCACAGTTCCTCCCACTTTTGAGGTTATTTAAAGCCATTAAATTAAGCATTGGTGGGAATATGTGTATGTAGTTTTTTTTCACACACTAGGGATATAAAACGCCTAAAAGGTAAGCAAGCCAGTCGTGCAACACCCTCTTTTTCAACATAGTCCGACATTTTAGATGGCATGCAAAACCAAAATGGCTCATTACATCAATGTGAACGTTTACACGCATAGTATGCCAGCTGATTAAGCTTAAGGTATTTAAGGACAACTGCCACTGTTACCTGCTGGCAGCCTGGACACACACTATGTAGGAGGGGTGTGGTTCTTTTTCTTCTACACAGGTACATGGAGCTGTGGCTCCACCCCTGTGACAAAGCCCTGCCCAGGCCAACAAAGCTGGGACTACTTTCCCATCATTCCTCCTCCAATCAAGATTCACTTCATGTCCTTATTTAAACCTTTTTTGTTTGTCAGTTCAGGTTGGTTTGCTGACTTGCTTTGTCTTGATTCCTGACTTTGACTCCCGTGGCTACCTGTGATTGTAACTGCTGAGGCGGTGGAGTCCTTTCTCTCCTTAGAGAACATGTGGTTTAGTGCAAAGTAAAGTTTGATTGTCCCAGCTTCACCTGGTAATGTTAGTACATTATTCCTTGTTATATTTAGTATTTATGTTGGCAAAGTTAAAGATTTTGGGTTGCATAGTAACAGCCACGATCAGCAGATTGTCGGAATATTGCTTAACACTTGCTTGCTGCCATGTGTGGAACTGTGAACAAAATCTCTCATTTGACCTTCTTAATCTCTTAAGTTTTGTGAGAAGGCCCTTTGGTTTTATTTCAAAGTTTCTTTCTCAAATCTGTACAAGCAAACCACTCGGTGACTGATCCCAAAATGTTACCCAAAATGTGAACCCAAAATGTAATGACTTTAAGAAGAAATTGTGCACCTGCATTTGGAAATCCATTTGGCATGATGTTCGAGCAGCCAAGAACATTCTAATGAAAGTCATGATTCCTGTTGCCGTTCTGTGTTTTAGAATTGCTTTTGCTTTCAAAAAGTTTAAACTGAATTTGTAAGCAGATTCCACATCCTTACACAACCAAGTTAGAGAAATTCACAAGTGAAAGAGTAGTCAGGATAATCAAACAAGAGGCCACTTACGGAAAAAATTCAAGGCTAATGTTATTATGTCTCAATGGGCTTTTTTAGATTCTTTAATCTTACTTTCTTTGTAAAACCCTTTTTGAAGAAAGCCACTCTAACATGAGCTCACATTGAAAGAAAAGTGCTTATTGTTTTTTTTGTAGAACATTTGCCACTATCTGGTTCTGAATTTCTTTCTCATTGTATGACAACAAAAATGGAGACCCCCGGCTTTTACCGTTGGCAGTGGATGTCGAGAGCCTTGCTTGTTTTACATCACTGCACTTAAAATCCATAAGAAGCACATGCAATTCTGAAGCTCATGGTTTTTTAGCCTGACCTCATCTGGTGATATTCTCCTCTCAAAAAAAGCACTTCAAGCCAAATGAAATCACTGGCTGGAAGGATAAGTGAGGCTTGCAAATGACCAGAGAGAGAAGTGAAAGATCATAGACCTCACATGCATTTTGCTGCAGCCACAATCCAAGATGAGGGAGCAATAGAATGAGTCAATTAGTATCACCAACCTGCAATTCTCAGCTGCCTCTTTTTAATTTAGAAAGGTAGCTCTTTTTATGGATTTTCCACCAACTTGCGTGCCTCATATATATGATTGCCCTCAACTAAAAGGGCATAAAATAGATCACCATTTGCTACTAATGTGATATGGTGCTATTGCTGGATTTCCATTTTGTTTTTGAACTTGCCAAATTCAATTAATGGATTGACTCAAAATTGTAATATGAATAAAAACAAAATCTATGTATATAATCAGTTTTCTGAAAAACATTATTTTTACGTGCATCACATTTTGTTAGTGTTGTTGTAATATTTTTTGTTTGTATACATGTGACCACACTCAAAGACTTTTTGAGTTAAACTGACCAATGAAGATGGACTATCAGAGCTTAAATTACCATTAACATGCATTTATGGACATATTTAGGCCACATTAAATGCCCATGAAGCAATCTCCAATGTAAATGTACATTAGCATATATTATGACTTGGTGAGCTATGCAAATAAGCTGCCTTAATTAGGGATAAAAAAAAAAAGTAATCTTTCCCATGCTATGAAGTTTCTCAGGGCAAGTAGAGCGCTTTGCTGTCAACTGGGAATTAACGAAACAAAAGTGCTGTGAAAATCACAACTTTTCCCCCTCTTGTGACTAATTCCAAGTGTTTTTCTAGTTAATAGTGTCATGGTTGGTGGCTCATTTCGTGGTCTTAAAGCTCCTCAGCTGTGGACTCTGCGCAAATGTTAAATTTGATTGGACATTTCTAGGTTGGCTAGATGGCATGTTGGATTAGCTGCTGTATTAATTATGCTCTTAGACAATCAACAGCTAAGAATAAGGCACCACTTTGATGCCTAGCTTCTTTCCAGTGCGTATCTGGAAAACTTTTTCTCTTCATTTAAATATAGTACATATTTTGCATACCAAAGAGACACATAAAACTTGTCAAATTAGTCGTATAGGCTCACATCATCATGGTTTTCTGCTTATTTTTTTAGTCCTATAATAAGGCTCACCCATTTACTGTGACAGTTTTTTCCCTTGGTCAAAGAAGTTTGGATGATCAAATGCACTAATTTCAGATTCTTCATCATTCTCTGCGAACACTGTTGACAGCAATGTTAGATTTTTCTGCAAATCTGTTGTCAATAAGTCACGTGGTTATTTAGGAATTTGATATTTAATGTTAAAAACTAATTTCACATGTGTAATTATGATATGTTTTTTGTATGACGTATAGGACATGAACACTTTCATATGTACAGTATAGATATTACATCTTTAGCTGTTAAAATACAATCAATTAGGTGGGAGTAAACATGATCAAATATTCATTCAATCATTTTCCAAACCACTATTCCTCGACAAGGTTTGTGGGGGTGCTGGAATCTATCCCAGCCAAATTTGGGCACCAGGCTGGGGACACCCTGAATCAGTGGCCAGCCAATTGCAGGGCATTTGAGGAGAGGGACACATTCATGGACACACCCATACCTAGGGGCAATTTAGAGTGGTCAACTAGCCTACACTGCATGTTTTGGGATGCGGGAGGAAACGGGAGTACCCGGAGAAAATCCACGCAAGCATGCAATGTCAACACAGTCAAGACCCAACTATGTATATTATGAGTTTGCATCAAGTCATAACAACGCCAAAAATTATTAATGAAACAAAAGCAATTAATAATGAGAGAGGACAGATATAACGTTTAAAACATCAAGTCAGCTACTTTCCAAGTTGTTGGATAAATCTTTTTTTTTTTAAATCTAGTTTTGTGCTGCATAGTTAAGTGCTGAATGTCAGTCTGGGGTCGGACTTTTTTCAATGTCACCCTGTCACTCGAGAGAGCAACGATTGTCACTCAAGTGCTGTGCATTCTGCTTTGATTCTTGCAGGTGGGGGATGTTGTCTCTCCAGGGACACTTTTGACAGGAAGTGTCAATAATTAAATCTGGTTTAAAAGCAACACACCTTGTTATTTGTGAGTGATTCTTATCTATTTTCTATCCAGAATGGTGTATGCTTGCCAGGTCAATGATCTTCTGAACCTGATGGCAAAGGGGTCTGTTGTAGCATATGCAGCAAATTATTTTTGTTGTTGTGAAATATATTCTTGTTTCAACGAGGGATGGGAATTAAGTTATTGTTCGCTTCATGTTTTGTCAACTTTGGTCAAAATTGATAATCAATGTATTGCTTTTTTTAATGTTGAGAATGCAGTTTTCTTCCAATTGCCTGGAAAGTAAGTGGTATACATCACCTTCTGCCCAGGACCAGCGGAAATAGGCAATACAATCTCTGTGAGTACAAGAAGTACGGATAATAGCTGAATGAATAAAATCATACACATTTCATGAATAAAAAAATATTAACAACAATTAAATAAAAAATGTGATAAAACTTTTATCTCTTGGCATTTTTTATATCCCAATTACCATATCTATATTAATTGCTAATTATTGCAAATGCTCTCATCTTTTCTCCACTTAATTAGAAAAATTAATTTGTTTAGAAAACACCAAAATAAAAAGTAAATATTCCCTAGAAAGGCTATTTTGTTGAAAATAGCCTTTAAGAAATGTGTTAGTGCAATCACTTGTCAGGAAATGCAAGAAGTTGAACGGACATACAATGAATAAAACCCCTAGAACTCTGTTTTAAGAAACAACCACAGTACATTTTAAATATAAAATTACTCTTTAACGGATAGACATTCTTATAAATTAATTGTTGCTGTAATCGAGTTTTAGGAACACAAGTTTTAAAAGCATGTTGTGGCATGAAACAAGAATGAGATGTCGAATGTTAGACGAAAATTTCCTTGAAGCCACCCGGAAGTAAGCCGCGTGCCCAACCGGTACCCGTCAGCTACCCCCAAGGTCCCGGGGACCAAAATGGCCCGCTAGGACTCCTTCAGTCTGATGGTATTCCTTACCACTGACCAAAAGAATGATGGAGTCCCGAGGAGGGGTACTCTCTAGCACCCCTTTGTAAGCAAATACAACAGTCAGGTCTTATCACACCACATGAAGGTGGAGGGATGCTAACTTCTCATCTATCAGGGTGAAACCCAATGTACAGACACTGAGCAATTAGTATGCTGATACCTGCTCGTTACTTCTTACTGTGGGTGAGTCCGGATTTCGAGATTTCCAGTTTCCGACCTTCTTCGAAGGCAGTGGTACCAGAGCCCAAGCTATGAGTAGAGTTTGCTGGAGCCTATCCCATCCCAGCTGACTTCGGGCAAAAGGCAGACTAGTGTAATCCCTTGAATTTCACGGATAGACCAGACATGGCCGTGATAATCGAAAAACCACTAAGTAGGATCAGCCCTTATTACTACCATACTATATGTTTTCGCACCTATACAAAAATGAAGGTACAATTATCAAGAAGTGTATTAAATGTTACAGTAATAGGCATATGAAAAGACTGGAATGTATATAATCAATATAATCTATAACTTAAAAAAAATTAAATACTTTTAGTAGTGTATTCAGAGTGAAAATAATTCCTCTCCAAATAATTTAAATTAAAAAAAACATGTTATTGGCGGTGAGAAAGGCAAAATGAGCTAGTGATAAACTCTCATTCTAAAGTACCAACTGTGTGTTGTTCTGAAGAGAGCTACAATTTGTAAGCTAGATGTAATGGAGCATTATGACTCATAGAAGTTCAGTCTACAAAGCAGCCTTGGGTTACAGCAGTCCACACACAAAAATAGGCATGACACTCACCAACACATCACACACACACATATCCAATATACTCAATCACTGAGGCCGGTTGTTTCATATGATAGATGTTGCACATTCGGTGGTTGGTGCAGTACCCCTGCTGCTTTTAATTGTTCGATCATATAGGTGGAACATTTGTTACTAAGGCGCGGTTAGCACCGGTTAGATAGATGAAAAACATTTCGTCCATACTGAGGCGCACACACCACCTATCATGCACTTACTTGACTTTCCTTTCTTCAATATGTTTTTCTAGTGAAGAGGATATTTACTCTATACCTTGATTTTCATTTTTTTTGGTTGGCATCTTCGGTTTACAACCACTCCAGTGTTACTCATGTTTTTTTCCACTCCGGCAGCTCTCCTTTATAAGAACACTGCATGGTGTTTGCGCACAGGAAGAGAAAAGGAAGATCTTACTGGGATATCGTATTTATGGTGTAGTTGCAGTTGGTAGTGTGGCGAGAAGTCACAAACATGATGGCAGGGAGTGAAGGTGTGACAGAGAGTTTGATGGCTAATCTCAGATATATATGGAATTAGAGAGAAGATTAAAATATGCATTGGTGACAAAATCTAAGTAATTCAAGCACAATGATTATTTTGTTGCAGTTAAATAAATCAATCGATCGCACACTGCTTTTCTAAATCCTATTTTAGATGTCCATTCATTAATTTTCAACACCGTGTATCCTGGTCAGGGTCACTTCTGGGGACTATCCCAGCTGATTCGGGATGAAACGTGGACTGGCCTGCAGTCAATCGTAGGTTACACAAAGAAGCAAACAACCATTTGCAAGCACAATCATCACCAAAAGTATCATACTTGTACAATAACAAATCACAACCTAACAAACCAAAAAACACAACCCTACATTACAACAAGAAAGCATTGAGTCTAATGTTTCAGGTTTAAGGCTTTTATCCAAGCTTTCCGGTAATAATTCTTTACACAATGACAGAGAAACTGTCACTTGTCTGTCTGTTACTGCAGCTGTACTAACCTTTAAGTACCTTGATCATGATTTTTTTACATACTGCTAATTAAATTATACAATCTTGTCAAAGATTATTACAAAATCGATTATTACCATGTATTTTTGCAGATCCCTAACTATTGAAATTGTACAATAAAGACAAAATCTTGAACGGTTTGCCTCTGCATAGTTGAAACCGGTGGTGTAATTGAAGACAAGGATTCTGGCAGAGGACGTTTGACTCAGTGGAAAACTGGAGTGGAGTAGCATCCCTGTTGTGTGACCAGTCAAACTACAATATTGAAAGTTGGTCAGAGGAGGAAGTAATTTGTTAAGAATATGATTTTGATTTTGGAAGAGATTTTACAGTGTCCAGTGTGCAAAGGTGTCTACCTTTCAACGCATCACTTCTGGTGACAGACTCTGGCTTCCTGGTCAACGGTGAAATGGGAATACAACTGTATTTTGCTTTTTTTGGTATATTTTGCAACAAAAAAAGGATTATGGGTTGTGGCTCACTGAAGTTCAATCTATCGAATTCAGTAAAGTACCCCCTGAGGCTATAGTGGACCTTTTAAAGGAAGATAATCATAAGACACCCATTCTATTTAAAGTGAAAACAACCATGTTTCACAGGCTGTGTAAATATGATTATAAAGGGGTATAATGTGATGCATATCCAAATGTTGGGCCTTCTTGAAGTTCTGTCTTTCTTAGCTGAAGCTTTGAATATGCACTTGATCAATACTGTGTTCAACCTCAGTGTTGATGGCACTGTTGTCAAAAGAGATAATAACACTCACATATGTATGTAGGCACTCTTTGTCACTCTCCGTTCTGATGTCAACAACTACAATCGACGTTTTGCAACTGAACTCTTGTGCTGACATGCATTCACGAAAAAAACAATGCATTTTTTCCCTGATAGATAAAACGGAAGGAAAAATCAAGTCAATTCTTCTTCGATTTCACATGTTTGTCTTCAGTGACAACACTTGTCTTTGCTATTGAACTCGCTGCAAAAATCTCTCCCTTGGGATGCCAGGAAAGTCATAACTTGTCAGAACTAACTAACAATGAACTCCAATCAAAGTTATGCATGTCTTTTTTAACTCAGTTCGCTTGTTTGGGGATGTGCGAATGTGGTTTGTTTTAAAGATATGGGACAAAAGGCCTCATGCCCACAATTGCGTTAGTGAAACTCAATGAAGTTTGCTTGAATACCATAGGGGGGCAGTGTAATACCATGCAAGAATGCTTTTTCTACAGATCATTTCAATTTTATCTTCTGCCTCTTATTTTTTAACATCCATTTTTGTATTCCTCACTGCTTAGGCATACATTCACATACAGTAAAACAAAGCATGTACACACACACACATAGACACAGTATCAACGTGCAATTATGCACTAATCTCAGCACCCCCCACTCAATTATGAGCTACAATGCGTGTAATTAGAAACGAATAAAATGCATTTCTTCTTTCATTAACGAATTTCATTGATTAGCTCCGTCTTTTTGTTTCTTACTTTGATGAAGTTAACTTTGCCACGAGCAAACAGCTAAACTTGCATTTGCAGTGTTGAATGCCACTGATGATGCGTGTTGTTTTTGGCAAATGCTATATGGTATGTCCTAAATAGAAATAGGCCCTGCCGCAAAACTAACAATGGTAATGAAAAAATGAGATCTGAAATTCGAAGAAAGAAGTAATAAATCATGGGACAGCATTATGTGGAAAAGCAAAAGGCGGTGTTTAAAAAAAGACTTTGAGAAGAGACAGTAAGAATAGATGAGGTGAGGGGAAAGGACATAATTGCTACTTTGTTTGGGGACATCTTGCTGCAAAAAAAAAGCCACACAAATGCAACTACTGCACATGTTTGTAGGCTTTATTCCAGTGACTATGTCATGGATGGGAGCACTTGATGTGCAAACCTTTTGTCTTCATGCATTTAAAGCTTGTATGTATTTGTGCCTGTGTGTATGTGTGGTGGAAAAGAGGCTATGTGTCAGCAGTGCTGTGCCCTCAGTGAGCCTGTCTCTAATTACAGTCTACGGTTACAGCGTCCATCTCCCTGTTTAAACCCAGCTAAGGCAGCCCGGCCCCACTGAGCCAAGGTAAACCACACGGCTAATTAGACAGACCAGCCTGCTTCTCTACACCAACAGGCGAAGCATAGTGAAAGATAGCAATTGGGGGACATTGGAGAATAGGATGTAGAGAATTAGGAGCAAGTGTCACATTTTACATTGGTGGGTTGAGTTGGGAGCTGAAGTTAAGAACACAACAGTATCCGTTGTGTTGTTTCGTACTCTGTTTCTTCAAATGCGAGTAAAGGGTGAGGCAATTCTGAGGTTTTACTGTGTTAGTCCAAAGCTGTTTTGACACCTGATGCATTTATTTTTAACCTAGATGTAATTTCTGTATTGTAAGCAATTGTAAAAATGGGGAGAAGGTCATTGGTCAAACCTGGGGCAAGCTAATATGCATAATTGGCTCTGGTGGTTCAAATTATAACCTCCTGCTGCTCTGCTTAGACTTGGAAACCAAGGGGAGAAATAGAAAGGGTGCAATTATGGTCATATGCCACCAATAAGAAGGAAAAAAAAAGGTCTTTCTCATGGTTTTGCCTTTGACCAATGAGAGCTTTACATTGCGACCAGACAGCAATCAGTAATTCATCTTCCTCCACAACGGCTATTCACCCCACCCTTCCATATTGACCAAGTGAGCAGAGAAACACAGAGGAGAAGAAAAGACAGAGAAAGGGGAAGGCATCTATCCTCACCAGTGTGGCTTGTATCAAGACGTGTAAGGCAAGGATGAAGGTGTGAGGTAGACATATTGGCTCAGGAGATGGAGCTCAAGTGAGCAGCGAAATGGAGGGGAAAATAAGACGCTGCGACATAGCAAGATGGGGTGGGAGATCTGTTCGCCTTGTACCAAGTGCCATTTTCTCCTGTCTGTCTTTTCCTATCTTGAGTCAAACAAAAGTTGTTTTTTTGCTGATTCTACCTCATCTCTTCAACATTTGATTATTATATGGGTTTGTGCAAGGAGAGGTTGGATAACGGCAGAGTAAATAAATCATTTGGGGGTGTTGTGGGGGGGTTCATCCTGAAGAAGGTCACAAAGGCTGGGCCCTTTCTGCTGCCAAACACACACACATACACATACAAGCAGACACACATGCTCGCTTACTGACAGGCCCCTGCCCCTCATTTCGGGGTGCTCTGGGTTATTCTTCCAGCGTAATGGCTTCTACCCCATTTTCAGTCTTCCGTCTGAAAGAAATAGCACACAGAAGCTCACATACACTGATATACACACACCTGGCCAGACGGAGACTAGGGAGAGGCAAACGGATGGAATCAGCCCGGTAAATACGTTCCTTTGTATTTTGTTATTTTTCTGCCTTGACCTGTCATATAGCCCATTATTTTATTCCTATCCTTCCGCATTATTTTTTTACTTCGTTTCGGACTGCAATTGTTATTGTCATTCTTTGTCACCACTGTTTGAGTCCGAGTGGCCTTCTTATACGTGTCTCTTCATTGCGTGTTGCAGTCCATTGCTAACATGCAGGTGAGCTGTGCTGTCAATCAGCACATTGCACTGGTTGTTAGTTAGCTGGAATCTTCTGCAGAGGCTTGTCACATGCTCAAATTAGGTGTTGGAGAAGAGGTGACAGACACCTGGAGGAATTTAAAATGGCTGGAGTAACTTATTGGAAGTGGAACGGTCCTCTTGAAACCACGTATTCTTGGAGCCTGATCAACTTCTGTCCATCTACAATTTCTCAGGGAATGTGACGTCATCAATGATTCAATTCAATTTGGCAAGAATAGAACAGAACACATTTCAAATTTTTGCATACATTTTTTAAAATTATTATTACACTCAAAGCTTCAGTTTAAAACCTGGCCTGATCATAAAATGCCATTTTTTATAATTGACTCAAAAGAGTATTGGTTCTAATTTATGGGTGATTAAGTACTGATTGGATTTAGCATGGTGTGGCTGTGCAAACGAGGTAGACAGACAAAAAGATACGTAAGGGAAGAAGGATGAATTTGTGCATCCGAATTTCAATCTGTCTTGCAGGACGGGAAGTGCAATGGTCTATCAATCACTCCCCCCCTCCCCATCATTTATATTCGGCAGTTTATATCACTTGAGGAGGAGGAGTGAGTAAGCTCATTTACATAGGGAAGAGTAACACCTGAAAAGATGTCAGAGTTAACCAAACAAATGACTGCATTGATGTATTTGTTTGATGATTTTTTTGAGAGTCACGATAAATGTGTACATGTGAGATGGCAGATTCCATCTTACCGTTTTGACTGCAAAAAAAGTCTTGGTTGCATTTTTTTTTTGTCATGACAAATTAAAATGGCATATTGAGAGTTAAAAGATGGATTTAAAACAATGAGAAAGTAATTTCAGTAATTTAATACATACAATTAAGGGAATTTTGTCCTGTCAACATTATGCTTTTATATCTTTCGATTCATTTAATGTATACAATGGTTGGATAAGAAGTTAAAATTTATCTGGCTAAATATATGATGACTTTCAATTATTCATTCAGGGTTAGGATTGAGAACCCTGGGCCTATCTATGAGCCATAGTAGACAATCTGTGACTTGCTCGGGCATTTGATTTGAAGCACAAATAAATACATTTAGGCATTTATATATTATAACGTCAATTCAATAATTTTCTTGTGCTATTTGATTCATTTTAGCACAAACCTCTAAAGATCTTCTAACAACAAAAAAAAGGATCCTGCTTTTAAACCCTACTCTTCAAAATGTAGCAAAAATCTTGTTGCGCTAAACTGTGTCTAAATTCATCCATTCTTTATTCTGTCCTCCATTTTACCGTTCCTCAGAGTGACCTTGTGCTCATGTGTGGAAATTGAATGCTGGTAACTACAGAGGGTTTAAGTGTAATCATGTATTTAGCTGCAAAAAATGTACAGACGGGCTCTTTCTCCCTGGAAAAAGAAAACTCCCAACATTAATTAAGGGATATTACAGCTGGGGTCAATTTCCATGTTTTCTGACAGAAATATTTATGCCACCAGACCTGAACTAATGTTTCTGTCTGAATGCAAAGGGAAAAAAAGATGAATTAGACATGTAAAGGCCTTTAACAAAAAACAAATGCACAATTATTAATAACTGCAGCTGCAATAATTTGGTTACATTTGCCTCTCATTTTCTTTTTGGTAAAAGGCTCTGACAGAAAATAATTATTTCATTTCGTTTAAAGTACATTTGTAAATAATCGATTTTAAACGGAAAAAGAAGCTTAACCATTTGTAGAAATTCAATTGTTCTATGTGCCTGATTTGACCAAGTGACATGTTGGCCAATAGGGGCCAGTGTGTAACAAAGTATTCGGCCTCTCTAAGGCTGCTGTTCATTGGTGGAACAAGGAGACATGTCCGAGGAAGCAGGTGGGGAGGATGGAAAGAACTGAATGTGTGTGTGTGTGTGTGTGTGTGTGTGTGTGTGTGTGTATTGTCGGATGGGTTATTGTGGAATGGCATCGGCAAACAAGGCATTTAACTCTGCTTATAGAATATGTTAAATTGATGTTTGTGATGTGCTCTGTGAATTATTTGCCTTATCATAAAGTGCATTTGTGACGCAAACTCATACATTATGCAACGCTTAGGAGTGTATTCCAAATTGAACTTGTTCCCTTTCTCAAGCTTACACTTGGTATTCATAACACAGAAACAACATTTTTTAAAATTGAACCCATCAGTGGTGGTTTTGGGAACGTTCCTAATTTTATCCCATCTTTCTTCTTCTGGTAAATCTCAAAAGGGAGACGTCTAATGTAAAATGATGTCTTTACAAAGTAATCATAAATTCTGGTCAGGCTTGATTGACAAGAGTGGTATAAATATGTACAGTCAAATTTCCCCCCTCTTTTATTCTCTCTTCTTTTTCTTTTTTTTTTAATAAAAACAATTCAGTCCATAATTTCCAAAGCAATGACCCATTTATCTCTGTCATATACCCAGATTAAAATGTCTTTCTTTAAACCCTTTTCAACATGTGAAATTATTTGAGCAATCAAGCACAAAGCCCACCCCACGCCCAATCTCTGCCCTTCCCCTTTGCCTGTGATTGTGGCCTGGCCTCCACAAACACAACTTCATATAAAAGATGCAGCCCCCCCTCAACATAGACGCACATACCTCCCCTGCGCTTGCCTCGGTGCAATTAGAAAGTGAAAGACTGCAATAAAGGTGGCGCTGTACGAGGAGGGCAGTTAATGAAAGAAAGGATTATGGGTAAAGGCAGCATCAAGGGGAGATTAGGAAAGGACGAACAGGCTCCCTGAGACAAAAGATCCCACTGACAAGAGCAGCTTAGCACACATATTTTCAAACACACACAAATGCACACCCACCCACACACACACACGCAAAACACCACGCTTACAATTTAAATCCACTCAGATTTGCAAATGTGGACGCTCATGTGTAAAACCACTGAGCCATACCCTTCATAAAGTCATGCATCAAAACAATCTTAAAATAGTCCAGATGTGTGCCCCTGAATTTGCACTCTTCAGGAAAACTTTTGTCACAAAGTGGCATACAGATGCAACAGTAAAGGATTTTGCTGAGATGTTGTCATATAATCCTTGTTACGTCTTGAGCTATTAGAGTAAGTATTTAAGTTTCACAAGCTGAAAGCTGTTTTGTACATGTAGGAATATTCAGGACACATATCCATAAATACAAACTATACTGACAATAAGTATGAGCAAGACCATATCATGCTTTTTTTCTCCTTTTAGAAAATAGCTCCGCAAAGTCTTAAACAGGTTAAACATGCACATGTTCTTTGCAACAATTTTAAACGCTGGAATTTCACTAAAGGGCTTTTTCTGTTTATATGTGTGTGTTTATGGTGTGTGTTAGCGCAATGAGAAGCGAGGGCTCAAATCATATTTAGGATATTTTGAGTAACAAATCAAACTCGAAGTTACATGCAAATTAGATATAAATGTGTCTAGAAGATGTTCCCATGTATTATACTTATTATAAACCCCCTCTGAGAAATTTAATTCATACTATTTTTAGTCTTATACACCACACAGGAACCTAACAATGTTTTTCTGTATTAAGTCCATCACCAACTTTTCATCAATCATCTGTTATAACATATAAATACTTCATGACTGAACTTAACTAGATTGTCATGTACCTACTCGTATATCTGACAACTTTTACATTTCCCTGAAGCATCTTTTTGTTACGGTAGAATAAAATTACACTCAGTGGGGGATAGTCTTCAGCACCCCTGTGAGCCTCGTGGAGACAAACGGTATGGATAATAAATGAATGAATAAAATGTTTATTGGCATAATGCCTGATCTGTGGAGCCCCAAGAAGATTAATAGTTCTGAATGTTTTCATTGTTAAAAAGGGAGTCAGATACACATGGATGGGGATTGAGTTGTTTGTTAACTTCTATTGGGTTTTACTGCTCTCGAGGCCAGTCACATCTCATGGTCCCCCCCAGTGTCCCCACTATTGTGCGGTGGTTATCTGCTTGTTTACCTGAGAGGTCTTGTGGACATTTGTTTTATTGTGTCACATCACTTTCTATTGCTGTATGATGACTTGTAATAGCTACTCTTACTTACTGACTTGGTTGCTTGAATGTCACCTGTGGTCAATGCACAGGTTTTCCACAATTCCGATTTGCTATAAGTGGTGAAGAGATACTTAAAACACTGAAACTACTTTTCTTTTTTTGTGTGTATATATTTTATTTTTAGCTAAAATGACATGACTATTCTATGGAAGGTTAAACTTTTAGTCATCGTACCCTTGTTGGGCAAGTGACTATTTTTGTATTCTTACTTCGATGTAATTATTATTACATTACATTGTTGTATTGTTTTTTTATAATTATATTCCTTTGGGAAAAAGGAATATTGAAACAACAAAATATTGTTTCATACTGAAAGGGCATTCTCTTATTCATATAGACTATTGGGTAGGTCAGGCCTACATTTGATAAACTGACAGTGTTTGTGTAAGTATATTGGTTCAATGTACTCTATAAAAATGAAAAAGTATTTGTTAGGCAATTTATTCAGTGATAATGGCAACCCATCTTGAATTTTGGGCCGCACCCATTTTTTTCTGAGTGTATTTGTGGGTGGTTTGTTGAAAATTTAATAAAAGACATGGAAAAAAGTACTGAACTGCCCACTTAAACCTGGAGAGTAAATGCAGTCAAACGAAGCCACTGTTGGCCTGGCCACTATGAAACAGCCATACGGCCTCTTTAAGTAGAGTGATAAGCACTCTGGCTTCAATGCTGAGCAGGGAGCAAATTGAAAGTGAAGATTGCCTTCCCGTAGACTTTATCTTTTGCCACTAAAACAGGGAGAAGGTGGCTGCGACTAAACCTATTGATTTTGCAATTTCATCAAATTAAGAAGGAGACAGAAAGGCCTATTAGAGAGCTGTCCATGGCCAGGACTTGCATGGGAGTAGTGGTCAGTGATGGCTTTGCGAGGAGAGGGAAAGTTGCAAAGAAAGTCTGTTAATGTTAGACTGCTATCTATTTTTTAAAACCTCAATTAGCGAGCACATTACCACTTTTACGATCCCTTGACAAAGGTTGCGAGTACAGGAAGCCATCAGGATGAATGTAAGACAAGCACTATTTTATGAGCTCTCCATATAGTAATATGGAATAATTCACATTATTAATGGAAAGCTATATTAGTAAGATCAAAGCTATATATATTGTAATGTGGGGAAATGCAGTTCGTAGCAGACTTGGCTACAAAGCAACAGGAGCAAGTCTAAGGTTCCTTCTAGGAGGTCAAATAAATGCATTTTCTCCCCTGAGGAAGCACCCGTCCAAGTGCACTAATCCGTGATATACATTTATCGGGAAGAGGGGAATTCTTCTCATTTTTCAATCTGATTGCATTATCAGCCTATATATGACTTCCATATTGCAGGTTTAATATGGAAAATTCAATAGGAGCAGTGATGGATGATTTCTCTGCTAAAGGGTGCACATTTCTCATTCATTGTGGTAACTTTTTGGGGGGACAGAGCGGGGGGTAAGTCTTCTAAAAATTATGAAATATGAGATTTTTTTTTATTGATCATTAGGCCCAGAACTGCACCTGCTTCACCAATTTGGTTTCAATCAAAATTGGCATTAAGATTTATATTTTGCATCACAGATGGCAAGGAATATCATTATTCATTCAATAACAAGAGAGAATTACAAAGATAAAGAGCAGTACAAGACACCCACTTTGTTCAATTTCCTCCAGCATGATTATAGTTTTAATATTTCCCACCTCAGCCTATTTTGCATTGTCTTTTAAATGGCTGCCCTTGGGATTGAAGGAAAATTAAATATATTTTACAACTCTTATTTCTCAGTGTTCAACAATTCACCTTGCAATTATAAAGCAAAATCATTGCAGTAAAGTGCAAATTGATCTACTTATTCTGCATCTCTATGTGTGCAGAGTGTTGTAGAATTTGAATGGGAATGCTCAATTGGCAACTCAACATGGGACTCACAAGCTATTTCATTGATTGCCTCTTTTGTAAAGACAACTCCTAATTGTTAGGTAATTAACATAGCTTGCTGTAATTATGTTCGCCTAAGGACCCGATTAGTGTTGCTGCATGTCTTATGGGTGGTGAGGGGGGGGGGGGGGGGGGGGTATACGCAAGCGTGTGTCTAAGCCTATCTACTGGCCCGGGGACAGATGGCACATTGTCAAACGCTGACATGTTTTGTTTTCCTCTGATGTGTGTCGAGAGGCTGTGTGCCGGTGATGGGCTGCGCCTAGGGACTTGTCCTTTTGTTTCAACGTCGTTAATAAAGTGCTAATTGAGTGTAATTATTTACATCATCAAACACGGCAAATGAAGATGTCAAGTGGCAGCGGCACAAAGGCAGTTGGTTGGAGGCTGGCAGCTGAGAGGGTACAATCTGTTGATGATGGGTGCCGCATGGTTTCAAGCCACCCGCAACAAATGCAAGACCAATTAGCAACAAGCTGGCTATTCTCTTTAGGTCACTTATATATAGGTTTACATAGTTATTTTAACTTTTAATTAACACTCAGTTGCAGGTTCTAATGCATTTAAAATGTTAAGGTAAAATTACAGCTGTAAAAATCGACTCAAAATAACAGCAACAGTCATTAAAAATATGCCAATGGTTAAATTTACTTAGTAACTGAGTGTGTGTGTATGTGCATGCGAGTGTATACGTGTGTGTGTGTAAGTGTATATGTGTGTGCGTGTGTGTTATGTATATGGCAACAACACCATTCATTCATTTTGTGAACTCACTCCTTACTAGGGTCGTGGGGGTTGCTGGACCCAATCCCAGCTGATTTTGGGCCAGAGGGGCCCTGAATTGTTGGTCAGCCGATCATAGGGCACGAGGAGACGGACAACCATTCACACGTTCACAATTTAGAGTATCCTATTCAGCCTACCATGCATGTTTTTTTGGAAGTCCAAGGGAAACTGGTGTACCCAGAGAAAACCCACGCAGGCCTGGGAAAAATATGCAAAGGTGGACAGACCTGGATTCAAACCAACCATTCGTTAACCCCAAGGCCGCCGGGCCAACCTGCAACAACACTATGTAGAAAAGAAAAATCTTTTTTGAACAGCGATACAAAATAAGGAATGCAAAGGCTAACTGACTAAGAAGCTCAAGGAGACAAAGAGTGACATTGATCAGCTACGTGGAGAATGAGATGAGGCAGTATCGACTGCGTTAACACCTCCAGCTAATCAACATGACAGAGTTTAGACTTACCACCCAAACACATGCACACAGTAACCCACGTACTCCGCCATGTATGTCCTCAGTCAAGGTGGAAATAACAAGGTAAAATAAGAAAATTACAAATATGTGATTATGGTATTTGAAAATAAATCAACAATTCTACCTTGTTTTTAAACCTGGTTTGTTCAAAATGGTATTGTGAGATTGGATGGCCACCAATTCAGGGTGTCAGGCGGAAGCGAGTGGCAGTAGCTCTGTCCACTCTTATTTGATTTTCGTGTTTTACAGCTTTGCTTTGTACTTTGTGCTTTTTCTTTGTTGTTCTGCGGCCTTTGCGACTGTACTGTCTAACTTGTGTTTTTTGTTCTGTATCTGCATTCCCCCCCTTCTTGCTACTGTCACAATGAAATTTCCCGAATAAGGGATGAATGAAGTTATCCAATCTAACCCATGCGGTACGTAAAATGAATGAATGTTAAAAATTGTTCAGTACCAACTGCAACAGTATTTGCTTGTCATCATTAAATGGACATTTTTTTTTCTATTCACCTCCCTTGTATAATCAATCTGTTGTTTGTTAAGATCCATAAGGCCCTTGCCCTCCGGATAAGCATTCTTGCCAGCTATCTAGTCGGCCGGGGCCAAAGGCTACTCGCCAAATGGCGAGTCTTTGAGGTACAGTTAAATACAGTTTAATTGTAAGAGCAAAAGTGAAGGGAATACTTCAGGAGTTATGAGTTCAGGTATTTTCTATATGCTTTTCCGCAGTCGCTAGTTAAGTACAATGTAGTTGGAATACAATTTTGAATGACAAGGGACCATTTAAGACACAATTCAGCCAAGAATCCAGATGAGGAATGATGTGTGGCTTGTCATTACTCAATTTTTAACAACTTAAAGGATTTCATATTGACCATAGTGGGAACAAACTATCTTTAAATAGCTTGAAAAATATGAGTCTGCCAACTTCATTATAGATGTGCTGTTTTAAAATGTGTTTTTTTTTAATTTAGAATAATTTTACATATAGATTTAGGTTAAACAGCTCAAAAAAATTAAAATTCTAAAAGCATTTACATATATGCAATTCGGGCAAAGTACTATTTCTTTCATTCATTGATGTTCCATAGCACTAATCCAAGAAAGGTTTGCGGGGGTCGCTGGAGCGTATCCTAGCTTACTTTGGGCAAAAGGCAGACTACACCCTAGACTGGTTGGCAGTCAGCCATAGGGCACCCAGAGAGATAAACGACCATCCGTACTCATAATCATACCGCCACTAAAGGGTATCGAGCCCAGGCCTGCCTGCACTGCAGTCCGGTGAGTGAACCTCCACACCATGAGGTGTGCCAATATTGCTTCTTAATGAAGTTAATTCTGTATTCTGATAACGTTATAAATTTTTTAGAAACAAGGGAACATGCAGACAGGTAAAATGTAGTTAATAAAATAGGCACACTTTCTTTATACTTATTTACCTTTTAATTCTATCGCTCCCCAAATCTGAGATTTAGGCGCAGCATGTTTTTTTTTTGGGGTCCATCAATGTTAGTTTTTCCTCCACTAGTCGCGGGGAGCACAAAGGGTAACATGACAAGTAGGTGAGGGGCCATTTAAGATATTTTTTAAGATTTAAAAATGTTTGTCAACTCCCAATTCCCATACATCGATGAAATATTGGCTTTCATTCACACTTTTCTCTACTATTATAAGTTATTAAAAGTTCCACTTTGAGATTCTTTCTGCAGGGATAAACATTATCAAAGTGCTTTCTATCCCTTTATAAAAATACAACAAGACAGCAATATCCAGTAATAAAAATACCATTCCATATATCTGTTAGTACAAGGTGTCACTATTGGATACATTGCAATGTAGTGTAATGTATAATGTCCTCAGAATCTGTAAACACATTTACAGGCGATGAGTGGTTTATATGTGCTTCCGCAAAGTGTTCCTGCAGTTCCATCAATTATTCTTAAAACAATCTTAGTATTTCATCGTAAGTAAAGGACATCTAAAGCCACCCTTTAAGAAAAACAAAACAAAACAAAACAAAAAACACTGCAGCTTCTGATTTCTTTACTGTATGCACAGATTCTGATATAGCATAGCAGATAATAATAATGTAAACTTCTTATATCGTAGTTGTTGAGATAATATATTTTAACTGGCAAAACTCGAGTTTAATATTTACCCTCATTCAAGAAAAAGACATGAAGCCTCCTGCACTTGTTAATTAGCTATTCAATTACTTATAACACTTTTCCTTGCGTCTTCATGGGATTGATTTACTGGCCTACTGATTTATAAATGCAACACAACTCATATGTCATCATTAGAAGTGTTTCTAATCACATTTAGACCTGGTAATTTACTACTAATGAAGGCATTTTAATTTTGAGGATTAACTACCTTAGTGTGTTTAAAAATGAATGCAGAGTAAGTAGACAATGTGTGCTTGATGATTTTGTGAATTATTTGAAACATAATCTTTTTGTTGTTGTTGTGGATTGAGTGATTTTTCTGAAGAATTACAGTCAAATGGCTGTGACATATTGCTGATTTAAGAGTCTAAACATTTTTCAAGGAAACTAAGCTATATCGATGCTGTAAATCAATATAGCTGAAGTGGGAAACTAATGGTGTGTGCATTCAGAATTACCGTAGTACATATTTTGACAGCCTGTAGGATAAGATGCTTTTGCTATGATATTTTATGCAACCACTTAATATTTAAGCTAAAATGATTATTCTCCCTGCCTATGCAACCACAGTATGAATTCGGGTGGATGCACCACATAGAAAAATTGGTCTAAAAGGTACTGGACAGGTTGCTGGAGTCTGTCCCAGCCAACTACAGGCACCAGGCAGAGACCATTAATGCTCACACTCATCTGTAGGGGCATTTTAAGTGTGTTTGTGGGATTTGGGATGATACCAGAGTACCTGGAGAAATCCCACGCGAGCCCGGGTAGAACATGCAAACTCCACACATTTGCAAACCTAGGATTAAACCCTCGATCTCAGAACTGTGAGGCCGCCAAACTACTCACTCATCCACCTGGCTGCCCATCTTTTTTTAAAATATGAAATTTGGTTGTGCTCTGCTTGTGTTAGGCATTGCACTGTCCAGTCTGGCCTAGCATACTGTTCCCTGTGGACTAAGGTATCTGCACTGCTTGAACAGGCCACAGTGCTTCGCTAAGCAGTGTGGATGCCTCAGTCCCGGGGGAACAGTCTGCCCACCCAGACTGCTCGCTTGCCTGCTAATGCAACGTCTGGCGAATGCAGAGTTTGGCATACGTTTAGATTTAAAAGAGAAAGTGGGTGGCCAGACTGGGTTTGAGGTTTTCCTAACGTCATCATAACATTCTGTTTTAGACCTATTATTTCTGTGGAAAAAAAAGTGTTTTTAGACCGAAACTGAAAACACAAGGTAAAAATGTAGAGTGGTAACCTGAACTGTGAAGTTTTTGATTTTTCTCTAGGCCAAAGTATGCAACAGAAGTCTAACAAAACTTTAAAACTGTCATGTTGGATGATATTGCAAAATTTTGTGTGATTTCAGCTCACTGAGAATCTTGAGGACTGTTTGTGCTCTTAATGCCAAACTAAGCCATCATGGAAGTGGTGAATTGTAAGATTATAAGTATATAAGATGAAAATAGAAATGACTAAAATACAAATTACGAACAATGAATGAAATATTAATACACTAATTTAAAAAGAAATATCGGCCATCACAGATGTAATGTAGGTAAAAGCTTACGTAAGTATTTTAGATTGACTTATTTGTGGTGAATTTTTTATTTTATACTTTAATTAATATAGAACAAATTAATCAAAGTTTTTTTTCCTGATGTATGAATAGATTGTACAATAACAAAGCTTTCACTGCAAAGGATGTAGAGCGAATCATGTTCCAAAATCCAGTCCAAGTAAAATATAAGACGTTAGTCTAAATTGTGCTGCTTGGTGTCTGCATCAGACTGAATATTGAGCAGTGAGAGCAAAGAAAGACTACTCCATATTAAGCAGAATGTGCGCATGCATGCATGTATCAGACTGTGTGTGCCTGTTAAGGTGCTTTCACACTGCGCTTCGCACAGCGTAGCCTACCACCAACCAAGCCATTCTCCCTGTATGTGCTGTGATGTGGGCGCCGGATCCCGTAGAAGTCGTGTTTGAATTTAAAATGTTTTATATTGCGTGCCGGGTGGTCGAGTGATGACAACTTGCTGCATCGTATGGGATAAATCGTGGTCAAGTAATTTCATAGGCCAACAAAAAAACAGCATGGAAGAGCGAATATAGGACATATTTATTAATGTGGTTTTCCAATGTCATGAGCGCAATGGATACGTCGAACTGTGAGGAGCTCACAAGTACAGAAAATGGTACAACATAGGAAGTATGAGGTTTATCAAAAGATATCGAATTGCTGCGAGTGATTTCAATCATTTTTGACCAGCCAAAAACATTTCTTATACATCATACTGCATGGGATAGAAGGTATCAAATTGCTCAGCTCCAGGTATACCTCGATACGATACATAAATAAGACTAATCTGCTCCGCCATTAATATAAGGTGGATCTATATTTGTATTTAAAATGCTGCTCTTGTCTTCCGTATTATGAGAGAAGACAGAGCTGTCATTAAAACAAGCTGTATTGTGGGCAATTTTATGTATGTCGAAAGCTTTGGGGAGATGTTTAAGCAAAAAAAAAATGCTATAGACATCTGCCATACTGATTTTGTTTCATATCCCAGTTGGGCCCACACTAAGTGCAGGATGTGCAACTTTAGGGTGTGTGTCTAGGGAAGTTGGGGTTAAGAAATGGAGTATTCTCACCTTTGATAAGAGATGGAATTCATATTAACTGGCAGTCCCCCACTACAGTCATTTCTTTTTAAGGGGAATGTTATTATCCTGGCAATTCCACAATCTCTGGTAAGACAAAAGTGCTTGTGTAAATGTGTCCTTTTATGACTTACAATATAAAAACAGCTAAAAGGAGATAAAAAGAACTTTTTCAGCATTTGCAATGGTATGATTATTTGTAATCTTGATATAACTTCAGTTTTATTTGTAAGACTACCATTCAACATAATTAATTATTGTTAGCTATATAACAGTCTGCGATTAAACATATTTATGGCTGCTGAATCAAATAAAACAGCACCAGTGTTGACATGTACAACATGTCATGAATGACTTCCAGCCTCAATAAAACACATGCATGCTCTCACAGTGATAATACATTACTCTAATTAAAGCTAGTATTTATGGAGCAATTGAATTGTTCTTAAGGAAGCTCCCCTAAGCAGCATTTCATTAAATCAAAGATGTGTCTCATGACAGCAAAAACCCAAATGACCACATACCCTACATTTTAAATGGCTGCCATCTGCCGAAGGAGTGTCTTTTCACTGCTCTAATCATTTACGTAACCAAAAGATGATTATTTCCCCTCATGGTACGATAATTATAATGTAGTGGATTAGAAAGAGGGCAAAAACATGGATGAGATTGCTGAGTAGTCACAATAATCACTGCTTGGGTTTTTAATCGGAGTGAAATATGGGCCATAAATTATTGCCTTTCATGCGAACTTGTGTTTATGCACAGGCACATTGCAAATCTAATTTTTATGCAATTTTAAGAGGCTTAAAAAAATAGTTATTTTTGTGCTGGAAACTGAATTAAAATTGGTCAAGGATATACTTTCATGGGAGATTATTTTTCTTACATATCTCCTCAAAATTACATTAAAATCTCTGAATAACCTATTCAAAATAATATTACATCTGCCTTGGTCTCCAATGTACCAGTTAGCTAAGGCATTTCATGAAAAGGGTATAATACAGCATGGATCTTGCAGCTCCCACGTGTAATACCTGGAAACCCTCATCTGAATATCCTCAAGGAATATTTTTGCAACTTAGCTATTGCATCACTCAGCAATCTGCAACTCCAAATAGTCTTTTAAATCTTGCAGCTGATCTGTGATGCTGTATCGTGCTGAAAAGGAGAACTCATACATTTATTTAAAATACCTTTCAGCCACACAGTGAAAGATAGTTTTAATATTACAAAACACCCTGGGATTCAGCTGCTAAGATAAGATGCTCAGAGCCTGGAGGAGAGAAAGAAAAAAAAACGCCGCACACACAAAAGGTTTATCTTTTGAGCTTCATTCTTGCTGCTCACACGGCAAACATGGAAAAGTCCACGACGCCTGCGCCCACCCTCATCTTTAACAAAGCGGCAAAGCCGATCCATTGTGGCGGATCTCGCTGTAATAAATTCATACATCCATATCGACACACCAGGAAACAAGGATCCTTAGGAGAGTGGGGTGGAGGAATGGGTAAAGAGATGGAGGGATGTTATTCTCCTTTGCTCTTTGTTTCATTGGGGGTATTAGCAATCAGAGCAGCTGCAAATTGCTTTGCCACCTCTTCCCCCAGCAGTCTGTCCTGACAAATCTGCCCATGATGTATCATTATCACAACTTTGGGTGGAAATCCATAGAATCAATAGGTTTGTCAGGGAAACTCACGCTTGGGATTGCTTACACGCTGTGAGGCTTGTTCATCCACTAGTCAGGCCTATCCTGCCGAAGGCAATGGCAAGACAATGAGCTGAGTACATATAACAAACACACAGACCTGTCTTTTGCACTGCATAAGTCAGAAAATACATTTATAGTTGTAAATCTGTCTGCACGTCTGTCCAGTTTCCCTGACTTGTCTGCCTGCTTGTTAATTCATTAGGTGGTCAGCAGGAGTTGGACGGACGTCTCTTCCCATGTAATTACTGTCCGGTAAACAGGTCAGAAGGCTAGAGTCCAGCTGCTGCAACCCTCAACAACTCACACACAAGCACATACACATCCACACACACACTATCACGTGCACAAAACAACCATGCACACACGGTGGGTCCCGAGCTTTCACAGTTGTATTGATTGGTTGGGCTGTGACATCTCCTAAGCCATGTCACCCCTGTGAAAGAAGCCTCCAAATTGACCAATAATAAAGTGGTGGAAGTTGTAGTGGCACTCTCCTGGGAGCTGTCTGTGTGAACTGTCACTGGGGGGTGTATGCGCGTGTGTAAGCACACTCCATGAATACGTTCATGATTTGATGGTTTTGTGTTCTTTTGCTCTCTGCAATTTGTAAAAAAAAAAAGAAAAAACCCACAAGAATGACTAAACATTTGTTGTTGTTTTCATTTTCAACCCAAAACTTTTTTTTGGAAGAATAACAACAGCACAGGGAAGTTTCACATTACAATTAGAACATAGAACAGTACGTATAAGCATATAGTACATACGTTCTGGTTTTTTTGGAAACACATAAAGCTGTTTTAGATGACCTTCCATCTAGTTATCTAAATATCATTGGTTAACTCCACCCGTGTCACTGTCTCCCAGTATCTGGCTAGTTTGTTTAAGTGTGCTATATAAATGGAAAATAGCTCATTGTTTGTATATTATTTCTATATTTTATGTGCCTGATGTTCTCAACAGATGCACTTTTATTGTCAATAATTCACTTGAACTTTAAAATAGTTTTTTTTAGATCATCAGTGTACTATCAAAGTCCCTCATTATTCTTCATTAACTTTATGGAGGGCTCTAATTTTTCGTGCCAAATGTAACTTTGAGTTGTTCTGCAACTGTCGGTGGCAGTAGTGTAAATCATTGAAAGAAGCCAGATGATATGGCTCGGGCAGCTATTTATGATGCCTCCCACCTGGGCTGGGAATGGCTTGGGATCCTCATGGAAGAGATTGATGAAGTGGTTGGGGAAAGGGAAGTCTGAGCTTGTTGAAGCTGCTGCACCGACCACCGTAATCACATGCAGTTAATTATTATTTAATATAAAAATGTTTATGGGCGGTTTGATTTTTGAGTGGATAGCTTCGTCGTCCCCACAGTTGTGAGGTTGAGGTTTCAATCTTAGGTCCGGGCATTCCTGTGGGGAGTTTGCATGTTCTCTCTGGGTTTGCGTGTGTTTTCTCCGGGTACTCTGGTTCCGCCCACACCCTAAAAGCATGGTAGCCTGGTTGAACACACTAAATTGCCCCTAGGTATGAGCAAAAATGGTTGTCTGTCTCCTTGTGCCCTGTGATTGATTGGCCACCAAATTAGGATGTGCCCCGCCTGATGCCTGTTATTCGCTGGTATAGGCTCCAGCACCGCCCGGAACCCTTGTGAGGATAAGTGAATGAATTATGTGTATTCATATGATATTATTTTGGTCCAATTTCTTCAAGTATAAAGACCAAATAGATAGCAGTGTCAATGTTACAAAAAAAAACACTAGGGACTAAACAGCATGTGATAGTAAAGACTCAGAGGTACCACCTCTATGCCACTTCACTCTTTTTTTGTTGTCGTTGTGGCCCTTTTAAGTAAAAATAAGTGAAATCAGGGCTTTCAGTTCTATACATCACATACACTGACCAAGTGAATTTGCTGTGCTGCCTTTCGTCTGGAGTCAAAAATTCTACTTTGAAGTAAATTACTTTTGCTCAGTGTACTCATTTGAGAGCATCTAACCAAGACTGTGAACATAGCCCTTCACGTAGATCATCAACATAAGAACTGTGTTATTTGTTATGACAATTTTTACATGGGAAATAGACCCTTCATTTAGTGTCTCATTAATCTTCAGTTTGTTTGATCAGCCTTTCTTTAAAAAAGTGTTTTGCTGCTTGTGTTTGTTCCAACACCAACCTCATTATAGTGTAGCTTTATGCACAAAGACTGTGGAGTCACATTGATTTGACTCCCTGGAGTATTAGCATGGTATTAAAGCAGTCAACAGGCCTTCATTGGTGTGTGTGGGTGTGGGTGTTTGTGTGTAAAATAGAGCTGGAACTAAGGGTCATTACACCACAGAATTGTGTGCTGCTGCTGTGTGCATGTGAAAGTGTTTTTTCATACCCTCATTAATTCTTTGTGCCAATACAACCACCCTGCTTAAAGTGTTAGGATCTGTTGAGAGCTTTTCATCTTTATGATGTAACACTTTTGATCTGAGGTTTTGATTGGCTTGTTGGGAGGTGTTATTTAGTCTGTGTGTGTGTGGTTGTGTGTGTCATATTTAGTTAAATTATGAGAGCTCCCACCAGAAAGACACTCTGCAATTCACAATCAGCTTGTCATGCTTATGTTCATGTGGACATAATGATGGCCATTTGAAACACTTAGTGGATTACACATCATTATTATTTGCATAACTTTGAAGTATTCAGAGCATTAGTAAGGAAATTACAATAATTAACATGGGAATTCGTGTCAATGGGCCCCCGTCACTATGCGAGTGTAATTACAGCTATGCTAATGAAGGTTTGATTAAGCTTTTAAAGAACAATTGGGTTATTTAACCCACCATGTTCAAGAGGCTATAGAAATATTGAACCCCCTCCACCCGCCAAAGTTCTCGACTGCTACCATAATTGGTAAGTAACGAAAGCTACCACTGATCCAATCTTTTAACCGCATACCGGTCAACTTCTCATTTTTACCCGTATTGGATCATTTCAAATTATGCAGGCCGTATAACAACTTTAGTACAGGATTTTCTCAAGTTCATGTTTTGTAAAACGGATCTCATTTTGCCAATTTTGGCTCTAATCCGGATCGTCTCGGGCAATGGTAGCAGACGAAAGCATCATCGTCGACTTCTAATATTGTCCTGCTTTAAGAACGATATGCGCACGCACCCCTTTCAAATGTCCGTTTTTTCACAATTTTTAAATATAGCGATTCAGCAAGCAATGTACCCAAACAGTCAAGCTGTCAGCATCAAACAGTAACATCTACAGAATCTTGAATTTAGTGGATACTGATTGAGCACTCGTCCACTTGGGAGGAATTTTTTGACTTTTAAGTGTGCCCTATGTGAGTTAATATACGCCGCGTTTGCATTTGAACGTTTTTTAATCGCCAATTGGCCGAGATTGACTGGGATGTAACCGCCATTCGGACTTGTTTCGGTCATTATGTAAGGGTTATAATCAAGTGAAAAATATAGTTAAAAAAAACTTTCAACGACAAAATAATCCAGAGTTTTAAGATCTTTTGTTGATTCTAGAAACCTGGTTTGGAATTTCTAGTATTGTTATTTATTTATTTATTTATTAACCAATCCATAAAACAAGACTAATCAAATGTAATTTGGTATCAACTTTATTTTGCTCTGCACAACAAATGCAGACTAACGGAAAAAAATATTTGTAATGTATGTATGTATAATTTTTTAATATACAGAATGTGCTTTTAAAAATATATTTTATGCATTTATAGACAAGGTATCAGAACATGACTCAGCATAAACAGACCCTCAAAAGGATTAAGACATCCCTAACTATTATCACTAATATCCTCAAAGTGTACTCACTCTGTCGGTGCCCCCATTATATACAGTCTATACTATTTAAAACCAAATACAAGCGCACACGTGCATGTACACACACTTGGCTGCTTGGCTGCATATACATTGTAGTGTTCCCTCTCACTCCCTTCCTCCTCCCCCTTTTGTCTCTTTCTGTCCAGACAAGAAGACACTTTTTTTTTCATTGAACAAGAACAATTTGCTGTCTGATGTTGGAAGCCTCATTGTAGTGACGAGGCCTAAATTAAAGTGTGAGCTTATTAAAGGCTAACGGTGTGTGTGTGTGTGTGTGTGTGTGTGTGTGTGTGTGTGTGTGTGTGTGTGTATGGGGGGTGAGGGCTGGGGGATGCGGGCATGTCTGTACACGCATGTGCTCTTGACACTGATCCGCCCAATAAACTCACTGTCCGTGACTAAGAGCGCACTCGTGGAAAGACAGACACAATTGCCTGTTAAGTCAGTGCTGCTTTTATTGAGGTTTCGTGAACAATGCCTGGATGTGTGTCAAGACTCAAAGCAACAAAAAAAACAAACAAAGATTATTTTAATGAATTTAACGTGCCTCACCCAAGGCTTCGAGGCCATTGTACTATATATACATGAAAGCATTTTTCCATTACTAATATGTCTAATTAACCATGGTACTAAATATTCTAAATATTTTAAAATATTTTTCTCATCTTTTCATGAAATATGATTTTCCAGCGTATTATTTCATTGCAAAATAGTTCTGGCTCTATGGTTAATGCCATTCCTTCATTCATTCATCTTCTATACTGAGCATCCTCGGAAAGGCTTGCAGGGGTTGCTGGAGCCTAACCCTGCTGTCTTTGAGCGAAAGGCACTAGACTACACCCTAGACTGGTCGCCAGTCAGCCATGCGGCACACAGATAGACAAACAACCATACACATTCACAATCATACTGCCACCAGCGGGAATCAAGCCCACCAAAGTCGGGCGAGTGAACCTCTATACCACGAGGCGGCCCAAAACCAGGAATTTGGAGGTGAACATTGTGAATCAGGGGCATCTTATATGAGAGAAATTGTAAAATTCAATGGTTTTAAGGCAATAGGGGTACAGATTATTATCTAAAATACGGTAAACCCTCAATCTCAGAACTGTGAGGCCGACACGCTCACCACTCGTCCAGCCATAACATGCCCATGACCTGTTATTATGTCCCAAAGCCAAGTTATATCACACAGTAACATTATATGCATGTATTAGAAATACTATATCAATGTGGGAGAGAAGTGAGTGACAGTCAAATAGTGCGTCTTATGGAGTTAGTCAGTCTAGGTGAGCCGAGTCGATGAAAGTCATTCACTGCCATATCAGAGTCATGAAATAGCAAATCAAACGCTGCCTTGGAAGTCTATAACAACTCCAGACAAGACTGCAGTTTACTATTTATGCTACTGAGAGACAGTTCGTCAAATGCAAACACTAAGTATTTTGTTTTTGCTTTGATCAACACCCAGTTTGCACTCTCATATTGTATGTGTTGATTGTGTGCATTTGCATGAGCGTTTCAGAGTGTGTACTCAAAGAAATTCCATATTTGTGTGAGACTGTGGAGCGATCATCATTACAAAAGTCAATACGCACATGTCCGCATATTGATTGCCTTATTGATGCGCAATGAAAGATCTCACACTGCTGAGGGTTTGGACTTTCACTGAGAACACAGTGAGATGAGCTCAAGTTCAGCTAAAGATCACCTGCGGGTAATATTATTTGCACCTTGACAGCTTTAGAGGTACCATTAAATGCCCATCAGGTTATAGTGGATCAATTAAAATGGGCCATTATGGCCAGCATTTATGTCTCAAACTAAGGGAAAAGCATTTCTTAAAAAAATTGAAACTAGATGTATCCCCGGGACAGATGTTTTTAATTATATTGTGGATCTTTAGATGTTACTTTCTTAAGAACGGCGGTTTTAATATCCATCCACAGGCCAATGGATCAATAGCTTAACAGTAAAACATAGAAATCAGTATTGTGCATTCACATATCATTATCAGCAGCAGCAGTAGGTTATTTAAACTATTTATTTTAGTAGTAGTAAGTTATTTAAAACTTTTGAAATTCACAAACAGCCCAAGGCATTTTCTTATTTTGGACTTTTATGACAGAAGAACAAACTTATGCCATATTTATTGCATATAATTTTACTTTACCCACTAAAACAAAAGAGGAATTCTGACGTCATCTGGAATTATTTCTACCCTTCAGTTTTTTATTCTAAAAGAAGGTTTAATATGTAATATTTGGTCCTACTTGGAGTCGCTGGATTAATTTAAGTTTTAGCACACACACTCACAATAAAGCCCAACAATCTGAAATTTTCCTATTTTGACGGACTAAAAAAGTACAAGTGTTTTAACACATTTGACAATAGATATTTCACCAACTTACTGGAGATATTGTTTTTTTATCAAACTTTTCCTGCACCATTACAGATCATAAAAATAAATGCATCTTTTTTTAAAATTAGAAAAATAGGTATGAAACCACTGTCCAGATTGATGATCATCCTGCCAGTCAGACCTGAGGTATTTAGTGGTCCCACTTTATATCTTAAATATGCATTGAAGAAAGAGTATCATGCATAAACTGGCAGCACAATAATGGAGTGAATAGCCCTGTTGCTTCACGGCAAGATGGCTTGGTGACTTTCTGTGTGGATTTTGTATGTTCTCCTCGTGTTTTTGTGGGTTTTCTTTGGGTATTCTGGTTTCTCCCACACCCAAAAACATGTAATATAGTTGAATTAGCTATCATAATTTCACTGTAGTGTATGAATGCAATGGCAATGCATCCTGCGAACATAAATGAATAAACGTATTCAACTTAGTTTAATTGCATTCTATATGTATCCTTTCATGCACAACAGATTTATAATACCTCATTATTTGGCACATTAATTTATTGTAAAGGGAAAATCGTCAGAACAACATTGGGTTTCAGTCTTCGCATATAACCAGCTGCGCCCGTGAGCTCTTTCACAAGTTGTGGTCGACTAATAGCCTCAAATGCGTCAGGAGAAAAATGTCAAGAGCAAAGTCGTGGATCTTTTGGAAGTTCTGTATGTGAAAAGGCATCTTCTCACTTCTCTTCTTGTCAGCAGGAAAGCTATGAAGACTTACATCACCAAAAACACCACAATGTGGTATTTTACTTGGCTAGTATTGCACAGCTTTTCTATTAGGGCAACTGAATTGCGACACCACCCCTAGTGTGCATTACCCGCATAGAACTTGGCGTCCTCTGGAGATAAAAAATATGTAATAAATTATCAATAATTTTTAAATCAATTGCATTATCTAATATTCTTTTCATAATATTTTAGTACAAGAGAAAAATGGTGCCTTATTAGGGTCTACATGTCCTTGCATCCATGGATTCTTATTCAAGATATCCAAATCATTATTAAGTATGCATTCTCATAAGTACATCAATGTGGTTGGTGGTGGTGGTGACAGTCAAAAACATGTAAACCTTTCAATTCCGCTGCCAGAAATCACTGCAACTATATGGCGGCGTGGTTGTCTGTACGTATTTGTGTCTGTTGTATGACTGACTGGCGACCAGTTCAGTGTGTAGTTTTGATCGAAGTCAGCTGAGATAGACTTTAGCATTGTTGAAAAATATGAATCAATTGAGATGTAGATTATGGTCATAATTGTGTTTAAGTGTGTATAGTCTTTTTGTGCTATTGGAGAAGATTCATCAACTACATGATTTTATGTGCTAAATTATGAAACACATTTCGTATCATTAGTTATTTAACTCTCTTTTGGAAATATAGTATGTTTTGTAAATGTCATGGCACAATAGCATAATGGGAGTATATGGAGTATTTCTTCATGTGAGCATATTAAACAGAATAATGTATGTATTTTCTCTTACATCTTAGTGTAAATAAGCCCAAATTGGTTGAGTCTAAAAAACTAAAATTAGAACATTATTAAAAAGTGTTTTGTCTTATTTTTTTTCTGTCTTTCCAGTTTCCAATTTTCTTTGCTTCCCTGCCCCAAACCCTCCCTTCTTCCCTATCCCCCTGGGGTGTCCTGAGACCCTTCATGACTGTCGCCATAGTAACACCTCAACCATTTGACAGTGGCCCCGGACACTACATCCCACCCTCCCATGTTCTTCCTGTCCTTTTCGCCCTCTGTTCTTTTCTCTTTTAGAGCATCAATGCCCCCCCACCCCCCTCCCAGCCCCCCACCCACTACTATCCAACCGTTTCTCTCCAAACTACCTCCTCTTCCTCTGAAAACATGGCTTCCGGACAAAAATCACAAAATCACAGTGGCAAGTGGGGCATATGATGATGGGACGACCCCCTGAGGGCTTTTCTCTTTCCCCAAGCACCCCTTAAATGGCAAGCGCAATCATAACGTCCTCACACTTTGATGTCTGCTCCCAATTTCTCTCTTCTTTTACTTTCCTTCTGTCTCTCTCCCGCCTGCCTCCCCCTTTTTCCTTCCAAAGTCTCCTCCCTACTCAAATTGGCAGACATGTTGCGCCTGCATTGCCGTGACAGAGATGTCGTGCTGACTATTTCTGAAGCAAATCAGTCAGCATCCAATTAAACATGGGGATATTGATCTCATGCCTCATTTCTGAGGATTAGTCTTCCCTTTGAAACATGACCAGGGCAATGAGAAAACTACCCCCCACCCCCTACACACACATACATATGTATATTATACATACTGATACATGTCTGGTGTCAGTTTTCCAGGTGTCATTTTCTTTCATTGCAACGAATGATACCCAAAAAAGGATTTGCGTATGTCCAACCATGTTACTGGTGTCAAACCAAAGTTCACCCTTATACACATTACACCAACACACACAGTTGTCGAGTAATGTTTTAACCATGATCGGGTTTGTTTGTAATTATAAACACTTGTACCAAAGAGCCTCATAGAATTCAAGCCGATGGGTATCCATAGTTGTTTGAACAGGATCCACGCCGTACCCCCGCCCCCAAAGGCACACACACTAATAAACACTCACATGCTCCACTTCAAACGCAGAGCTTTTTTTTTTCTTTTAGCTTTTGCATACACCTTGAAGGTCTTTTGCCCCAGAGCCCCAAGGTCAACACTAGTTATTTGTGAGAGTCGTGTCGTGCCATCCCCTGGGCTCAGCTGCTTCAGAGGCCACCACCTGCTTTTTTTCATGGACAATGTTGCCATCATTGCAAGTGAACACCTGAGAGAAACACCCTTTGAAGGGCAGCGGTTGTAGTCGTCAGAAATTAATCAACAAAAGAGACTGTGGAAATAATCCACAAAATGCTACTGTACAGTCAATTGTTGGAACATAAGCCTAAGAAATTAATTCACTGTGCATTATTTCCCAGGAGGACATTTGTTTAGAAATTCTTTGGCATCACGGAAATGATACTCATTTTCTCTGGGCTGACGGATCAGGGCATCAGCACTGGATAACGAGGCCAGAGTATTTTCTATAATAAGTTGCGCTGATATTACGATCAGTACAAACTGTCAGGTTTCCGTTGTTGCTGATGCGACATATGGCGCACACAGAACTCAGTGTGAGTTTAGATTAATTAATTGATTCATTCATTTTCTGAGTGGCTTTAATCCTACCGAGGCCATAGGGGGTGCTGGAGCCTATCGCAGCTGTCTCCGGGCCAGAAGCGAGGGATACCCTGTATTGATGGCCAGCTGATCGTAAGGTACAAGGAGACAGATAACCATGCACTCTCACACCCATACCTAAGGGCAATTTAAGGGTATCAAATCAGCCTACCATGCATGTTTTTGGATTGTGGGAGGAAACCAGAGTACCCGGAGAGATCCCACGCAGGCCCGGGAGAACATACAAACTCCACACAGATGGATATGACCTGGATTTGAACCCTGACCCCAGAGCTGTGAAGGTGACACACTAACCACTCGCGTCACCGGGCCCATCTTTTTGCTATTTAGGAATATAAATTAAAAAGTGGTTGCTTATATTCTCAAAATTTCTTCAGCTCTTTTTTCAATAATGAGAAAAAGTGTTTCAGAATTAAACCATAAACACTTCCAGTCACATTTTAGTATAAAACTTTGGACTGCTATTTGTTTTTATACCCTCTTATCTGAGTGTAAAATGTAGTGTAGAATTGTAATTGAACGCACGACCCTAGAACTGTGAGGCAGACGCACTAACCACTCATCTGCCAGGCCACCCAGTGCTGACACCTTCAGTAAAAAAAATCTATTTACAGCTCTGATTAAACAGTGACATCAGTAGGGAGCATGAACAAACAGCCACCATCTATATTGCGACATTCATGGAACAAATTGAACTTACCATTATATGCAATACATTGCGTGACGGAAGATGTGATGTTTGCACACATACATACATTGTGATGACAATGCTCAAATAATATTCTGCTGCTCCAGAAGGAACCTGCCTCTTACTTGCATGTAGCATAAAATTGGTACCTTTGAAAACGACCTTGTACTTTCACTTCACTTTTTGGCGCACTTGTATAAAGACAGCGAAATGAAAGAAATATGTTGTTGTTGGGGCAAACGAGTGCATGGTGTCTCCAGAGTCATTTTCATTCACAGATAAACACACGGCAGCAGTGGTAAACAACATTCACGGTGAAAGGGTGAGACACATTTGATAGTCATAAAGGATTTTTTCCCCTCAACGAGCATAGATCAAATAAACTGTGCGTCTGAGGTACCTTGTAGCCTCAAGCAGCCAAGCATAAATTTACCATGCTTCTTGTTTCTCTTACATTGATATTACTTTAATTTCTGTGTTTGAGTAAAAGAGAAGAAGGTGGGGCAAATTAGGAGAAATATAGAAGAAAACATGCGTGATTCGTCTTGCCTAGAAAAATGTGTCCTTATCCTTCCTTGCTCAAAATTGCCACCTCATACACCACCTGACCCTAGAGCTTCCCTCTAAAATCAGTTTTGTTTCAAAATAGAAAAGCAATTTTCCTTGGATTTATAATCCTTGGTAATAGTCAACCATCATTTTTTAATCTTTAGATGCATTTTAAATCCAAGCTGTAATGTCTTAACTCTCTGTCAAGGTCAAATATCTTAGCAAATAAGGCTTAAGCTTTGTTTTATATGAAAGAATTACATGATTAATACCGAAGAATTAATCAGGTACTCTTCAGATCTCTGAGATTGGGTTTGTGATGCAGGATTACGCTGTCCTACTTTTTCCAAATGGGCATAAATTCACATAGACTTCCCCCCTCTTTTTCGCTTAGTAAAGTACTGCTAAATAGGTTCTTTTTTAAAACTCTTCACTTGAATGGGGAGCCTTGATTGCTGCTCACTGCACATTATATTTGCCTTCGTCTGCAACTTTTCTGATAATTTTTATTAATTCATAGCCTCTTCAAATCATGACAACTATGTCATATTGAAGATTTTCAAGTCAATAGTGCAGCTACTTCAGCAAATCTATTATTTGAAATAAATTGAAAAATCTTGAGAAGCCATTATTGCTGAATTAAATTAAGTGCCTCCTTGTGTTTGTGTCTGGTTGCTTTACATTTTGCACTAAACCTAGATGCATCTACCGAGCATTATATGTATACTATATAAAAATTAACTAGGTCTGTTTGAAACAATAAATTAGACTATTGTGATAATGATAGTGTACTGTAGTATAGTATCAATCAGAGAAAAGTGGATTTTCATTTTTCAATTAAGTAAAAATATCCAATTAAAACAAATCATATTTAAATATCACACTACAAAGCCTGCCAATATTTCGCATCAATAATACTATCTTCAAAATGGGCTTATCTGACATTTCCAATGCACATTATGTTGTGCACCTAATAAATATATTTCGTCGAGACTATCAATTTTATACTTAGTCCTTACAAAGTCAAACATGATCTGTAAAATTGTTTTATTCTGCATTTCAAATGATACAAATTCACACATTTTTCTATATTGAATTGTTTTGTTAATTTCTTAAATATTTCACTTTTTTGTTGTTGTAATGACTAACAATCGGCATTTTGGGGGGTACTATCCCAGCTGACTTCAGGCCAGAGGCGGGGGACACCCTGAATTGGTGGACAGCCAATCGCAGGGCACAAAGAGACAAACCATTCACGCTCACACTCGTATCTAGGGGCAATTTAGAGAGTCCAATCAGTCTACCGTGCATGGAGGAAACCGGTGTACCCGGGGAAAACCCACGCAGGAAGAACATGCAAACTGCACACAGGTGGACTGACCTGGATTTGAACCCAGAACACCCACTGTGAAACTGGCACGCTAACCACTCGCGCCACCTGGCCAACCCTATTTTAGCTTTGAATTATTATATATACATTTCATTCCATATTGTAACACTTTTGACTTTAATATTTTAGCTTACCGGGCATCCTTATTATATTCTGCAAGTGTTGATGTTCTGAAAGGGCTCCCATAATTTGGACTCCAAGACAGGACTATTTCTTCATTGAGTGATGCCGTTTGAAGAAATTTTAGCAGCCAATCTTTCGTACAAGTTAAACCTAGTACCACTCCATATTCCTGTTTTCGACCACCCAGGAGGGCCAAACCTAATTCATGCAAACTTTTCATAAACTGGACGGCAATTTCACTCCGCGCAGTGTGTCCAAACAAACCTTGATTTATAACTTACATGATTTATGATCTATCAGCATGCCAAAGCACCCCTGTATGCACAGGCGTTGGTTTATAAATGTGCTAGCCACAGATAAAGTAAAACTAGATGTAGATGCAAGGGATGATTTCATTCAAAACCTGCTCATGTGTTTATTATGCACAATAAATCTAAAACCACTTGGAGTGTCAACAGTATCTGGTGCCTCTGCTGCACCTTCATTGTCGAGCCAAATGATAAGTTGCTTTTTAAATTGCTTGGACAGTGACACATGCATAATAATGAGACACTCTGAATGTTCTCCATGTGAAATGATTAATTGCTAAATATGATCTGGCAAAGTGATAGATTTGTAAGGCCACGGATGCTTAACTTTTGGCTACAAAATAAAGACCAACCTTTGTATGACAATGACTTTACAGCTTATATATGCATATTTTACCTTCAGTTCAGATCGTTACATAAGACACAGACAAACTCTGCTTTTGTCACCAATCTTTTTTGAAGCTAAAACATTCTGCTGTCAACACATTTAACACTCATCCAATATTCGTATTTTTCTTCTATAAAATGAAATGACTTTTATTCATTTGCATGGGCAAAAGTAATTATCATATGAAAGGTTATATTTGACCCTCCCATGTCAGTTACATTTAGTATCCATTTTGAGCGGCTCTTGGTTTTTGATCAGGCTTACCTTGGCTATCACTTGGCTGTGCCTTTCAGTTAATGAATGCTGATGTCTCTATATGTGACAGGTATTACACAATAAAAATGTTTTAGCAAAGCTCACTATGTGGGGTAATTGGTGCTGTTTAAATATGCATCGAGTATTGGCATAGAAGCGTACACACAAATTCATACACAGTTGCACGCCAAGCGCTTTCTGATCTGACCCGTCAAAACCCATTAAGGCTTAAAACATACTTTCAACTGACACCCGGAGACTCCATGAGAAAACCACCAATTACCCAGTGGAAAATATCCCCCCCACCTTTCTGCTATATTTGCATGTGAGTGGAGTGATCGGTTCAAATGAGAGCATTTTGGCGCTGTTCAAAAATTCACAGTATGCCGTCAAATCATGGCGGGAGTAAATGGGGAGGCTGATATAATAATATGAAGTCAGCGCTTTAACTGCAGGTTTCAAAGTTGCTTGCACCGCAGAGTGAGGTTACACCCTTAGAATGGTGGTAACAGATGGAAGTTGGCCTCTTCTTTGCATAGCTTTCACCATTAGTCGGCTTTTGCTGGATCATTTAAATACATTTGAATATAAGGATACAGGAATAACAAGCACTGAACATGTATCGCTGTGCTGTAGGAGTGAAAAGTGCAAACATTGCTATTTTATGCAATAATGGATGAAGTAATGGGAATGTTTTGTTCAGAGCACATGTTGCCTTTTTCTGTTTAACTGACACAAAAAGCCAATACTTAATGAATTAGGTCCTCCTCATTAATCACTGAACTGTAGTAGACTGTAGAAGTCATCCATTTTTGACCTCTGACTGCTTATGAACATGAGACCTGCATATTTATCATGGCTTCATAAGATGAGAATTGTAACTCCCGTATTTTCACGACTATAAGGCGTACTGTATTATAAGGCGCACTGTATTATAAGGTGCACTGTATTATAAGGCGCACTGTATTATAAGGCGCACTGTATTATAAGGCGCACTGTAATATAAGGCGCACTGTATTATAAGGCGCACTGTATTATAAGGCGCAATGTCTATTTTGGAGAAAATTTAAGACTTTTAAGTGTGCCTTATAGTCGTGAAAATACGGTAATTGCTGGGATGATGTCACACTTCTTAAGTCAGTGCAGAATTAGGCCAATTGATGTGAATCCAGGCATATGTCAATCAGAGACATAATCACCATGCTCCTGACTGAGTTGGGAATGGACACAGTAGACTTACTAGGCACACACACCCACACACAAAAGCAGGGGCCTATTTGGGCCAAAGGCTTTGACCTTATAAGCACTACTGACACGAACAGAGGTGACCTAAACTCAACATATACTTCAAGGTACATTGTCATTCATTCTACAATCACAACTGCACCACACAAGAGTTGTCCAATGAAATGAACATAACGATTTCACTGTGTCCCATTGTTATACCTCCCCCCAAAATAGCATACAAAAATCAGTAAGCTTATTATTATGACCTAATTCAGGGTAAACTGAATCTAATAGTACATTTTTATTAATATATTAAACATAAAACAGTAGCTTTAGAATTGTATGCCTTTCACACAAAGGACAGTCTCCCGTAGTTGTATTCGACTATTGTGTTCACGTACATCTAATCTTGTTGAGCTGGAGGGTAGGAGATTTTATCTTAATGTATTAAGCTCGTGTTGGACCTATGCTAAAAACAAATCCTGGCAAAAACAAAAACTCTACAGTTGAAGTGAAGTAAAACCATTATTCTGAAAACAGCAGTGATGTGAAGTTTAGCCCAATCTCTGCTATGGTACCTCCTCTTGACAGCATAATCTCTTCAATATAGACAAAATAGAAATCATCAATACAGTAAACATAGACAAAGCTGGAAAGCATAATAATAAAACAAGAACGACTTGCAAATATATACAAATAATCTTAAACAACAAAGTCTTAATTGTACAATAATCAATCTTACATCTTTATACAATGAAATAAAAGACACAAGTCTTATGCTTATTTACCTATTGGACATCATCGTCTTCTTCTTGTGAGGATTTCATTGAATACGTTTTAAGTTAGATTTTGAGGTGATCCTCATTTGAAAACACATGCGTGTAATTTACATTTATTGAAAACACATTTATGTATGTATTTTTGTTTGTTCATGTTTGGACTGTATTTGACTTTTGAAAAGTCCAGGGTGTTCGTATTGATTGTTTCCAGCTAACCTGTGACCCTACGTAACAAAAAAAATGGCTAGATGAAAGTAACTGTTGTAAACGGTAGATGAACTAGTGGTATTACAGAAGTTAACAAATAAGCCCTTAATTATTTTTTACTTTTTCTACTGTACTGACAGCCATTGCGTCAGGTCAGTGTTTCTCAACATACTTTCAAGCTTTTCATGTACCTACCCACTCAGCTGATTGTTATAATGGTTCCAATGAAATTAGATACAACAAGGTTCTGCACAGGTAAATCTAAAATATCTGGCATGGGAATAAATTGACTTCATTTTAAATGTGACAGAAATAACATGTAAATCTAATCCGCTGTGGTGCTAGTGTGAAATGGCCTATTATGCTTCAGTTGAAATAAAATGGTGATGACATTGATTATACAATGTGACACGTTTTCTTCATATGTAGTCGACAGTAATGACTGGACTGATGGCAGGAACATCATTATCACCATTTTTATAATAATGTGACTGTTTTCAGTGGGAGATTGCTTAAAATCTTCTATTGGTAAGGTGATAGAAAGATGGACACAAAAATAAGTAACACCCCCCCAGCAATACACACACATCATGCACGCAGATCAACCCAGTGGCATTAAATGAGGCTCTTTATTGTTTCCCCTGTGATTAAAACCCAGCGCTGTCTAGTCTCTTATATTGTCATCAGAGTGCCTTTGTGATGTATCTGGGCTCCATGTGTGTGTTTGCTCTTCCCGCAGTGGCCCTGCTGTAAATGAATGTCATCTTGCCTTAGTCCAAGCATGAGCCCAATGTGGCCGATCAATACTTCATTAGGCCTGGATTGTCTTGTGTCCATGCAACCTTGAAGCCGTTCCTTAATTACCCCAGCATTAAGGCAGGGGACAGCGCTTCATATCATGCTGATGATGACACCCCCCACACATATGGCCAGCTCCAATACTATGCCTGTGAACTCTTGCCCTGTGACCCTACAGACAGAAACATGAAAACATGTTAAATATGAATTGAAAGAATATGCAAACAGAGAAAAAATATGGAAGCAACTAATCTTCTCATTTCACCTTCAAAGCACTAAAGCATAGCATAGTGTTGTATTAGTATCAGGGAAAAAATGACATGGAAAGAATGAGGAAGGTCTGAATGGGGGTGGAAGATAGGAGAGGGGTGAAATAAGGGCACCGAGGGAAGCCAGTACAATCAGCATGAGTAATATAGATATGCTCATGAGTGAATTGTCAGAAGGCTTTTCTAACGCTGTACATTGGAACCTTGGAAGTCATTTATTGAGTTACACAAACAATTTTTTTCCACTGTGTTGATTTATTGTTCATTCAGTGTCAAACTTTTGGCCACCCGATGGTACAGTGTTTCTTCCACCTGACGTGCGGGCAATCCGAGTTTGAATCCCCCTCGGTGGTATTGTGAGTGTGAATGTAAGTGGTTGCCTTTTCCATTGTGTGCCCTATGGTTGGTGTTCCCGCAAACTTTGTCGCCAAAAGTCAAAGCCCACAAATCCCAACAACTTCAGGTTCATGTAATAAAAAAATAAGCAAAAAAATAACTTTAATTTTGGAATATTGCAGTTTTATATTACAATAAAAATATATAACAATGCATATTACAATGTATGACTTCTTGGCAGATAATTTCCTGCTGAACAACTGACCATTTGTCACGGAACACCAGTGTACCACAGTTGGGAAACACTGCTCTATACTGATGTAGCATCTGAGATGGCAACACAACAATGGTAAGCTTTTTGTTTTATATCATCATTTTTGTGCTGCACACTCTATTTCAAACATTAATTTGATTTAGGAAAAAAGGCAATATTTTGTACAATGGTTTAGTGAAAATGTCTAGTTTTTATCTTAAAATCTTGACTATTTTTGAAGAACCAACAATTTTTCTTACCTTTAACTTTATTTTCATAATGTATTTCATTGTTGTTTCGTTTTTTAAATTTTCCCACTTGAGATTTACCTTTCTATAAATACTTTCTACATAATATTCTGTATCCTGTAGTATTCAAGGTTTACTTAAAAAGCATTTAATTCAGAATTGATTTTTGGAAAAGGCCATTTTTAAAAATAAAGTATTACAATTTAAGAATAATTTAAAAATTGATATTGAGGCTTAAAGCTTAAAAATTGTAATATTGGTCAAATGGAATTTGGGGAACAGTTTTTTCCTTGGGGGGGGGGGGGGGGTGTACTTTGTTCAATATGATCAAGAACGATTGCCTGAATAGAACCAATGCTTTTGGACAGTTATCCAAAAGGCTTCTAGGAGTCACCATGCACAGACGAACACCGACTTTAACATTTGCTAACATTGGACAAAATAGCTTTGATTTATGATATCTTTTGGCACTAAAAGCACCGATTTTACTAACTTCAGTGCCTTTGAGAGTTGGGATTAAAATGTCATCACTGCCAGTGACAGTTCACCAAAGTCAGTTGCAACACCTCACATGCCTTTAATTTAACCTGTTTCATGTTTCTTATAATGCATTTCATACAGAGAAAT
Organism: Stigmatopora nigra; assembly: GCF_051989575.1. Taxonomy (NCBI): domain Eukaryota; kingdom Metazoa; phylum Chordata; class Actinopteri; order Syngnathiformes; family Syngnathidae; genus Stigmatopora; species Stigmatopora nigra. Next base: position 8,623,703 of record NC_135523.1, read on the forward strand.
ATGCAACAGGGATCTTCAGAGGCCCTCGAATGGCTGTGTTAACCTTTTTGTTTTGAGATCAGAAGCAGACAGCAGAGGATGAAAGGCATAAATGTCACCAGGTTTGACATTTTGACCGCGCATGTATGTATTTATATTAATACGTGGGGGCTTTGCACTTGATATGCAGTTAGCTACCTTTTTTCTTTTTGTTTGTTACCACCCTAATCATTACCATCTTTTGAGAACGCATATTGTGCATTAACAAGGGTTCAGAATAATGATCTGATTCATTCATTCTTTTCCGTACCGCTTGTTCTGACAAGGGTCGGGAGGGGTGCTGGAGTATATCCCAGCTCCATTCAGGCACTATGCAGGGGCACCCTGAATTGGTTGTCAGCCAATCGCAGGGCACAAGGAGACGGAAAAGCATTCATGCTCATTCACACCCATAGCTATTTAGAGTGTTCAACCAGTCTATCCTGCATGTTTTTTGGATGTGGCCTGAGACCAGAGTACCCGGAGAAAACCCACGCAAGCCCGATGAGAACATGCAAACTCCACACAGGAATGTCTCAACCTGGGATCGAACCCTTGATCCCAGAACTGTGAGGCTGATATACTTCTCGGACTTTATGCCGCAAGGTTAAAACACATTTTCTTAAAAAATTAAGACAGTTCTCGAATAGCAACCATGCATGTGTCATTTTGTCTTCAGGAGAAATACAAACTTTCTCTAAGGTGTCATTAAATTAATCTAAATTTATAACAATATCATCACAGTATTTCAATCATATTTTACACTGAAATCATCATAACTCATTTTAATGGGAATTATGGCAGATTTTGACCTGCCCACATCAATCAGACTTTTATTGTCAATCAGGTGCTCAAACCATACCAATCATAATCCAAGGTTGTTGACGCCTGCCAGGTTCATGGCTATGCTCTTTAGCACCCAGTGTGTCATCACTGGTGCTTTAAGCAGATGTGTTTCAAAGGATGCTGTCGTTGGCAGCGGATGGATCGACTTGTAAACAGGGTGCCATAAAATTAGTTTGCATTACTTGTTTAGTTACATACTTTTAACAGGACCTACCTGAGAACACAAACAATCTAATCATGTCCCACATTGTAAAGGGAAGATATGAGATTTTCATTGGACAGGGATAATGTAGTGCATTACTGTATGGCAAGGCAGTAGAGGACTGGGGCAGTTTTGGGGTCAGACAAGCACACCAAAGCTTGCACGTAAAGGAGATGGAAGAAAGAGGAGAGATGGTACAATATGTTCAAATACATCATTACAAGCAAAAGAAAAAGGAGGGGAAAATATGGAGGCAGAAGAGGAGGAAGTTGAGGAGCATGTAGTGGTGGGTGTGGAAGAGGAGGCAGATGGGAAGCGGGGAGTAAAGGGGGGTGCAGTCAAATGGCACTCATGACAAATGACATCCCCTGTCTCCCAGTCCCCTCTCTTCAGCACGATGATTTGTCATCTCCACTTCTGACATTTTTCATCGCACTATCAAATCACTCTGACAGAATGATATTTTCTAATTCTCCCAGCCTTGGAGCACGCCAAAAATAATGGCCTCCACGTGCTATTCACTCTCTTTCTCTTGTTTCCATACGACTATTTTTTTTTTCCACCATCCTGATGTGCTGATTCTCCAGTAATGAAAATGCAGCATTGAAGTTGCAGGCAGGACTTGAGTGGAAGCAATCTGCTCTTCAGAGTAATTTAAGATGTTTCTTTCAAGATATGGCAAATGTAAATGCCACTATGTTGTGCTTTGACCATTTTTTTTCAATTGTTGTTGTATATAAATGCGGTTGCGGTAAATAGAAAAAGCCTTGCTTTGTTTCTTCTTTTTAAAAAAGTATACAAAGTACATTATACATTTACTGAATTACATTTTTAAAGTTTCCCCTCAGTTTGTAGATTTATTATTTCCCGTTCATCCCAATGATTCTTATTCAGGCATTATGCCAGCACAATTTACAGTAAATGCGTCCCCGACTTGCTGAGGTTTTGATTTTTCACCGTATCATCCTTCTTTGGTTTATTGCATATAAATAAGAACAATGTCATATCTTCCTTGACCCACCTTTTTGATAATCCGTGTCACGACACTGCAAATGAGTTTATGGCTAATTCCAAGCCAGCAGGAGATCACTATCACTGTAGCCTGGAGGCATACAAAGAAACAGGGTTATCATCGACTCTCTCTCCAACTTGCATGACTGCTTTGGATCGTTTTGATAAGCGCTAACATGCAAATCTATCGACATCTCAGAGGGGCAGCGATTAAGCACATTTCCTGCTTTGGAGTAGCTGTGCAGATTCACAGTGTGATTCACAGAACAACAAATGTGCTGTCGTTAATCTTATAAAGGTCTTTATTCTGTAAGCAGTCATTTCAGTCTATGTATGTGTTGAATTTGAACATTTCATTTCATTTTTTTCCACAGAAAGCTCATTCTGATTTAAAAAAAGAAGAAAAAAAACACTCATAACATTAAAACATCAAACATTGCATGACTGATTGTTATGTTTGTTTCCATGTTTTTAGTTTTTCAACTAAGTGTGAATAACCAACCAGCTCATACATGTTGAGAAACTATGAGAAATGACCTGCAATTATTACAATTACAATTAAAAATGATTAAGAAAATTCACAAATTAGGAGTGTGTCGCGGTATTGTAAAGAAACAGACCGAATGTGTTCCGGTATTAGTTAAATTCTAACATTACATATACACATTGAAATTGCAATTGAGTCCTGCACCGCTAATGAAAATATAATTTTTCAGAACCAATTTTGCCCCCCCGAAAAAAGAGGAAATAATTTAGACACCTAATGATCAAGCAAGGATTTTTGTTAAATGTTTATTAGTTTTATTTACCAAACTGCTGGTGGTAAAGTTACATGTTTGTGTGTGTGTGTGTGTGCATAGATGTGTGTCCATGTGAAAGTGTCTAGGGTAATTAGGCATTACACGGGGATCAGTGGTTTGCTTTTAAGCAGCAAGCGGGTGTTGTTGTTTCATGTAATAAATGTCATGTATGCATGATATCACATGTTCTTCGTTAGCAGTCCTTTACAGACTGTCAGCATCATCAGTGGTTTCCAGCTATGCATATCTGCTAATGGGACTAGATTGGAGCACAAATAATCACATATATACAAATTGTGTGTATATTTCTTAAAACATAGTAATTTCTACTTCATCTTCATATCCTTAAGAGTCTTTTCTGTTTTCATAATTATTTTTTATAATGCTATCTTTAATAATTAGTACATTGTTAACTTGTTGCCTTTAGATCATATAGGGATATTTGGTAGTAGCCCATACTTTACCTGCACTGAAGTCAGGCAAATGAATTACCACAATCTCAGTTGGCCATAGAAAAATAATAATAATATTCAAATGAATACATCAGGGAAAATAATGTATATGTTGTTGTCTGTCCACTGTGACAGTGTTACACAAAATCATTTTATTATTTATTTCATTTTGGTACTCTTACCCCAAAATTTAACAAACAACATAAAAGAATAGGAAAACAAAGATGGTTAACAATATTTCTTCATATGGAAAAAAAACATTCAAAATGAAATGCTGACCTCCAAAATTGGAATTGAATTAATTCATCAACCAAAATATTTGCAGCTGGAGTTATTGAGAAGGAGTCTTAATGTCTGTCAATGCTATTTGAATTATATACCAGCATACATTTTAACCTGAAATTGTGATAATTAACGTTTTGATGTTAAATACCGTAAGCATTTAAAAATTGTGTTTGTTGTATGTTAACTTTCGTAAGTTCCCACATACTAAGCAGCTTGATTCTAACCAGAGCCATGGTGTCCATTCTAAAAATTTTAAATTGAGCCCAACTTTTTAATACAAAGTGCAGCAGCAAAAGCAGGTTGAAAATGAAGCAATATTAAAGTAATTTCAACTGTAGCCGCTCGAAGATCAGGCCACTGCCAAAACTAATACCTGAGAAGAATAGATCACTTTTCTATCATCTGCAGACACGCCACAGAAAAAGAACTCATGAATGAGGCTCAATGATAACTGATATACGGTAAATGATAGGGAGATAAGATAATATAGAACATTTTGCGAATTGAGTCTGGAGACGGAATCAGTTCATTTCATAATAGAGCTACTCTGTGTTCTAGCAATTTCTTAAAGGTACTGTCTGTTCCTCTCTGCAGATTTGATACTGAACCTCACATCTGTGCTACATGTTTTTAATGTCCACAATGAGTGTAGCACATTCACTGATGTAAGAAGCAAGAGTGTTATCACCTCCACACTTCCTGATCAGATTCTAACGGTCTTTTGAGCGAGACAGCGGTCACTTCCTCTTACTCAGAGGCACGATGGGCCGAATTAATCCTGAGTGTGAAATGGTGGGGAGCCGAGTAGAGGAAAGCGTTGATGGGAGAGCAGTGAGAAGGAGAGATTGATTGGGCCAGTCATAAGATGGCTGCTGATGAAGGCCTCTCATAGGCAAGATGGATCTAGTAGCGGGCCTTCTGCCTAATCCACCTAAAACGTCCCTCTGATTGCTTCCAAATTGGCTTTTGCCATAGTTTCCCCCTGATTCCTTAGCTCTTTACTCTTTACCATTTGGAACAAAACCTGATGTCTTTCCTTGTGAGCTTCTTCTTTGGCTGAAAATGGGCTAATAGAGCGATTGGGAGTGGAGGGAGCGATGGGTCTTGTGCCTTTGTGTCTGCATGTATGTGCGTGCAAGTGTGTGTGTCCATTTCCTAATAAAACCAGTCTCTGGACTTGTCATTAAAATGCATTATCATCCTGCTGTGTCAAGAGAAGAGACAAATAGTCTCTCCCCTCCGCCTGCTATCTGACTGTCTCATTCTTATTCTCTCTTTCATATACTACTCCCTGACTTGATCTCCTCAGGGGTATGAAGGTAGATAGGGTCTTTTTTTTCCTCGCCCTAACTCTCTGTTCTTACTCCCTATGCTTGCTTTAATTACTAATTTCTCCATTATTGCTCACTGCAATAGCATCTCTTCATGCTCTGTCTGTTTTTCTAAGCATTTTCACTTAACTCCACTGAGTAGAAAGCTAACCCAGAAAGTAGACAGACTTTTCCTTCATTGACATGAGGTTCTTTGCCTCTGCAGAGCGATAACAGAGATATAGTCTAACATACTCTGATTTGTTTGCCACTCATTTATCATGTGACCTTTTGCTGCTATCATTAATATAGAAAGGGGGTGGGGGGGAAGCTGCTAAGGGAGACAGACAAACCGGGATAGGGGTTAAGGACAGACATATTGCAAGACAAAGCTGAAACCAAAGAAGCAGAGACGCAGAGAGAAAGGTCAAGTAAAGAGACAAACAAAGTAGGAGCGACGTTGAAAAAGAATTGAAATAGAGAGCAATGAAGAAAAAGAATAAGATTGAGAGAAAGAGATAGAGATAGAGAGAGAGAGAGAGAGAGAGAGAGAGAGAGAGAGAGAGAGAGAGAGAGAGAGAGAGAGAGAGAGAGAGAGAGAGAGCGATAACAGGGAAGGAGCAGAGAAGATTGCATTTTAGAATTACTGGCCACCACCTAACAATTTATGCCCTCATGCAGTGCTAGGCAGCAGCGGGAAACTGCATGTGTGTGTATGGATAAGAGAGGGAGAGGCGGAAAAGAGTAAAGGTAAGCTACAGTTCTCTATAGCACCAAAGTGACATTATCAAGAGGCATTAAGAGAAAAAGCACCAGCGATCATGGCTTCTCCACACTGATATGTTCTCGATGTGTAAAGTGAGCTTACAATGTGGTCTTCTGAACCCAGCAAACTAAAAATATCTTCGCCTATCGACTCACTTTTCTTTTCATTCTTGCTTTGACGGTGCCACTTTGTTTTTTCCACCAATAAATAGATAAAAATATTTGGTCTTTTTTTCCACTGTGTTGCATTGATTGCTGATTCATAGCATTTTAAAGTAACTGAAAAGCAAAATGGCACGCACTTGTTGTCTATGACCAGCAGAGTTGCTGTCGGTGCATCAAACACATATCTAAAGAAAGAACACCACAATGGCCGTTATGGGATTTAATCCATCCTGAACACTGACGTAAAGGCAGGAATTTTGAATCTTCTTTATCGCCATTTGCAGGCTTGCTAGACTACTGACACTAAACTAACTACCAAACAACCAGTGTTTAAAATATATCTTTATAGTGCAGATTATGTTCAGGGAAGTCAACAGCAGACTACTTGATCAGGACCAAAAATGCCTGGCAGAAAAATAACTGACTTCTTTTACTGTGTAAGTAGACAAAATGTACCAAATCATTTGGAGCCTTGTTTTTTTTCTTCTTGTATAAACAGTTAATCCATTATAACATGAAATTGTAGTTAAGAAGACTTTGATCCAGATGGGGACAAATCAGTTTGTAGTTGAAAGGATTAAAATAAACGTGTAATTCTTGTGTTCGGTCATCCCTTGCAGAAAACAAGGTTTAGGAAAATATGAGAAACAACATCAGTCCGAATTGTATCTTGTTATCCTTGCACACATAGGCCCGCTGTTCCCCTTGTGCCTAAACAAAGGCCTCCTCATCCCTGTGTGTTATCTACCATGCGCCTGGCCTCAACAGGGTGGAGTAGAGACCACACAGCGAGGGCCACAAAAATGAAACCATCTACAATGCCATTGCCAGGCCCAGAGTATGGAGGGAGAAAAAAATGAAGGTGACATTTGAAAGAAAAGGAGCGGCGGTGGTGGTGGTGGGGTAAGGTGGGGTGTCGGGGTGTACCGGCGGGTAAACGAGGGAGTGAGGGGAGGGGGGGATTTAATAGGTCCCTGAGACACGAATGTGTGAGATGAGATGATGAAACTGCAGGATAGAGAAGAGCAGAGAGGGAGATTGTGTGTCAAAATGTGGATGTTTGGAGATTGGGCTTCCTATCCAGCCAAATGATTAAAATGTTCCCTCTGACATTCATATTCCACCATAGGAGTAGTTGTTCGTATGTAGCAACAGCTGCCTGGAATAAGAATGAAGGCCCTTTGTTTAGAAGTTGATCTGTCAAAATATTAAAGCTGCAAATACAATTTGATCATGTTAAATAGGTTTTATTTGGTGAAATGAAAATTGAAATGAATTTTAAATGGTCAATATTGCAATAGTTTAAGCTTCATCATTCAAAAAATACTTTGATTCCAAATATAATTTACAGGCATAAATAGATCACCATACTTTTTTAACAGAAATTTTAACATTTTGTATATAATATACTAATTAATATATTTGCAGTAAAGGTTTTCAAAAAACATCATGGGAGACCTCAGACATCACAATCCTGACTGCGTTTCCTCGAACACTCAAGAGATGAGGGTTGTCATGGTTACGGGGGCAGAAAAATCGCCCCATGGCCCACCCAACCCCCCGTGACACACACACACACACACACACACGTCTTGCTGCCCCCCTTTAGACCCCCCTTTTTCCGTTGTCCAGACCTTGCTGATGTCACTGGTGAATACATGAATTTAACACACAGGCTACTTACTGTATGTGATGTATAACTTGACTGTGGCAGGAAAGGGGGGGGGGGGGGGGGAGAAACAAGAGCCTTGATGTCTTTTGATAGATAAGATGCGCCGCCAAAATGCCCTTGAAATTTTAAAGAGAAAGTCATCAAACACAAGAAAAGGAAATTCATTCTCAAAGAAATTCGATATTGAGGGTATTCTCCTTTTCATTCCATTTTAAGCTTTTCAGGTGCAATTAGTGTCTTTTTTTTTTTTCAAAGAATGATTCGGGAACAGGCAGTAAAAACTTAAGAGGATATATTTGAAAGCAGAGATGTAGCGGGGAAAAAACATTGGAAGGAAAATACATGTTTTTTTGTTTTTTTGCTTTGTGTGAGCGTGTTTGTGTGTTGCATTAAAAATTGAACTTCACTAAGCACTCAAGGGATTATAGTACACTTGCGTTTGATAAATATTCTTGATTTAGAAATGATTTTAAAGCCATCATCATAATTATTGTTTTTCCTGTTTCTTGCTCTCATTTTTTTTAAATGAAAAGAAAATGCAATAAGCAAAACAGATATGCATTAAAGGCATTGATGGAGCTTTCAAATCAAAATCTCTAATTCACATTAAGTGCTTCCATTACACCCCTCTGTGCCCCTTTTTCCTGAGATACACATCTATAGGATTTACTTGATCAAGATTTTTTTCCATTTTATGTTGGATTAATTCCAAAATTCATCGTCAGATACTTTAAAACATTGCTATATTCAAATATGTGTTGTATTTTTTTTTATATATCTACATCAGTAATGTAAAAACAATTACCTTTATCACAACTAGTATTTAAATAAGACAATACTATTCACAATTAACTCCTTTAAATACACTTATTTGTGTAAACTCTTTCAAATGAATTTCACTGATTCCTGACTACAAAAAAAAAAACAAATGCAGCTGTCTCACTCTCTGGAATATCCCTCATTAATTGGTGTTTGATAGCTATGATTGATTATTGATCAGAACTCAGTTTTGACCCCAGCAATAAATCTAAAGCTCTAGTTCAGGTCACAGCGAAGTATTTTAGTGCTGGCCTAAGAAGAAGTATGGCCATTTATCCAGTCCAACCCTCCATGCATGCACCTGTTTGTCTCTTTTTTATGACATCGGTGCCCTCATCATTCCTCTTAAGTTTTACCCTTTTATGACCTTTCGCCAAGACCGAACGTGTCGGCGTTATATATGGGCTGTCCTGCCATGACGGGATAGCCAGGAGGTTATGGAAGTACTGCATTAGGCAGTCCCTTCTCCCTCCCATACTCCCCATCCCACCATACAGGACTTCCCAACCCTGTTCCACTTCATTCATTTTGTTTGTCCCCTGCGGTTGGTTGGCAAGGCCTCTAAATCCCCTCTTTATTGTACGCATTGTACACAAAGGCAGGCTTGCAGTCTCATTTTCTTAATGGGACTTTAGATGAGTGTGGATGCATACATGGGCCCAAAACACCTCCTGTTTTTGATCATTATGACAGCACATAGTAAATGAAACATATTTCCTTAGGAGGAAGATCAGTGGTGATTCAAGGTGGACGACACTTAGTCAAGGACTACAAGATGACCCACTTGATCTTCTGGTTGATTTTCCATCGGCTCTTTCTCTTGAGCCTGACACTTTCCTCCTCATAGGCAACAAAAGTAGGATTAGCTAGAGAGACTGATATCCAGAGAGTGGGAGATAGTAAAAGAACATCAGCGTGGTTATGTAGAATTCAGCTTTTTTTAACCTTTACTTTTCTATCCCAAAATATAAGGACAAGGCCAAGGTAGTACTTAATGTGCATTACCGCCATCTTTGATATCTCTCAATTTTCTGCCTCTTTTGTGGGCACACAATTCAGAATCGTTTTGCTCAGGAAAAGAATATGTGGTAAAATGATTATCCAGAAGAACAGTTATCTTTATATAAGAATCTATGCTTTAATTAACATTTACACGAGTTTAAAAAAAACACATGCCTTTATTTTTTAAATGTTTTTGATCTGTTTACTTCATTAAAATTTAATTGATCAAATAATCAGCACACCTTTTTTAAATTACATATAAAAAACATTGTTATAAGAGTAGTTCTGTGGCATTGCCAGTCAAAATTGTGCGGTCTCTGTGTTACTTTTGTGAAATAAGTACATTGAATTTATCTTGTGTATTGAATGTTATATTGTTCAAGTGCCCATAATATTGCAGCTTATTCTAATTCGATATTAAATTACATTCCATTTGTTAATTCTATCAATATTATGCCGTGTTTTATAGGTTCACATTTTCCATGAGATTTTTGGTGGGAATTTCACGTCTCATTTGAATCAAAACACATTTATTGTCATTCAGCTAAATTGATACAACAACATTTCTAAAAAGGTATGAAGTAATTAAGTGAAAACAATAAAATAATATAGTAGATAATAATTATAAAAAGTAAAAGATGATGACTGTCAAAATAATACATTTGGAATTTTAAAAAAACATCACTGCAGAATTATTTTAATCCCCAAATATTTGTCAGTTTAAATAGTGAATCATTCATTATTCATCATCAATATTAGCAGTGTGACACTTCTCTGTGTTGTGGCGGCACTTCGTTTCTACCCATCAGGCATTGGGCCATGACAGGGAAAGTGTTAAGACTGTGGTTCTTAGCTTGTCCCCTGATGGTGACAGACATTCTAAACGACATCGTCCAATCAGATGCAAGATGGCGACGAGGGGTGGTTGTGTGTGTGTTAGACGGATGCTGGGGTGAAGATGAGAAAACATGGGGAGCCTCATTTGATGCAGTTAATGTGCAGATTTATGTAGAGGGACAGTGGTCAACATTCATAAGATCTCCTTTCTCCCTCCAAGCTTTCCGCCCCCGCCTCCTCCCATTCCATTTTCTCCTATTGCACCCCCTGACACATGCACACGCACACACCAACCCCCAAAGCCTTTCTTCCCCTCCGCCTGATTTTCTCCCTCTTTGTCACTCACCGTCATTCCATCCGTTGCACCCTCTCTTTCCCCCCCACATCCCTCATCTGTCTTTCTCCCCCCTGCATCGCTGCCTTTCCACCTTCGTCCTCCTGTGTAAGGACTGAGATTGTTGTGGACTGTAGTCATCAGGCCAATAGGAGGCATAGGTAGACCGTACAACCGTGTAGAGATGATACACATCCCGCATTCAATATTTTATTTTTATGTTGGATGAAGCAGACACCTTTTCTGTTGAACTGGGACATGGTGATAAACATTTTAAATTATTTTCTCATGTCCTGTTAATTAAAAGGATAAAACATACAAATTTAATTTCTCTTCAGATGGCATCCCACAATTCAGACTGCTTTCTCAGTGCTTGTGATTTAAAATGAATTCAGTAAACTACAGATAATAAAACAAATCTGTTCCTGCAATTAATAAGCACTATTTAATTAGTGTCAAAGCTCATTTTACTGACTCAAATCTAGACTAATACAATTTGTCAGCAAAAGATATTAACTAAAGGATACATTATATATACTTTTATTTAACATTACATATGAATAGAAATGCTGGATAAGGATACATTTCTATCTGCTGAGGTTATGTTGTTGAATTTTGTTTTATCATTAGTATTTTAATAGTGCCAATTTAATCTCCAATCTTCAATCCACAAAAATATTAACCTTGCACTTTTTATTTTTCATTCATAAGGACAGCATATTTAAGTCAGATTTATTATTGGATATCAAAAATATGAGAAATGCATACTTTAACTACTTGATTATTTTTCTGTCATTGAATGTTATCTATTTGAGATATGTGGTATCACGATGGTACATTGATGATTCATTTTTATTTTTTATTTTGTTGTTGTACCTTGTTATACCCGTTTGTATAGTAAATATTACTGCGGATATTATTTCCTGGTTCTGAGTCTGTGTTCTCTAGTACACTGACTTCTCTGGTAATCCCTCTCCATCCTTGCAGAGGCCTTTCGCTCTTGGCGAGACTTTCTTACCCATCATTGTGTCCGCACTCTTTTGCATTTCCTGCTTCTTTTTAAAGCCGACCTCAGTTCGGCCTATATTTTTGATTTTGTGTAAATTGATACATTAAAATCAAATAGAAGCAAACTATTTCGAACTCTGAATTGGAATTTATAATGCATACTACACTGTTTTTTGATAGAGATTAATATCTCTAAAATAGTGATCTCTGCCTTTTCCTTACCCAATAGGAAAAGTATTAACTATAAATATTGCCTTTAATTTGCATTAAATTCTGAGCCCAGTTAAAAAAAAAACAACAGTTCTTAAGCTTAAGAATCAATTCAAAAATTGCCCTCAGCATTTGACAGAGATGTTCCTTACTTTAATCTACAAAAATGTTGTAAATATCTGTCTATATTCCAGATGAGTTCTCTGAAGGACGCAAATGACTGTTTCTTTTCATGCCAACAATCACTTCATCATGTGGCATCCCTTCTCTTTTGAAAACTGTTTCTACCTGCAGAGCAAGCGTCAGTAGCTTACTATTCTCTGTCTGTCTGGGAGCTTTACAAGTGAACCTGACAGTGTGATCTCAGAGTGGCTGCACCCTGGGGCAAGGTATTGGAGACTATGTAGTGTCTTTATATGTATGTATAAATTTATATATATATATATATATATATATATATATATATATATATATATATATATATATATATATATATATATATATATATATATATATATATATATATATATATATATATATATATATATATATATATATATATATATATATATATATATATATATATATATATATATATATATATATATATATATATATATATATATTTATATATATATATATATATTTATATTTATATATATTTATATATACATATATATATGTGTGTGTATGTATGTATGTATATGTATATACGTGTGTGTGTGTGTGTGTGTTTTGTATCGGAAGATGGCACAATCGCCCTTGAATAGTTTCTTTAAGATCTGTAGTCCAATACTACCAAGCAAGTAGGAACTTATAGATTTTTCACCATTTGCTTCAAAAAAGCATTAGCTTGTTTATTTCCATATTTTGTCCTGAGGCCTCCTGAGGGGACATCATTTTAACCGCAATCATATTTCCAGGTTCAAGAGACTGGAGGGGGATGTGAATTGATCGAATCTTAATGATACAACATATTGATATTGCCACGTTGATGCAAAATGCTTTGGCTCAGTGTAGACTTTACATTTTAAAATCACATTTATTATCAACTTGATTTTTTCTCTATCAACTAAAAGGTAAATAGATTCGTTAACAAAATATCCATTATTATTTGAGGAACACTGTCCCTCAATTTATGTCCAAAGTGCTTTTTTCAGAGCACATTTAATTGATTGCAGTCAGTGGATATCTAAGGACGGATACTTTTACCAAATACTGCTGCTCGTAATTACACATCACCATCTTGCCTAATTATGATATGAAGGCTCCTATTAAGTCTCTTTACAACTCAAGCCTTTACTTAAAATAAAAGGCCGCATTCTACAAGCAGAGCTTATGAAACTAAGTTTTGAATCATATTTTATGCTATTACTTGATAAACTGCCTGTGTTATGCATTTTTTTCTATAATATTGTTGGAGTATTTGTTCATGCAAGATTAAAATGAACACTGTTTTTTGAGTAAAATGCAAATTTACACAGAATTTATTTAGTTTTTATGAAAATAATAGTGGAATGGGAAGCACAGCCTTTTCTTTAAAAATAATGCAAGTAGCTGTGTTGGTAATTGTCAGTGTTTCTTTTGCATTTTTGAAGAATTTCAGTGCATCTTCAATATTTTCGCCATTTTGGGGAAGACATAGCATGTAAATAAGGCACACATGGTAATTTCAACACTGTTGAGAAAAAAATGCTATGCAAACTTATATTCTAGCTAAAAAGTTAAAACGTTATGAGAAAATATAATATTTCCACAATTTAACTCGGAGAGGCTATGTTAACAAATAGGAAATATGGTTTATTTATTTCCAAAAATGTTCTTGACATTTCAACTCATTCATCAGTTATTCAATTTTACGTGTAGTCATTCCGCACAATGTTTACATCCTATTTACAAAACTCATTTACTCTGTTGCCATAAGAAAATACAAATAAAAACTTTTTAACCATACCTTGAACCTTGACATGAAAACAGCCTTTTCTGATTCCACAAAAGCAAAAGGGTTGGTGTTGTTAATTTCTTGGCTTTCAAATTCTTTTGAATTGATTTGAGTTCACGTTGACTTAGCCGTGACAGACTGAGTCAGAAGTTTATACAGCATATTTGAAGTATAAAAAGTAATGCTTTAGCCATTAAATTAGCAGCTTGACATTCTAAACTCACATTAAAACATTTGACCTGATGCTTGAAACGGCTCTTTAAACTTTGATATTCTTAAACCAGACTACCAATTAAAATTAGATTCATCCCATTTTGTTAACATTTTAAGGTTAAACTGAATATATTGATTGCTCTTGGTGTCAAATCTTTTCTTCTCTTCCTTCCATTGAAGGTGGAAACTTTTTCCCTAGCTTTTTTTTTCCCTTCGTACCTTGCTAATATTGTATTTTGCTGTCTTTAGTCCCATATAGCTTACTGACCTCTGACATATATTTTAAACCCCCGCTCAAACTGAATATTACGGTTTCCGGTGGCCGAATGGTTAGCGCTTCTGCCTCACAGTTCTGAAATTGAGTTCAGTACGAGGCCCGACCTTCCTGTGTGGAGTTTGCATGTTCCTCCAAGTCTTGCCTGGATTTGGCTAGATGTGGATTTTCTTCCAGAACCCAAAAAACATGCAGTGAGGCTGGTTGAACACTCCAAATTGCCCCTTGGCAATGGCAGTGTGAGTTGGTATGAATGGTTGTCCGTCTCCTCGTGTCCTGCGATTGGTTTGCCACCAATTCAGAGTGTCCCCCGACTGGTTCCTATCGTTGACTAGAATAGGCTCAAGCACCACCACCACCCTTGAATAAAGGGTACGGAAATTGAATGAATGAATTAAAATGATGGAATTTATTATCTGTTCTTTAAATGCAGTTGAACAGAAAAGGAAAGTGTCTTCTTGCCGTTACAGAACATTTGCGGTTCGGACGACACCTACACAATCCTGACACCTGGTTTTCTGGTGAATGAAAATAACAGTTTTCTGATCTATTATAATATTTGCCAATCTTCTTGCTCTGTCTCCAGCTGGATGTGTTTGTTGTTACTGTTTATGGGGCAGATTGTAACAGATTTTTTTTCTATACACAACTCTTGTTACTATGGTTGCCAGATGGAAAAGTCAGTCTGCAGCCGAATCACACGATAAAAACCAGCTCAATTTAGATACATTTTAAAAAGCACTAATTACAATTTAGATAGGAAGCTCCACTTTTGTAGCTCTAAGTATAGCATTGTATTAGAATCAGAAAATAAATGTGCTGGAGTGATTCCTGTTTTGCCAATAAGTATCTTGGGACGTATAGTTCTTCTTAGTTGAAACAGTTTTCATCTTATATTCTGAGCCGCTTTATCCTCATCAGAGTCGCTGGGGTGCTGGGGCCAATCCCAGCTGTCTCAGGGGCAGAGGCGGGGGACACCCTGAATCGGTGGGCAGACGATCGCAGGGCAGAAGAGCATAGACAACCATGCAGACTCACACCCACACCTAGGGGCAATTTAGAGTGTCCAATCAGCCTACCATGCATGTTCTTGGAATGTGGGAGGAATCCGGAGTACCCGGAGCAAACCCCCGCAGGCCCGGTGAGAACAAGCAAACTCCATACAGATAGACATGACCTGGATTTGAACCCAGGACCCCAGAGCTGTGAAGGTAACTCGCTAACTACTCGCGGCACCGAGACGCCCTAGTTGAAGCAGTTGAATTATTTTAATATTAGTTTCAATGAATATGCAAATGTATTATGCGGCATATACTCATGTACAATAAAATGTTAAAAGTACAAAATACACAACACAGAAATATGAAATAGATTTGTTAATTAACAATTAGAGAAGAGGAGACAGAAAGAGCAAAATGTAAATTACAAGCCATGCCATCGCAGTTAGTGTGAACTTGAGTAATTTGAGTCTAATACAATAACAGTTTTGACAGAACAGAAAACAAAACTTGAATATATTATTTTTTAATTCTTTAAAACGGGGGTAAGGCTATTTGCCTTTGCTGATTGCATGCCTCCGGCCTTCAGTATATGCTTCTGTAGTGTTAGCTGTGTCAAGTGGGAATGATTTGGCAGTAATGTGGAACATTAGAAACTTCATCATACACAATAAAGTCAGTCAGCACCCTGCTTTGCCTTTTAGTAGATTAAAAATTGGCTAGTAAAATTGCATATTCGTTAGAACACAGGGAAAAAAAACTACATTTCCCATTCTCTTTAGTGATGTTTATCGAGCGCAAGTTCAAAAATTTAGTTGCTTCTAGACAGAGGAAACATGTCTTGATTGACAGAGAAACACTTGAAGGGCAATACAAAGCTCGCTAGCTGGGACAGATGGAGAGCTCCACAGTGCTTGCTAATTAAAAGAGAAGAAGCTGCCTTTCTTTCACTCTGTGTTATTCCCTTATTCCTGGGAGTATTAATGTTTTATTCAGGAGAAACATAACTACAGATGAAATTAATAAAATCAGGCCCTGCCTTTCCCTGCCATCTCTTGAGGGGGCCTAAATTCAAACGGTAGTTTCTTCCGGCTTTGAAACTGCAAACTCAAAGTGCTCTGTGTACTGTACTTTTCAGATTTCTTCATTTCCTGCATATTAACTTTCTTTTCCCCTTTGTTTCAAAGTGCTTTGCCCCGAAAATAAAGATCCAATTTTTTTTGTGGAAGAGTCTATGGAATTAGAGCATGTTTTCCTCAGAATCAGTGATTTACTGCCATTCTTGTGTAGTTTTTATTGGATATCTTTGTCTGCATGGATCTTTTCCACCTAACATATCATAAATTAGAGTATGAAGCTTTTAATCCTGTTTACACCATCCACATTGTGGGGATCCAAAAAATTGCACTTTTTTCCCCTATCATTCTGTTCCGCTGTTGTTTCATTAGGTGTGTTTGAGCCATTTTTATTCGAGTGTGTGCTTGTGTGAATAAATGCGTGTATTTCATTTGACCATACACATGCAGGCCCTGGGAGTATTTGCCTGTCTGATCACCTCATGTGAGTCTAAGGAGGGATGCCATGCGTGACTAACACGCACTTCAGAGTTGAACTAATTGTGTCATTTTTAACATGAATCTGTGCTTACCCACATTTTATTCTGCCTCTGTGTTGTCCCCGAGCCACACGATGCGTGCAAATCCATCTTACTCTGGAAGAATTTCGAATGGGCAGGTGCATCATTTATTTTCCTTTTCTATAACTGTTTTTGATTAGTGAATCTCTTCAATTTGGATGAGGAGAATTCTTATCACAAATATTCTTTCATTCGAATGAATCCAAAGTCAAAAAAGGTTTACTTAGGTTACATGTATAAACAATTTAGAGCATGGAAATCTGTTGTTTCAATATAAGGATGCCTTTGGAACTTTAGTAAAGTGATAACAATTGTTCTGACATTGTTGTGCAATGCACTGATGTTGGTGTCAAAAGCACAAATGCTAGGTTGACTTTTTTTCAGCATTGGATGAACGCATCAGTATTTGTATTCTTTATATCCTTGATTTAGGGAGTTATGATTGGTCCACCATGTTTCAATTGTTTCCACTGTGGTCGATGGTAGTCTGTCTATAATTAGAAGTATTTCAGAAATGTTTGATTATTTTATCTGGCCTTGGAAACATATTTTACCAGTGGGTAAAACATATTTGATTTGTGTAAATCAAAGACTTTTTTTTACTTACAAACATGAAGGAAAATTGAAACGACATTTCACTACTCAACTAAAGTTTAGAACAATTCCAAAGACACAAAAGGGTCACTCCATATCCCCGGACTCTACCAAGGGGTTTTTTAACGTGTCATTTTGTCAATAATCTATCTTCACTACATTTAGAAGTAATATGGACATAGCACTTCCATTTTAGATATGGAGTTTTAATAGTTTTACAGTCGTGTAAGTGTTCACAGTTAATACTGTACATTTCCAGGCACCTGCAACCCTTAAATATATTCAGTTTGCTTCATGTATTACATTGATATTAATCCAGGTACGTCCTGCAGTTAAATCAACAATCTCCAGCTATATTTTTTGAGTACAAACCAGCCAAAACCAAATAGGTAGCAACCTGCTTTAACAAAGTTTTTAATTTAATTAAAGAGAACGATGATTTTATTTGTAATTACACAATATTTTTGGGATTGAAAATTATTTGAAATTGTTTAACAACACCTCCTGTATTTTAGAAATAGATTAATGGTATTGAACTCCTATTAATAAAAACCAATCAAACCGATTAGTTTTACTATAGTGTAGTTACTTATGTGGTATTATTTTCCAAGTATTGTTATTGCAAATAGGCATGAATGCACAAACAAATAATTTCCTTCCTAACAACCACACAAATACACAAACACTCACACAGTTAAGGCAGCAAAGTGTAGTTAATCAATAGTTTCCTATGGAGGGAAGGGCTGATGGCTACAGACAACAGTCAAAGCCCCGAGGACCCGGGGGTGACACCCCTTATCAACTGAGCAAGGTGAAATGTCAAACACCGGATCTACTTCTCTCCCCCTCCTTCTCTTAGTCCATAATTTTCTATCCATCCCAGAGTTGAAATCGTATCTTCTATCCCACATTTTTTGTATTTCATTTTCATGCTTTTATGCGACTGCTACGGAAGGTTTTTTTTCCTGCACGTGACATGTTTCCACCCCATCATACTGTTATTCTTTTGTCCTTTATCCAGCTCAATGTTTGCTTTTGCACTATTGCAACATAACAGCAAAACATCCTATTGAGAAAAACATTGATATGAATATGAATTTGAATACGGCCACAATGTTTGTGGGAGTGTTTCACTGCTAATCTGGCTTAGATGCACTCTGCATGTCTTACACACTGTCCATTTCCATGGCCCTGAGCTCAATAACAACAATGTCGGATTAGTGCTGGGTGACTTCACACACTAATAACAACAGAAAGGAAAATGCAAAGTATGTAGGTATCTCGAATACAGAGGCATCATTATACTGTCTGATATATTCAGTTAAACCAAATAAAACACCTTATTTTTAGTCACTAATGGTCAGGATAGCTGTGCAAATAGGTAAAACATTGTTTACCCTACTTACTGTACTGTACTGGTAAACATGCTTGTGTATCCACCACCGTAAACATTTTTTAATGCATAATATTTTGCATTATTTCCTCATCTGGCAAAAGGATTATCATTCTCAGATTGGATTTATGATCTGAGCGCAATGGCAGGTTTATCGAGCCACCATATGTAGAATTATCATTAGAGCCCTAATCCTCTACACATCACGCATACACGAGGACACCCCAATGGACACACCTGAACACATGCAAACCCATACACATACACATTGTAATAATTGATTGGCAGTTAGTATTAACCATATTTTAGTCTAAATAACACCACCCACATCAAGTGAGTATACATTAATATTTGTTAGGCGATGGAACATTATAAAGCATTAGCTTTGGGGAAAAATATGTACAGCTGTTTGACAAAGGTCATATTATTTTCATTATTTTTTTCTTATTCACGTTATTCTCATAACTTTTACCCCCCGAGTTAATGGTTAGCTTATTTCTTCTCTTTTAAGGGGAATCACTTTTAATGTTACAAAAATGAGTTTAATTTTGAAGCACAAGTCATAACAATTATAATTTTCAATGCCATGAGACAAGTCTTGAGTCAATTGAAGTAAGGACTTAAGCCTGCGAGTGTTTTCTTCTATATTTATTTATTTTATGTGGGGTTCTAGGACTGATGGTTTCCAGTAAAGGTTAAAATTAAAATGGACAATTAATGTCAACATTTTTTAACCTTGTCTCTAGAGTCAATTAAGGTTTTATGATAGTGACATTTGAGAATGGATCAATTTAATTAACTCCACTATATTATTACCCATGGAAACTATTTTTATGTGAGGTGATTTTGTTGTATTTGAGAGATTCCACTGTACATGGTATTGCTAGAAAATGTTAACCACAATTATTTTGTGATATATCACAGGAAAAAAATAATTATAAAAACATACATAGCAATAATTTTTGTCTGTTTGTTTGTTTGTGTTATTGTGCACTTTTTGGCAACAATAAAAACATTCAATTAAATATATTCAATATACAAACCATTATCCTATGTTGTTTAATATCTGAGAAATTGTGACTTGAAATTAAGTGGTTTGTACATATTGGATTTCTAAAATTAACGAAAATTGGTCTCAGAAAAGTCACTTCACTGTATGTAGATTAACTTTGTGAATTCATTCTAAAACGGTGTCATTAAACCCTGTCAGATTCCCCTTTAGAAATTAACAAAAAGATGCATAAATTAAAAGGAAAGACACCCTCTTGGGTTTTTGTAGGACCACTGTTGAGGACAGCTCCCCAACTCCGTTCTGACCTTACACTTCTTTTTCTATCGCTTTAATTCATATACTTACTTACTCTTTACTTATATACTTAATGCGTGCATTTTACAGAACACAGTTTTTGACCACTTATTTTATTTGTTAATGGAACTTTGAATCAATAAAAAATGTAAATTTCCAAATTTCTCACCTAGTAGCAAATGTATACTTTTTCGGTGTGATTCCTAACTAATTTGTCACACTGCAATGTAGCATATCTCCTTGAAAACAAAAGAAGATCTATTTATAACGTATCATTCAGAAAACGCAATTCAAGAAAAATGATTTTTATCTACTATTCTCTCGCAATAAGTCATCAGTGAGTCCCCACCTGCTTCCATGACTCCCCCAGGCCTCACTGTCTCTAATCAAGACCTAATGAGCCTAATTGGCCGTTAAAACATGCCCGAGTCTGACACAGCCAGGCTACAGCGTCTGCCATATGGCAGGGGTTGGCCTGAGGCCCCTAAGCTGCCAACTGTTCCCCCATCAGTGCTTGAAATGCGCTGAATGGCAGCGGCTGCAATGGGAGTTTCTCTGCTCTTGATGATTCAGCACTCCCATTGCACTTTGTGGATAAAATAGAAATGTCTGTATATATCTAAATTTGTGCTGTTTATCGAAAAAATGAAACCAAACTGCCAACAGCTAAAATGTATCCATTAAATTAACTTTGTCAATGGGTTTTGTTAGTTTCATAGCCTCCATGAAACACAAAATTATTTTTTGTATTAACTTTGATTATATTTCCCAATGAAAAATGAAAAATATGGAGTATTACCTCCACTTACGAAATTAATTCATGTAAATGCTCTCATTCGTTCTACAGCGTTCGTTATCCATCCACTAAATCCTTAAAAAAAGTGAATTAATATTGTATGAAAATTGTTAGAAAACCACATAAAGCAAAAAAAGAAAAGATAACTATTTATTAAATCATTAAAATGAACATAAAAGCATCAATAAGTTGCATGCCCTTCCAAGCCAATTCAAGGTCATTGGAGTATTGGTAGACAACCAATGAGAGGTCAGTGAGGTGTTGGGACATATTTCACGAATAGATACATTCGTTAATAGAGGTACCACTGTACAAATAACAATCAAATTTCAATTCAATCAGTTACCACTTTCACTGTCCTCCCTTCACTGTGTGATAACAGTTGTTTTACAAAAACTAAATCATAACTTACTGTTTATATCACTTTTATTTACATCTTTACATTCTAACATGCCCCCATTCATACACCCGTAGATGGTGCTGCCGCTAAGCAAAGTCCTGCTCTGCCCACTTTATAATATACAGCGATTTCCCCAAAGAAACTTTAAGATCTGGAATGGAATTGGTCAATGGAAGACTGGCATGCCAGCGACAACATGGCTGCCCTGTAAAATTAAGAGTGGGAACAATATCGTTCATATGAAAAGACATGTCAAGCAATTTCAATATTGGGGACTTTTGAACTGTGTGGTGTCTGACACTTGCTCCTGATCATTTGCTGTGTTAGAGCTAGCAATGTGGAAGTGGAAACATAGAGATATGTTGCCTCTACAGTGCCACATGGCCCGCTAATTAATTTGCCTCTATAAACTAGAAGCTGTGAGGCATGCTATACTTAGCCAATTTGCTTGTGACCCTAATGTGACCCAAGCACGTGCTGCGTGCTTGGCTTTTTAGTCTTTGTGTATCTGCCTGTGTGTAGTTTCGTAGCTTATGTATGAAATGGTTCGGCATACTGAAGAAGATAAAGATCTAAGAAGAAATAAGTATGTACATAATGTTAGTCGTGCATTTATTTATTGTGTGTGGGAGGCAATATCATGCTCAAATGGAGTCCATCTAATGTGTAATGAATCTAAGCCCATCAAGCCAGCAGAAAACATCATATGCAGTATTATTTTAACAACAGTTACTTAAAATGGATCATTTCATATCGGGTGTGCTAAGCATAATGTTTGTTAATGTGGTGTTAGAACACAAAACAGTTTATTTTCTTCAAGTCACTGCATCAAAGCCATTGCAGTTGACATCAGATGATGGGTTTGGAGAAAATGGTGGCCCTGTAAGATTAATTTAAATTGAATAATTTATTTCTTTATTGGTTATCTCAATCAATGAAATATCAATAACCATGGCGTGTTTTGACTAGTGGACACATAAAACAGATTTTCTTAACGAAAAAATGCATATGTTCCCTTTTAATTGTCCATCTCCAAAGGGAACTGTTGAAAGTATACTATACGTACACTAATTAATGAATTACTTTATGAGACCTGAAAGGATATTCCTAATGTCTAAAACAGCTAGTAGTTCATAAAACAATGGTCTTATTTCTTAATTTTTTCTATGTATTACAAAAACAAATCAGAATTCTGCGATGCCCAATACCAGAACAACTATTTATTTGTTATCCTCTTGTGTACTTTTGTAACAGTTTTAAGTAATCAATATTTACAACATTTTACGACTCATCATTCATATTCTCAATATTTTGGATGGATAGCAGTCTTGTAATTTAAGTGCCCCCCTATTCCCTACAGCATATGTTGTTGTCGTTGGTTTAGCTCACTTTCTCTGGTTGATGTCTCCGTTAGGGATCATTGTGGGCCCATGTGAAGTGTGGCTGATTTCTTTGTCAGTAGATGGAAGCTGATTGAAGGCAACCGGCGCCTTGTCAATACCGCTTGCTTGTATTTGGCCACATCCAGCCTGCCTTCAACACAGCTGATTATTGGAGACCTCTCATAGAGGTATCGAGCTGCTGTCCCTACTCTTGTTACCTAGCTGATGGTTTCATTGTTTAAATGTAGATGATGCTGTTTAACAAGTTGACATGATGGCAAACAAACACAGTGTGGTATGGTGTCAATAGAGTTAAATAATACACATGAGGGGACATGATGAACATCAATCTATGTTTTCTACCACTTGCTTTTTCTGATATTTGTTCATCTTTGTGAAAAATTGATTCACAACTTATGCTATACATAAAATATAGTTGTACAAAATGATCTTTTTAAGATTTGCGGTTACTGTTGTATTGCTGTATTATAAAACGCTTTGTTATGCAATGTAACTTTCCATTTGGTAAATACAAGGTAATTATTCTCACCAAAGTAATATATGAACTGACACAAAAAGAAACTTTTACTAAAAATATTAACAATCTAATAAAACCAAGAGTGATCGAAGAAACACTTTAGTCATACATAAATGAGATTTTCAGTTAAGAATCCATGGTGGAATTTATATTTGTTTAAAATTACGTCCTGTACAAATCCATTCTAAAATTCTGCTGTTTGACTGCCGCAATGTCTCAGCTGGGATACCGTGAATTTCATCCTGCATTCATTAATGATGGAATGTTTACCTGCTTTGGGTCACTTTCTGGCTCTGCTATCTCATGCTCATGTCTACCGATACACCCATAGAGAATTCCATTTGGGGGGGGGGGGGGGGGGGTATGGGGTCCGGTAAAGACAGTATGACCACAGATGTCATATTTATTTCCTTCACTTCTGATATTTTTCACAATGTAGCGCAAACATCAAATGACTTTGCGATCTCAATTCATGTAAATTTAATATGAAGGACCAAAGCTGCCATTATTTTTAAAAATCTAATCTCATTTCTCATCTAATTTTCTGAACCACTTTATCCTCATTCGGGTGTCGGGGGGTGCTGCAGCCAATCCCTGCTGAATCAGTGGCCAGCCGATCTCAGGCCACAAGGAGGCGGACAACCATTCACGCTCACACCCATACCTAGGGCCAATTTAGAGTGTCCAATCAGCCTACCATGCATGTCTTTGGAATGTAGGAGCAAACCGGAGTACCTGGATTAAACCTGCACAGACCTGGGGAGAGCATGCATACTCCACACAGGTGGACTGACCTGGATTTGAACCCAGGATCCAAGAGCTGTGAGCCCGACATGCTAACCACTCAGGCCGCTGTGTTATTATAAACTACTTATTTATTTCAGAGGTTTTCTGATACTAGTCAGAGAAACATAAAAATAGCAATGATAATGTAGTAATAAGAACAGCACTGTATGCAACCTAAGGACTAAACCCCTGATTCCCATAAGGGGAAAAGGGTGACTGGCAGGGCTAAAAAGTAATTAAAATAATTCTTTCAAGGTTTAACCTTTTTACTGGGCTTAACCTATCGGAAGTCACCAGACAAGAGCACTATTCCCAAGAGAGCAGCTGGATGCTTTATTTACGGTGTAAGATGAAAAACAGTCAAGCTATCTTGCTGCCATCTCATATATTCTGCCTAAATAGGCTCTACAGCATTTCATTTTCCCAGATTTGATACAAAAAATTTAACTGAATAAATGCATAAATTAATGAAGTTTGATAAAATAAATTTGATATTTTCTTGCACATGGTGGAAGGAACTATATATCATTCCGTGTATTAGAAGCTAAAGTCATGCTGTGCCGGCTCACCTTTAAAATTTTATCAAAAGACTTTCTTTGACACATTCTCATATATTCTGATGTATGGGTCATCAGGCCTTTCAAGATGGATAAGAGAAACACTGTGGAGGTTTTTCAAACTTGGTAGACTTCAATAACATTTCCCCACCAATCCCCTTACAGACATGTCCAAATCAGAAAAGATGTATTGTCTTTTCTTTTGTACAGTTTGGCATTTGTAGAAGCAACAATTAACAGTTAAGAGACGGATCCAAACATATTGCCATGCCCTTTTACATTTAAATCAGGCCAATAGTATTAGAAGACATTTGAAATGAAGGTATACACGTATGATAAAGTGAGCTTTTATTCACCCAATAGTGCCTTCGCTAAAAAACACAATGGTACAATAAAGCAATATACCACATAGTACAATCCAGTCATAGCCCACCATTACAGTGTGACTGCATATTGTGTAGAATTGTTAATATTCTCTTTTCTCTTTTTTATTAAAGCCACTTCATGGTGTAAGGGTTCACCTGCCCGACTTTGGTGTGGGCCGGCGCTAGCTCGATTGTGAGTGCGGATGGTAGTTTGTCTCTCTGTGTGCCCAATGGCTGGCTGGCGACTAGTCTAGGGTGTAGTCTGCCTTTTGCCCGAAGTCAGCTGAGTTAGGCTCCACCAATCCCCGCAACTTTGTGCAGTATGGAGATGAATGAATGAATGAATGAATTACTTAAGCGGAGAGGAGAAATATTTTCAAAATGAGTACAGTATTTAAGGTGTTTGCATTTTTTTTTTACATATCGATTATATTTAGATATTAATAAAAAATAGTCATTTCTTATGATTATAACTGTAATATTTAATAAATACACTTCTTGGTAACCGTACTTGTATTTTTGTATAGGTGTGAAAAGATGCAGTATGGTGGTAATAATAGGGGTGATCCTACTTCATGTTTTTTTGACTATCGTGGCCATGTCTGGTCTACATTATCCACAATATACGAGAGATTACTGTATTATGAGGGGGACACAATTTGAAATATGTAGTGACTACTAACAGTAAGAAACAAGTTGAGTACTATAATGCATCTCATCTATTTTTCAGTGTTGCACTAGACTAGAGAGTTAATTCAAGCAATGTAAACAGAGCCCCTGTTTAACTTTTTAACTCTCTATTCTATTGTGATGCTCTCAGGGCCCCATTTTCATTTGGCTCATTAGCGGCTAAGTGGTTCTGAAAATGGTAAAATGATGTTACTGATATGAATGAAGACCACAAGAGTGATTGCTTTAAATGTGTCTGTGTAATTGAATCGCGCCATCTCGATATGCATACTTCACTGAATGGTCTTGTGTACAGAATGTTTTATGTTTGTCCATCATTGGAAGACAGAGGCAAGAAACCTAGACTGAGTGAGAAAGAAAATAAAAGATGAGTTTAAAATAAATTGGATCAAGAAATGGCATGAATGAATCAAAACCAAAATACTGGATGACTCCAGCTATCTCATAGCATCCACAGGCCAAAAAGGCCACACATGCCTCATTTTGGTGTCCACACTATGCTTTAAGAGATTTCGTAACTTGGATCTTGTTTTCGTCTATTAGAACAATAATTTCCATGTCAAAGGGTTTCATAACCTCAAAGCATTCTTAAGTAGAGGTATCACTGTATGTGTGTGTTATAAAGA
This sequence comes from Stigmatopora nigra, assembly GCF_051989575.1. Lineage (NCBI taxonomy): Eukaryota > Metazoa > Chordata > Actinopteri > Syngnathiformes > Syngnathidae > Stigmatopora > Stigmatopora nigra. The sequence continues at coordinate 8,649,935 of NC_135523.1, forward strand.
TATACAGTTAGTCATTTAACGCTGGCTGTAATGGAGTCTCAAGATGTATGCTCAAGGCTGATATGATGACCTTACCATTAGAATATTTTTCATATTGTTACATTATTATATGTCACTCATGCTTCATTCAATTTGGTACGGACAGCGTGGGATCGATTCCCTTTCAGTCACGGTGTGATTGTGGGTGCGAGTGGTTATCTGTCTCTCTGTGTGCCTTAAGACTGTCTGGCGACCACTTTAGGGTGTAGCCGACTTTTTTGCCTGAAGTCAGCTGGGAGCGCCTTCAGGACCTTTTAACCCTATCAAGAATAAGCGGCGTTGAACATAAATGAAAAGAATGAATGAATAAATTATATATTTTTTTGTCCAAAGATTCGCTGGCGACCATTTCACGGTGTAGTCAGTTCAGATGACAGATAGATGTTAGTTTATTTTACTTTTCCAAGTGTTAAGACTTTGAAATCTTGTGGTTCGTCTGGACAAACAATCATTTTTTTATGATAATAAAAAGAAAATACATCAGTAAACAATTGGCCATGGATTTTCTTCAACAAAATTCTTCCATGTCAGGTCAGCTTGCTTACTGCCTTTCTTCCAAATAATCACACAACTTGACGCCCATGGCCTCAGCCTACTATCTAACGAGCCAGACCTCAAACTGTGACCAATCGGTGTGAGTGGAGCGTGGACAGTGGGATTATCATGGAGACACAAGCTTTATCTGCCATGGACTTCATACTGTTGTTTCAGCCTCTCATTAGAATAACAATAAATACAATACAGATGCCACCATAAGCCGACATCTATCCAATATGCTATAGCTGCAGGCGTGAGGTCAGGAGATACAAGTGCATGTGCGTTCATACACACGCAGTAGAGGATTTGTCTCCGGTAAAGAATAGACAAGATGTTAATCAAAGCTGTCTTTGTGGACTCAAGTCTTTTATAACAGCGCGTGTGTGTGTGTGTGCTTGCAAGTCTAAGACACCGCTCCGATGATGGCGGCGCGTGGCGTCACTATCATGTGGAATTGAATCGATTTTCTAGGGGTTACACACTGCCGAGCCTGAAGTGTGTGTGTTTCTATGCATGTGTGAGCGGTTGTTTGTGTGCGCGTGAGTGAAAACGTGTGTCGTCAGACCTTCTAAGCTGAATATTGATGTATTGATCAGACGCTTGTGTTGCTTAAAGCCATTTGCTCCTCAGGGAGTCTATCTAACACACACACATGGACACACACTCAGTGTGGCTATTGAACACTGTGTTATCTTTCTATGAGGACAATTGCTGACAATAGGTAGTGTTTCTTGTCAAAGTGTGTTATTGTCTGATCCGACAGAGGCAGTGTGCTGTTATTAGACACACCTGCCAAACTTCCATTCTCTTCAATGCTAATGTATGCTCAAAAATACAAGATTATTATGGAAGAGAATAACCTAATGGTGCACCTTGCACAACTTACTATATGGCCTAATAATGACAAATGCCATACATTTGTCATACTGCAAAGTCGTAAAAGATGAGAGTGACCAACAGAATGACACTAAGAAAACAATATAAGAATGAAAGAAGCGATCTCAATGATCTTTGGTCCCTCACTGATTCAAATATATCCACCATCAATGTGCAGATCAATACTTATTCGTTTATTTTTTGTACCGCTTATGCTCGAAAGGTTTGCAGGGGGTACTGGAGCCTATCTGAGATGACATTGGGCAACAGGCTAGGGACACCCTGAACTGGTGGCAAACCACCACAGGAGGTGCCGGACAACTATTCACGCTCACACTCATATCTAGGGGCAATTTATGGTTTACCAGCCTACCCTGGATGTTTTTGGGATGTGGGAGAATACCAGAGTTCACAGCTCCCCAGCATCATGTTTCTTGTGCCAAAAACCTCCCTTAGAAGTTCCTGGTCCCTACAACGCTTCCTGAATAGTCCATCAATGATCCAATGCCTCACAATCTGATGAAGAGGCATTACTTGACTTACAATAAATCTCTTAATAACCTGTGCAGTAAATCATCATCTTCATCATCTTTATTACAATTTCATCAGACTGCACATGACACATTATCATTTTTTTGGATTAAGATCAAGCCGAGAAGAAATATTATCAGAGATGAGTACAGTACTAAACGTATGCATTTACACAATTATTATGTATAAAATATTTGTAAATATTAACAGTACGGATTTACACATACACATAAGTGTGTAACATTTAATATATACACTTCTTGATATTGCAAAAAAATGTAGGTATTGTAGTAATAAAAGAGGTGATTATGTTTTGCTGTTTTTCAATTATCGCGGCCAGGTCTAGTCCATATTTTTCCTCAGAATTCGAGGCAATAATGTACGACCACTTGAAATGCAAGGTGGGTGACTGGTTAGCTTGTCTGCTCACAGTTTTGGGATAAAAGCTTTCCTGAGTGAAATTTACACATTCTCTCTCTTGTGTAATTTTTTTTTTTACTTCACTTTCAACCTACATCCCTAAAACACTCATACGAGGTGATTTGGACTTCCAAAATTATCCATTAGTGCCATTGTGAATTTTTTTTGTCTCTGTACGCTGCGATTGCCACTACAATTGGCTGGAAACCAGTAGCCCCCGTCCCCACAATTACTGCGGATTTATTGTCCAATATATATAAAATGGTCCATGGTAGTGTTTACTATATCGACTTATTGTCCAATATATAAAACTTTCAATGATTTTGTTTTTTAAGGTGCAATATATCATATCTTTTCAACATCGATCCATGCTTCCTTGTTCTGTCTCTCCGTTAGCAAACTACCTCTCTGCTGGAGGCGGGATTCATGTGCCCACACACGTACGATAGATGTAGTGTACAAAACTGCATATTTTGACATTAATATGTTCCAAGTGATTATAGGTCCAATATTCCCAATAAAGATACAATGCAAATACTGCATAACATTTGAGATAGATGGTACATTGAATTGTGGAATCTCATTAAAGTTATTCAATGCTGCTTAATTACACTGGAATATCATCCTTAAAAGATAGTCAAAGATTACATTTTTCAACGCAGTAGTTTCAGGCAAAAATATATCATCATGCAAAGTTCGTTCTTTACCAGCCTAGCAACTACTTCTAAATATACACTTTTTTTTCAACCTATAGTGGAATGTAATGGGCTACAGGACTGCCAATATTCTTGTAAGAATAATTATTACGGAGGCAAATCATCCCCTATCTTCTACACTTGATCAATCACACTATGGTTTAAGAGCACAAATGTAATTAGCAAATGCATTTGCTTAAACTCATCCGGAGATGTAATTAGCCAGGGTTCAATTAGAAAAGCTCATCATGTATCTGTGAGGTGCAATCAAAGTTGGCAAGGAAAGGAAGGGGTCGAAGACAAATCTAAGACAGATAATGTGCAAAAGGTCAAAAAGCTTGAGTTTGCTGACAGAAAAGGTTTCATCTTGTGCATCTCCTATTAATCTCTGCCCCTGAAAGCCCTTCTTTCCCAACCACCCACCATCATGCTCTACCCCCTCTTTCTGTTTCCCTTTTTCTAATTACAGCAGATGGCATTGAAGTGGCAGCCGGAGCATATTTCATGGGGAGGGAATAAAAGCAATTAGACATTCAATTTGGAGTGTAATTAATCTTACATCAAAGCTTTCATTAGTGATCGCTCGTTAGTGAAACATGCCTCTCCGATAATGGGCCCCTTTCGTCAAGGGATCAGTTCTAAAAGGGAAATCAAACGGGGTTAAACAAAAGTCATTGTTCCATTGGCAGCGAGATGAAGACAAATGAGGTGGTTAGGTTGGACTTCGACAAACACTTTTACACAGGCTCCCAACTCAATGCGTTTTTTTTTCCTAGACTTTGAGGTTTTAAATGTTAAGCCTCTAGCTTAGTGCAGTGGTTTTGCAAGGTGTTAACCCTAATGAAGCTCAACCCTACCACTGGATAGATTTGACAGAAAGAATTAAGATTTTCCAAATGTAGGGCACCAGATATTTACGTTGTACTTCACTTTTTCTATTTTAGTTAGAGTTCACATATTTTGATTTGTGTTGAATGTCACAGGAATGGAAAAAAACAAGGAAATAATAGTTCTTGTTGTCGGAAAAGGACTTTATTAGGTACATCTGCTTAATACCAAATTGAACCCTCTATTCTCTCTAGTTATAGACCCTCGTTTCTCTCTTCAGAATCGTTAGTGACATAGATTCAACAGGGCACTGGAAACATTCCTCTGAAACTTTGGTCCATTTTGACACTGAATCCCCCATTCAAAGACATCCAATCCTGTTTCTAAAATACTCAGACCAGCCATCTGGCCCCTAAAACCTTGCCACAATGAAAATCACTTCAATCACCTTTACTCCCGATTCTGATGCTTGCGGCAGGTTGTCTTGACCATGTATTAATGCCTAAATGCATTAAGTAGCAATCATGTGATTGGCTGGTCAAGATGGGGCTGCAATGAGCAGTTACACAGGTGTGCTTTATAAAATGGGCAACGGATGTACATCACTATTTTTTTAAGACTAATAAGATTTTTTAATTGGATTCTTTACAAAGAATCAATTAATCAATTATTAAAAAGAGATAAAGGAAGATAATTTAATATATTTTGATCAATTACTGAGGGCTAGATAAGTGACCCGCAGGCCATATGTTGCCCATCACGCTCAAATACATTACACCATCCATCCATTTTATAAACCACTTTGCCTGTTCAAGGTCATGCCAAGTGCAAAAGGCAAACTACATTGGCACTCAATCAGAGAGCAATTCAGTGCAAATTGAGAACATAGCCCGTTTTAGACAAATATCCTACAAAATTGCAGAGTAAGAGTATTTTGCACAAAACCCAGTGAAGCGGTATTTTGCAGCTATGTGTGCTGTCATACAGCAATATCTCATCTCACATTTAGAAATTAGGAATTTTGATGCAATGTCAGAACCAGTATTTGGTGTGACTTAAAACTACTAGGCTTCCAATAAATCAGGTATATTCGCTCATATTTTATATGCCTCCAATAATGCCACCATATTCACTCATATTTTATATGCTTCCAATAAAGCAACCATATTCAATCATATTTCATATATTGCTGTTGAAAAAAAAACAATATATTAGACCAACAAAAACCACAGCATGTTTCGAGAAATTCAAAACAATGCTTGGTTGCCGCACAGTTGGAGCTTGTTTAGAATATGTTCTTTCATGCTGAAATATTTACAACAGCACACCAAATTTCAATTTGTGCACTATTTTGACAAACATAAAAATAACCTAATTATAATGTCCTTGTTTAAACTACTGGGGAATAGGTCACTGCCAGGTGCTAAGTTCTCATAAAATCAGGACTAGGTTCTGAAAAATACCCCAAATTCATTCAAACAGCTTTGACTTAAATGATTCGGAGTCCTTTTTATGCAAAAAAATAATTTATTAGCAGAATAAGGACAATTTCCTGTTACACTTTTAAGATGGAGAATCAGACTTTTACATTATAGTGGGTGTAATAGAACAATGTATAATAGTTTGGAATAGGGGCTTAATTGAACTACATTATAAATTAATCATTCTATTTTCTTAATTTTTTAAGTTTTGTGTTTTTTCGTTCTCATCTTCAGGAGTGAACACTTAACCATGGAAACAATGAGCTTCTGTTGTAGTTGTGTTTTGATATATTTTTTGTTCTAATTACTGATCATTTTGTGTTCTCTTCTTCTTTTTTTCTTTTGTGACACTATTAACCCCCTTTCATACATACGATGAAGTCCAGTAATGTATCGCCATTTACCTGGCACGTGGTATGTGTAAACGCAATTTGCCGGCTCAGCTGACACGGACATTAACAGGAAAATTACCGGCTTGCGACCTAGTCACAAGTCTGGTACATTACTGGCTGACGCTGTCTGAATGCAGCAGGTAATGGTCCGCTTCAGAGCACAAAGGATGATGACGTACATAGCTATCATGTGAGCACATCACGCTACACTACAATCCTATGTTTTTTTTGTCCTTAAGACAAAATTACATCCAACAAGCAAAACAAAAAAACAACAAATGTTCGCCAGTCTGAGGGCTTGTAAAGTTGGTTACCTATTTAATGGAGATGCACAGGATTCTGACGGCTGAGCAAGTGTTGGTACCATAATTTCTCAGTTTTGTTTGAATTAATAGAAATTGGGATTGAGGCATATTGTTATTCAGTCTTGTCTCCTACAAATGAATGACCTCAATAGGTAGAGTGAAAAAATGAGGTCTACAGCAGAATCTAAAAAATTAACCAAGCATAACATCATTCCCAAGTCGCATGCTACATGTGAAACCCTCTTGTGTAAACATGGCCGAGATGGCACAATGCCGATATATTTCCCTATGTTTGAAAGCCATGAGCCGTGGCATATTACCCAGTAATTCACTCATTCATCTTTTGTGCTGCTGATCCTCTCAAGGGGTCATGGGGGTGCTGCAGCCTACCCAGCTAACTATGGGTATTCCAGGATATCATGTTTGAAATTAGCTTTTGGCCTTACAGAACTGAAAGGATGTCCCTTTTCGTTAAAAGGCAATTATACAGAGCAACAAATTGTCCTGTTTTAGAAGTTTATAGTCAGATAAACTTAAGATATTAAGAAAGAGTTTAAGGGCGTATTCACACCAAGTAACTCCATTTTGATTTTTTTTCATATCAGTACTGATTACACAGACATTTTTAAAGAGGTAAAAATGCCATTTGTGTCTGCTGGGATAGGCTCCAGGATAAGTGGTGTCAAAAATGAATTGGTGTAGTGGTTCACTCGTCTGACTTCAGTTCGGGCAAGCATGGGATCAATTCCCGCTCGGTGATAGTATAATTATGAGTGTGAATGGTTGTCTGCCTCTATGTGTGCCCTACGACTGACTGGCGACCATTCTAGGGTGTAGCCCGCCTTTTGTCCAAAAGTCAGTTGGGATAGGCTCCTGCACCCCTGACACACAGTGGTGTTGAATTTAAATGAATGATTAAAAATGCTATCTTATTGTTGCTTTTTATTAACACACCCTCACATCAACATGTGTGGTGTAATTATAGTATACAATTACTGGAAAAAACTATGTTGGAATCCATCTTTTTATCTCCTCTCTCTTACGTGTCTCTTCCTACCTGAATGGGATTTGGGAGGATGCCGTTTGTCATTTGGGCAGTGAGACAGATACTAGGAGTTTTGGCTGTGACTTATTTGAGCTAATGGTCCAGAACATTATGAGCACCCTCACACCCAGAAGCAATTTCGTAAGCGCACTGGGCCGCTGCAAATGGCCCATGGTACACCTCCATGGTCAACACACACTTGCCAGGCCCACATACATGCACGTCCGCACACATGCACCAGGTCATATTAACACCTTTCTGATACTTGCTTTTTGGGAGGGGGAAATAGTGATACATTTCTACATAAACATCCACATGGTATTTCTGTATTAACAATAGAGTTTAGTGGAGTGGAGAATAACAATGGGGCGGAGGGTCATTTTTAAACATGCATAGAACGTTATATGTACCTGAAAATGGCAGCAGCAAAGCAACATCTTTTGACCTGAGCCTTTTTAATATTCTTTTTTCTTTCTTGGTAAAAGAAAATGTTTGAAAGTAAGAAAAAAATACGGTTTTGATCATATCTTGGATTAATTTATGATTCAACAATTGAACAAAACCACATATGTTCGCGCTGTGTAGTATACGTTACTATGTTTTGGATTATTTAGCTGATTATCTTGCATAATTAGTCGGAACGCATTATTGACTTCACACTTGTTTTGAGGTTTTGTCATAAAGACATCAATGGTGAACTGATATATATTACAATTCAATTGCAACTTGGCTTAGTCTCTAATAAATATAAACATGATATCAATTGCATACACCTCCGGCATTAGTAATGATTCGCAAACAGCTAACTCTGTAATTCACATTCTTCTAATTCCTTATAATTATATAATTGTAATCATTTGGGAATTATGGTGAAGTTCAAAGATCACTTTTTTTTTTTTACATCTATTCTAGAAAGCAAGACAGAACAGGCCAAACCATCTAGTTTTTCCCTTGAGAACTTGATGATTCTTCTAATTTTTTTTCTATGCTGAACATAAGAAAATATTATTAACTAGAATTGGCTATACACTTCAGGGTATGTCCTTGCAATGGTCAGATCAGAGTCCAGTGGAGCCAAAGTGCACACTGTTAATTGTGTTTTCATTTATTAGCACATATCTCCTCCAGGCATTTAAACTAACGAGATTTCAGGGGGCCTTGGCTGAGCTTTATGTGCCCTGTCATTGATTTTACTGAGCGTTAGCCATGGTAAAGACAATACTCTCCACTTCATTGCTTAGGAGAAATTAGTACAACATGGCCTAAACCCGGCTGTAGGAAAACTATCAGGGAAGAACTCACTAAAAGTAAATAATAATAATAATAATAAAAAAAACTTAATTTTAGGTCTTTGGGAAAAAAATCAGTAATTAAAAAATAGGCTTACTTTAATGATTCAGGTGACATGATTACAATTGCTTTGCTCCGAAGACAATACAAGATCCAATCGGTTATAAGTGAAATGACTAAGATTTCAGGATGATAAAATGTAATTTAAATTTAACAAAAAGGTTACATTCATCATTCATTATTCACCTCGTCTCTATTGAATCTTTTTTTTTCTTTATACATTCACATTGGTGTTTACTGCTCCAAAGAAACATGAAGGCTTTTCTTAAGAATTAAGTGTTTCTCCTCACATATATCTATATATATGCCCTTGTAGAAAAGAAAAGACCAAAAAAGAAGAAAAACACACAATATGAACTGTTTACATGGCCCTCAAGCAAGATATTAAGACAAACCAGACAATATGATTTATTTTCAAAAAGGTTAAATAAAGGGCTTGTATGTTTACTTAAGGTCAGTTTTTTTTCATGCCCTACATTTTTTTTGTTTTCATTTGTGAAATGTGCAGAGTATCTGTGAGTGTAGGTGTACATTTAAGATATTGTACCTTAGACTTGTTATCAAGAAAGCCTATAGCGCCCAACATCAACATAAATACTAGTCCCAAAATATTAGAACAGAGGAATCATATTCATTTTACTGTTGTAATAGACCAAAACCAATTGGGTTTAATGTTGTAAGATGTATAGTAAAAAAAAGTAAGAGATTGACTGCTATTTTAGGTATGTATAATTGTTTTTAATTTGATTCAAGTGTTGAAACAAGTGACTCACAGTTGGAGTTTTGTTGGTTTGCTAAAAATGTTTTTGATCTGAAATATTGTTTTCAGCATGTAAGACATGTTGCCATGCCTACATTGAGCAATTCAGGGTTCAACACCTTGCCCAAGAAAGCTTAGGCAGTCGGTCAGACCGCTGACCAGTCGGGTACTGAACAAACCATGCTATTAACTGCATCACGGCCTCACAGGGTAGTAGAAAATGGAATTCAATTACATGTAAAATTCAATCTAAGTCAGCTGAGACCAAGGTGAGGTTTACTGTAATCTCCATTAAGAACTGATAAAATATGATACCATCCTTTAGGATATTAGTGAATGAATATATTTTCTTAATTTCTCATATAATCAGGTGTCAATTAGTCATCTTGATGTTGCAAGTTCAATTGTTGTGAAAAGGAACGGGTAAGTTTTGATATTTTACTGTCTAAAGACAGGTCTGTGTAAAGTCCATTATGCTTGTTTTTGTTAGTGATGTTTAACAGGCATCAATTTCTGAAAAAATAAATAATACCCAAAGGATCTTCACATTTGCAAATTTATACACGTTTGTCTGCATTTTGAGGTTTACCTTTGTGTGGGATTTTTCCCCATTCTCTGGCCTAAAAGGTCATAGTACCTCATCCTGCTGACATTTAGAGCATTGATAATATTCCCTCACATATCAATTTCAACTATTTTCTCATCATTCTCGTTTCCCCCTAGCAGAAAATGGAATCATTTGTGCTTTCAGCAATTTGTTATTGATTGGCAGAGCTCTGGAAATAGAGGGTAGCCATTATGGCAATGCTGCAGCTATGGTTAAATTGAGTTTTAAGTAGGCCTGCAAATGTATCATTTCACGGTCATAACACAAAAGCTTTTAAATCCATGAACCTCAGGATGGATCAAATGGCTAAAAATACCAGAATTCTCATCATATTGAGAGCTATTGGAATTCATGCTGTAATTCTGTCGACTGTGATGTTATGTGGCGGTGTTTAAGAGAAACTGCAGTATAGATCGATCTGGCGATTAGCATTGCATCCTTGGGAAATGTGCCAACATGGGACATTCGCATATTTAATAATGCCAGACATCTTATTCTCCAGTATGTAATATTTTCTACTCTTAGCATCACAAAATGTCCTGCCTTTAGATTCATGCAGGGTTACTCCTTGCATATAGTATACCATAAGCACTTAAACTATTTTTTCAATGGCATACATTTTCTTGTGATATTGGCCCCCTTGCCCTATATTAAGGTCAGGATAGGAGAAGCAATGAGAATGCCTCCGGCATGGTCTTCAGCACATCATCCGGGCATCAGTCCGGTCGAGATACGAAAGAAACCACAGGCATGTAGCAGCTCTTTTTGCAGCTCATAAATAATGCTACCTATTAATAATGAATATGTAATTACAACAGCACATTTATTTTTGTTGACCAAGGCGCAGAGGGGCTCGTAAATTAGCAGTAAACCCTCCTCTCCTAGGGCGTATGCCTACTTGGAGCTCCCGTGGGATAGGGATGTCTGCTTTTTATGACCTGTGAAGTCACCACCACCTCCCTCACTACTGGTTGACTGCATGTCTCTGCAATGGTTCAATTCATGAGCCCCCTCTTCCCATTCTTGATAATCACATGGATGTGGGTTGGCAGAAACATTTTCATTGGGGGAAAGACTTGCATCACTTTTAGATGGCAGGTATTGTTCAAATAATACAAGAAACAGCATGAATGCTGACACTAATCACGTGCTTCCCCTATTTTATGTCTAAACTGTAGTCGAATTTCTAAAGGCATCCTATAAAACAATATTGGAATGTGATTAACGTGGTTAAAGTTGTTTAGACATTTTGGCGATATTAACTACTACAGTCATGGTAGGTCTACTGAACAGTAGACAATGCAATTGTTGAACTGCAATGTTAGGTATTCAAACCTAGAAACATGTATCAGCTGAATAAAGACAAGCTGTACAACAATATGAATGCCTGCTTTTAATGATAAATTAATTGTATTTAAATCAAGATATACCCCTCATCTCCTTAAACCTTTGAATCAATGATAAAAATTGTACGTTCAATTTTAAGTAGTCACCTATTATTCTTGGATTTGTGCATATGCATGTCAGATAGCCTTATAAACAATACATTTTGACCACGGCCATAATTTCCTTATTTCACTTCCCTCTAAAGGTTAGCTGTGTGTGTTTGGTTGTTGACCACTAGAGTGAAAGTATGTGTGAGTGTGGGTTTGGGATGTATGGGTGTGTAGTGAGAGCTCGAGTCAGAATGCCAGACTCCTAATGATCCCTCCAGAGAGGGCTCGCTACTGTATGTGCAGTGTTGAGGTCGAACAGGGAAACCGGTGGAAATTAGCTAGCCCTCTCCATTGCCGAGTTTAAAAGTATGCCTCTGTCACTGGCTCCTCAAGACAATAAGCCAATTAGAAGAAACCCATACCAGGACCATGGTCTGGGTGTGTATGTGCTTATAAAAGTGTGTAGGTTAGAGGTGAGACAGATAGAGGAATGGTTTTACAGATTTCGTACATATATTTTCTGCTGCTAGGAATTTCGGATGAAGATGATTTTCAGGAAATAGTTTGCGAAAAATGCCACATGAGTAGATTTTCTCCCCTGGCTACACTCTTTTGCTGTCCCACTGACTATTGGATTTACATTTGAAAAGGCCCCCTTTCTATTACCTATTAGGCTGTTAAAAAGGATGAAATCCAGACATACCGGTATACCTCTACTTTACAGGGCCTATGTCCAAAATCAAACTGATTTTAATTGAAACTAAGAAAATAATTAAATAATTGCTCACTAAACCATTCACTTCTCATATCTCAAATTTCCAAAGTAGCGTAAAACAACTGACGGTTTCTTTGTGTTTTTTTCTGTCTGTTCTTTTTCTAAATACTTTGTTATTTTCATTATAGCATGTAAATACAGTGGCACCTCTCCTTATGAAATTAATTCGTTCCAGAACTGGTTTTTATAATTGTATTTTGTGTAAATAGACACCCATTTTATGTGGAATAGCTTTAATTTGTTCCAACCATTAGGCACGCACAAAAAAACTGAAAGAAAAAAGTATTAGAACTGCGTCAAAAGTACATGAATCAGGAACTCACTTCTGGAGCAACTATTCCATGATCACGGAAACATATTGAAAATGTGCACGGAAATTTGGCCTTTGGTCGGACGGCCACATTCATATACATAGTACATGATAATATGTATTTACTAAGTGAAGCAATTCCTGCCACATTCATTCAAGATTGGAAGCCAGTCAATCAGACTACTACTGGTTTGATGCTAGTAGGTTTTTGCAGTTACAGTGTAGTGTTGTTGTAAATGTTTTTTTAAATACTGCATCCTGTAGTCCATGAGAATATGGGCTACCTCAATATTGATGGAATAATATAAATCATGCAGAATCCATATATGCCAATGTGATTAAACTACATTATATCATTTGGAAAACGTTAATATATTCATCACATTGATAGATTTATTAAAATCCCTCTGAAGTGAAATGCAGCTGATCAAGATGACGATCCTGATTGTGTTTATTGTATTTCCATCACATGTAGGGTTAAGTAGCTAATGAAGTTTCTCAATTTTATATCAAATGGCCACTTTTTTATTACCTGATTGAAATTGCATTCCCTATCTCGTGGTGTTTGATAAATAATCTCCCCCTTTCGGCCTCTCTGATATATTGGCCTGTCTTCTTGTCCCATAACTCATACTATGCTTTTGACGCTCAATTAAACTGCATACATTAAATGGAGTTGATGGGGAGGTAGGACATTTGTAATCAAGCATATTTATTGTCTATAATCACCCGGGGGACCTTGAGACCCAGGAAGCCACGCGCAACCCCTGCCCCCACACACAAATGCATAGACACACACACACACAAATGCACAGACACACATACACTATTGTACATATACGACATATAATTTGGAACCCTCAATCAAAGGCTTCTGCTTGTCAACATAAGTTGTGCTCTATATGCACGCATGCATGGATCTAAAACTTGGGTGAGGTGTGGCACTACCTTCGGGTCCTGAAACACAAATTACATTAGGTAACATATATTCATAAATACTTTTGTACCGGGTATCCTCACAAGGATCGTGAATGTTTTGGAGCCGATCCCAAACAACTATGGTCAAGAGGTGGGGGACACATGAATTGTTTGCCAGCCAATCACAGGGCACGAGGTGACAAATAACCATTCAAGCTCACACTCGTACCTATGCAATATTCCGAATGTTCAATCAGTTTACCATGCATGTTTTTCGGATGTAGGAGGAAACCAGAGAACCTGGGAAAAACCCACACAAGAAGGTCTGCCACCGGAGATTGAATCATCGATATGATAACTGTACAGCGGACGTGCCAACCACTTTTCCACCGTGCTTGCCAGGTAACACCATGAAATACTCTACTACAATGCTATGAGTAGTGGCAAGGTGAGGTAAAGAAAACTGGTTTTCGTAGAACACCTTTTCATACACCCTCACTGCCCTGAAAGACAAATAAGTAAAGTAGCCCCAATTTTCCATTTTGAGTCAAAATATTTGATTGATATTGAATGAGCAGGCCAAAATCATGTATTCATTTCTACCAAACCATACTTGATCCATTCCACACCCTATAGATCATTGTGTTTTAAGTTCGGTGGTTCTAACAGGGCCACAAAAATTTAGCTGATGGAGAACTTGAAGGATGGGTTTCAAACAAGAAATGACCCACCAAGGGGTCCCATTTTTGAAGTTCTGCACAAATATATATTACACACTACGAACTTGTTTTTTTCACCTCTAAAATATATGTTTGTCTCCTAATTATGGGGTTGTAACTGATATCCGTGATCCATAAAATCAACAAGTCGTAGAAAAAAATCTAAAAAATTGTTAGGGTTGCACAAACTTTTCATATTAACATCTGTATGATAGTTTTAAAACAACATTGTTCACCACAAAAGTAAAACATCACTACATAAAACAGAAATAATGTTCTAGTGCATGATATAGGATGGTAGGAATTATAACTGGCTCAAAGTACCTGTCTGTGTTATCACAAAACCTTGAGGCATCCCTAAGAAAGCAAGCGCTAAGCCACCCCAACCCCCTACACACACACAATACCCTAAAACACACAAGCACATACACACAACACTTATCAATCAGTACTCCTGAACTCACTTGCTGCCCTCACTACCTCCACCCCCCCCCACACACACACACACTATACACACTGTTCTCTCATTTTAATGAATGTCAATGTTTGTTTTTTTGAGTTTATTTTTTAAATAAACCTCTTGTTGAATAACACGCTATTAAAGCATTTTACCTCTGCTGGGTTGTTTAATAAATTGAATAATTTGTAGTGGGGCGATCATTTCCTGTTACAGCGTGTGTTAAAAGTCTAGATTAGTTGAGGTTTAGAGAGGCTATGCTTGTTTTAGTTTACTTGCTATAAATTTGTTAAAAGTTGAATTACTTGTCTTTGTTGCTACCACTTTACACACCATCATGACAAACATGAATGCAGTCCTAGAGTGATGTATGTTTTACAGCATTCATTAATTCTATCACCTTTGACAAACCTTATAGCCGCCTGCAAATACAAACCACACTCACCTAATCTCTGCTGCCTGTCAGTAATCGCATAAAAAACCTCGAACACCAGAGGCAGCAAATAATTAAAAATATTCCCAGTGGCTGCTTTGATGACTGGGGACTCAATTTTAATTAAGATCAGGAAAGAGACATACTGACACCTGTGACAGTGCAAATAAACATTTGCATTGTGCATTTTTGCCATCCCAAAGTTAAGGACAGTCTCGCGTTCATAGATTGCCCACACTAACACACACCGTCCACACAAGCCATTGAGCGACAAGGGAAATAAAAGCTTGGTTTAAAGAGGACTTAGAGCCCTCAACATCCACCTATGAGTCTATATTCACTGACAATGTGTGTGTGCAGGGTGTGTGTGTGCTTGAACAGGCATGAATGATGCATTCGAGGTCTTTCATGACAAATTTATTTGATCGTAAGCAAGGGATAAGAGGAAGAGGCATGAAAGCAGCCAGAGAATGAAATAGAGACACAAACATGCACTGATGTAATGCTCATAATGCCAAAAAGCCTTCCATCTCTCACTTAATATTCACACATTTGGCATACTGTATGTATGTCTGTACACACAAACAGACATTACACCAAAATAAGGTGTTTCTTCAAACAATAGCTTTCTTTAGCTGCATGATAATATCTAGCATATTTTTGTCGAAATGTTTGTGAAGAGCGATTCTTAAATTGCTACTTGATAGGGATGGTTTGGTATTTGTGTGCGTGTGTATCCTTTTAAATTTTCTTTTCATCAATCGCAAAGTGCAGAAAGAGAACGAAAATCAGTTGGACTGAATTTTACGCAAGGCCCCAAATAAAACAAGTATTACCTACTGCAATGACAGAACACTTTGGTTTATTTGTTATTCATATTTTAATGTATTTTGAACAATTGTTTTCAACCAGTTCACATTGTTTGGATGGTCCTATCGAAAAAATAAAGCAAAACAAATAATCCCTTAATTTGTGTGCTATCATTAGCAGACTATTTGAGAGTGTTTATTTTTTTTCCGTATCTGGTTCGCCTTATGATGGCTGCGGGGGTGCTAGAGCCCATTCCAGCTTACTACAGACACTGCTACCACTAACTGCCAGCCAATTGCACCACTATATTTAAAATGAAAGTGAAAATTGGAGAAAACCGATGATAAATAAAATTAAAAAATGGAAAATAGGTTTGCATTGTGTGTGCAGTGTGACACACGCAAACTATGAAGAAGTAAAACCAGACCTCAGGTCATGTTGTTAAAAGGGTAAGTTAGCACATTTTGATGCCATGTCATCCCCAGATTCAAACATTCCCAAAAAAATTCACACAGCCAAATCTCACAATGTTCTTTCTGTTCAAATTCCCTCCAAAAAATGAACAAATTAGGGAACTTTTGATCATAAACTTGTTCAACTAAATCACTGATCTGCAAGCGGGCCCTCGATGTATGAATACACCCAGCTTTATACATACATACATAGTGGTGTGACATAAGAGTGGAGGGTACTATGTGCTAACTTTTGTTCTTGGCTTTATACCAATTCTGATGCTCCTGGTAGCTGTCAACATGTTTGACACACAACACATATACACACGTTCATGTGCACACAGTCACTTGTAGCATAACCAATCCATTCACAAAGTCATTATATATAGGATTTTGTTTCATTTTTCCTATTGTGAGACAACATTAAGTACCCACTTCATTATCGAGCTACCATCTGCTAATAACAAAATAGACAAAGAGAATAATCAACACACTGTTCAATCTTCAGCGCTTTTGTCCATGTGCCTATTGTGCATCCCATCCCTTTCTCCCAAGTCATTTGGATGAAATCAAGGGCACCTCATAATTTGACTCTTGTATATACTCTCTGTGTGTCTATGTAAGAAGACCAAACGAACATATACTTTCAATGAGAATGTATGTTTCAAACATGTTATTAGTGTGTGTATGTGTGTCAGTGGATATGTAGGTGTTTGTGTGAGCACAGATGAGATGCAATAATTGAAGGCCCTCCTGCCGATTTCACACAATCAACATGGCCACACTGGAAGTGATGAAAGTGAATCAAAGATTGAAGTGAGTCTTAAAAAGGCTTTCAGAGCCACCCCCCATGGCTCAATTATCTTCACAATGGCTTATTAAAACCATACCCACCTTCACTACATTGCACCCTTTATTTCTTTTCTTTCAATTCTTTCCACTTCATTTGGCTGTATAGTTTTATATTGGCTCTGTCATCTATGCTCTGCCCTTGTCCTTCATATACTGTATGTTTTAAAACCCATTGTCTACCACATTCTCATCTCCTCCTCCCACCCTACCAGGCCACATTTCCCTTTAGTGTTCTTAACTCTTTCTAATGAAAGGACCTCATTTTCTTCAATCCCTAGAAATAACCTCTTAGATAAGCTCAAATTTTGTATATGCACAATGCATCCCTATAAAATAACAAAAAACAACAACTATTTGACAGTGTATTTGTTTTACGCATAATGCATATTGCATATATGTCATTTTAGGGTAAGATGGGAGGTAGGGTTCATGGATGAGAATGAGGATGTAGCATTTATTATCCACGGCACGTTAGTATTTGACGTCCCCACCATCATTTACTCTCTGTGCGTGAACATATAGCCACAGAACAGTTTCAGGATCAGAGCAGAACAGGCCAGGAGAAAATATTGAATCAGGGCTTTTGCCAGCTTTTGAAAGTAGGGTTATTGTTTGATGTCCTGACATCAGATGAAATTGAGAGAAAATAAAAATATGTACGGTCAAACAGTCACTGTCCTTTCCTCCGTTATGCTCCATTTTGCACTCCCCTTCTCTTTTTAATGCTTATCAATGTCTTTGTTTCATTTAGCTTGTCTAAAAATATAGTCATCCTCCCAAGATGTAAAGGGGGGGAGAGAAATGTCGACACGCGTGCTGCCTTTTCATCTAGCAGGCAGCTTGCTCGGAATCTTGGGGGAAATCAGGTGTCTTAATGACAGCCCAACGTGCGGGCACAGGCGATGCAGAGCGCCGCCATTTGCCGTACACGCATTAAATTATTCACATCAAAAACTCATTGTTTGTTACCTGACACAGCTGTGGAGATAGGTGGAAGGATGATGGAAAGGCACAATGAATTAAACATCAGGGAGATGGAATGCTTTGGTGGGAGTAGGGGAGATACAGTAAGAGAGAGAAACGATGAGAGGAATGTGCTTGAAAATGGCTTGTTTAGAATCTCTAAAGATACTTTTTGTCTATTGAGGGAAAGGTAGTTTATGTTAAAAGAATGCACGCATATTTGCATGTATGATTTTATGTTACAATGAATGAAAATTTCAAGTGTGGGAGAATAGTGGATGGCTGGTTTCGCCTTACAAGTTGAGAATGTGAGTGTGTGGATTTTTATTTTTATTTTTTAAATCACTTTGTGCCTGGCAACCAGTTTGTGCTTGTAATGATCTGGCTCTAGCACCCCCATGTGCACAGCTGACATTTTTTGGCTATAGCTTTGGGTCAAACGGTGTTGGTGGATCTGAAAATGATACATAGTCTACTAGTCAGTGTTCGCTACCCTATGAGGAAGGATAAGGAAAAGACCTATGAAAAAATTCAAAATTACAATACTGGTGGCTATGGTTGCCAGAATCTTACCGTAAAACCTAAACAAAATGGCGACGCCATAAACGTAATGTCACAATGGTATTGGGTTAGGTTTAGATGTGGTTACCATAATGAAAATGATAATACATAAATTATGGTAGCATACTTTATAAAAACATTGTGTTGTTTTATACTTAATTATGTAACCAGTCTTGATGGTGGCAACATCTTTTTTGACCTCCTATCTGGTCTGAATTTGATGATACACCAGTGAAATGTCAAACTGAGCTACAGCAGAGAAGTTGGAGGCAATTTTGTGCATCTAGAAGGTTAGAAAAACATGACTCCTTTAGAACTTGTACACATGCAGCTGAAGGCAGATTGGGCTATTGGGTCGGTCAGTAGTCAGCACACCTAACTTCCAATTTCAAATTGGAGAAAAAATAGTTAAACATATACTTTATCACATAGATATATTATATAAAATCATTTATAATAATATACGTATACCTCTTTTCACTGTTAAAGTTTTTTTTTAATTAAATAGCATTTTAAATTTTGGCAACCAGAAGTGGAAGCATTTTACCAATTAACTAATTTTTTATATTTTTTGTAATGTAGTACATGTTCAGTATTATGTACACAAATTGACACAAATATAGAATGCTTTCCCTAGCTGTGTAAATATTTTCCGGTCTGCATGTCAGGTAACGTCAAGCAATTACTAGTTACATTTACTTTTATTTAATCTTGCATAACATATTTTTAAAATGCCAATTGCTTTTGCAGTTATTAAAATTTTAAGATGTCATCAGTGTTGGCATTATAATAATTTATATGTGAGTTGGAGGGATACTGCGGCCATCAGCTGAGGCCATCATCATGTCCCCTGAAGAGTCACTTCCACCTCTAGTGCGATGCCCACAGCCTCAATGTCATGACTGAGGACCTTTTTTGTCAGGCCCTATGACACCGGTATATGCACAAGGCACATATGTAACTCTTATGCTGACCTTTTTTTGGCCCTCTCAGCATCTTTGCTTTGGGGCGGTGTTGACGCCTCCGTGGTGGGATGCATCGTTTCATACATTTGCCTTGATGATCAGGGAGCTCGTGTAAATGATGTCCTACCTCGTGCAGGCGCGTCACCCGGTATGACTTGCTCAGTCCATGCTAACTGGCGCTGCTAAGAGGACGTTTCGTAGTGTTTCTTTGGATCATGGCCAGCTTTTCAGCAATGCTGCCTTGTCTCCCCTGGAGAGGACTATTACTGCCTCTATGACCAAGCAACATCTGTCAGGCCTATATCGGGGCAGATCTACCAAGGGGCTTCTTGTAGGCCCCTTGGCTGGTTTCTGTCCTCGTAGTTGGGCACATTTTTCCCCAGATGGGGTTTATATTCCCCAACCGCCCTTAAGGCAGTCAGATGATTCCTTTCGTTTCTTTGTCAGACGAAGGGCAGCAAGTCTGTGCTGGACCAAGTCAACCAAATCAACATTCTGGAGCTGCGTGTCATGCACCTGGTTATAAGGAGTTTTTTTTTTCATGCCTGTATAGGTGGTAGTATGTGGTGGTGTGGTAGGAGAGGGCCTCCGCAGTGTATTATGTCAACAACCATGGGGGCACAAAGCCTGCTCAGCTGTCGAAGACCGTCACAGTACCTCATGGTGTAGATGGCTCCTCATCATGCCAGTCTGAGAACCTTGTATCTTCCTGGTCAGCTTCATTTTCTTGCAGATGCCCTGTCCCACTGCAACCCAGTCAACCAACTGCCCTCTCTGGTTTTCCTGGGAGGAGTGTTCCAGCCCTCTGGGTCAAGATGCACTCGTCCAACCTTGGCCAAATGCTAATCTAAGCTTTCCCGCTGCTCTGTCTGATCTGGATAACATTTTAGAGGGCCCTTCTGGAGGGGCAGTCTTTGCAGCCAGTGGTCCCCTTCTAGCTGATTTTCCTATGGTTTCTCCTGTTGCACAGGTTGTGCCTCTGCTACCCTTACTGTCTCCCCGACAGTCCCAATAGGAGGGCTGAGTTTGGCATCTTGATGCTGATTAATGTAGTGATAAAGGTAGCTGTTACAATCAAACTTTATATCTGCCAAAAACATGGATCCATTCTATTTAATGATCCTTTTTGTTTTTTGTTTGTTTTCAAAACATGCAATAGTGTGTTGATTTTTTTAATTTAAAAACAAAATAAAATCCATATATTTAGGGACTATGATGCAGTGCTAATTGCTCTACAGAAGTAGTAAGAGTTATAAATATATTGTTGCTTCCATTTTTATTTTTTTCCCATTTATATTGTTCTTTATGCGGTAAAGTCACAGTAACACTTCATTTCCTAATACTTGATGCAGTGTAAAATTCTCCGAGGCCAAACAGCAAGTCAGTTTAAAGCAGTCGTCCATTTGCCCTACTTTGCATCTGTGTAGGGAATTAATTTGATGAGCGGAGACATTAGCAGCAGCAAGTGTAGCAAATTAATGTTTAAGCATTCTTTAAAAATGGATTATATTTAATACTTGATGAAGTACAATGATAATAGCTTGTTTTACATAGACATAATGGTGCACTTAACAATGTAATGCAATTAATACATGGCGCTAAGTGGTATTATGTTAATTTGCAAAATGCGGAATTAAAAATAGATTATACAAGTTGTTCGAGTGTGTATCCTCTTGACTGAAGAGCTCAAAGCAAAAAAGGCGGAGGAAAAACATGCTTTATCAGAGAGTGATTAAGTTTAAGGCAATGACTCACTAAATATTTAACAGCTTTGCTTGGTGCAAAGTATATCATGAATTATAGATGATGAAGATGAGCACGTCATGATGTAAGACACTGTTTAAAAGACTTAACCTACAATGAGGGAAGAGCAATTACCACTGGAATAAATGAGAGCTGACTTTTTATTCGTTATTTCAAGTTAGTTTCTCCAGGTTATCACAACAAGGGGTAGAGTCAGGACAGGGATACGTCCATTTGTCAAACTTTAGGGCCGTTTTGCATGATTAATGTAGTCTAACCTAAATGACAAGCACACACAACGACATGCATTAACATTCACAAACACCACTCTTAATGCAACTGTTGCTCAAACTGGGGAGACTTTATGAATTTCAACCCTGTCACTGCCATACTTTTTGATGCATGTAGGACAGAGCCTCCATGACTAATGTCTAGACTTTAACCTTCTTGAAAAAAGGCCTTCAATTAGGAATTAAGGCTTCCAATTTCTAAAAAATGTCTATTAAGCTATGATCAAGAACGCTATATTAGGCCTGTTATCCCCATTTATCGTATTATTTTGCATATAGACCGCATCTGGGTACCCTTAAAATTACCTTAAAATCGTTGAATTTTGTGATTTCTCTTGTATAAGACACCCCTTGATGCATAATTTTCACCAACATATTCATGGTTTTAATAGCGTACAAATGTGTTACTTTGAAGGGAAAAATTCATTTTTAATGGAAGATAAGTTTGTTTTTCTTGAATTTCATTTAAAGACATCAAAATACAATTTCTTAAGCATTTTATCAGTTTATTTTTCTGGATTTTAAAAAAATGACCGTATGGGCCGCATTGTCTACGTTATGGCATTTCGTCCTTGTCACCTTGCAGTTTTGTGCATGTCAAGTCTAATTTGCGCACATAACAGCCGTACCCTTGATTCAGTCATCATTTTTTTGAGTTACAAATAGTTTAGATTAGATTCATATGGTTTATATACGAGAAAATATGGTGAGTACACTTATCAATGTGGATGCATATTAATTTACCACAATGATCTTATATCACCTCTTTTCTGAATGGTCAAATGCATTATTCCATCTGATGCTGTGAACGCCCCCCGAAAAATGACTAATCACTTGGGCAAACTTTCCCCTCTGTCTTTATTTGCATCCAAAGGAATGTCTATTTTATTCATTCCCCAAGCAGCTTCTTGTTTAATTCATTATTGTCTATTCCTCCTTTCACTTTACATAGCTTTCTTCTTTTCGTACCTCTTTTTCTTCAAATCAGAGTTACGAGTGAATGCTTACTTTCCTTGCTAGTAGGGATAGACAAGTTTTAAGCCTATCTGGTTTGTCCGAGTCTAGTCGTATTGATCCTTGGCTGAGACATTAGATGTGTACATCATGTCAAGGGTTTGGTGACCTCTAGTCGTCTACCTCCAAGTGATAGCTTTGATAAGCCCCATCCCTCTCTTTGTTCTATCGGCATCTCGCCACTAACCTTTAGCCTCACTCTGTGTTTGAGCATGACCTTTCTTTCATGTGTAATACACACCACGTGTCACCCCACTACAGAGCACACTCATTCACACATGAGACTTACACACATACACCGTTAGTCAACACCCTGAAGCATCAAATCCCATGGAACCTTATTAAAACCAACTTCTGTGAAAATGAGGGAAGTTCTCAAAGTCTCAATAACTTGTATAATGTGTTTTATGAATAATGTTTCTCCCTCCCCATTTCTTCTCTGCTCACTTCGTAATATAAACATATCCCAAATGTGACTGACATGCACACAAATAAGACAAAAGTCCACTTGAGGCCACTGATCGGCATATGTTATTTACTGAAGGCAACAACAAGCGGCATACGTTTGCATTCAAACATAGATACTCTCTTGCAGCATACATTTGTTTGATGTTTGCCAATCATCCAAGATCCCTCACAGCTTACCCTTCCTCCTACCAAATAGCTGTCTTCATTAATTAAAAAAGAAAAGGCATTATTATAATTCCCTTTGCCTTCTCCTTGATGTCATAGAGGGGTATGTGTGGTGTTTTGTGGCTCTTCCAAGTTTGCTTTCATCATTGTCTGCCATTCCCCACGGCTTTGCTCTACCGCCATCAAATTCCTTTCCTTCTTTTTGTCTTTTTATCCAATAAGAGGAAGTTATGGAAAAGTTGCTCGAGCTCAACTAAGTCTATTTTTTTCCAGTGGCAGTTGCCCCGTAAGATTCTTTTAGGCCACATGTGTCAATGTTAGCGTTATTATTTTATTTCTCTATTTAATTATTAGTGGACTAGTTATTGTGGCTGAAAGAAGGAACACTTTTTACTTTATGATGAGAAAGAAAATAATATAAAAAACATGCAAAGGAACGTCTAAAATTGAATACACCTGGGGTGATAACATTTGGAATTAGAACACCTCATGCAAAGTATACCTCCAAGTCAATTTGTCTTTTCATTCCGCCACAAAGTTTTGTCGTAAGGTAAAATGCTGATTCTATGCACGAGGACACCTGGCGAAGAGACACAGATTTGCATTTGAGCATTTTTTTTGCCAATTTTTAACTCAACGTTTTTTACTCATTAATAATGGCCTGGCTGAATTATGTGAACTGCCCAATTGGACTGCCTTCCTAGTGTGAATCAACCTTCCACTGAGTAAACCATTTTTACCTTCTCTTGGAGGGGAGGATTTGTTTGTTGTTGAAAGAAGTCTTCTAATTACTTCTAAAAGTTGACAATGTCGATATAGTTTGTATAGTAGAGAGAAATGTTCCCTCTTTCTAAAGTGAAGTTTTTTACCAGTCTAATAATTCAGCAAAACATGGCATTAAATTTGTTTAATGTAGACTCACACAAATCTAGATTTAGATATCATACAAAAACAGAGTCCTATGTTGCATTACAGTGCTATAAACACTCAATATGTTTCATAGTTGTTTAAATTAGTTAGTTATTTTGTTTTTTTTCTCAACAATATTTACAGTTCTGATCATTAAAGCATTACGTAAAACATTACTTTCTGTAAATTTGACATATTTTGTTTACAATGGGAGAAAATGTCTCAATTCAACTAGATCAATGATCACACAGTTGCGTAAGAGAAAGTTTTCATCCACAAAAAGTCAGCCATAATGAACACCACATTCGTTGCAGCAGGGCAAATTGTATTTTATTCTTTAAGACTCGGTCTATGAAAAACAATTGTGCATGCACAGTCCTAAATGACTAATGAGCCATGCAAGGAAAATGAGTCAGAAAGTAGAACACGTTTGCACTCTGTTTGCAAAGGCTAAACTTATTAGTTTCTTCTTAATGCCTCTAAGTGCAGATAGCATTAAGAAATACAGGGTAATGATGATTTGTGTTCTCTTCATCTAGGCAGAGGGAGAGGAGGCCACTTATTCCACATAAGTGTTATAATTGGTACCTTATTGCATTAGGGGGAGAATACAGTGTGTGATTTCCTGGGTGTCATTTTTGACTAATGGATTTTTAAGAATAGTAATCTAATCGCTGTCATTACTTTATCCCCGATGTTTTCAGAAAATGCAAAAAAATTGGGCTGGAAATTAATCTGCACACCTTTTAAAGAGCCTGCTTAAATCAATTGACAGACTGTAATGACGGTGGATTATTTTAAACTCAACGTATTTAGTTCCGTTTATTATCAATACACAACATATGTATAGTTTCAAGAAATGAATTCATAATTTCATTGAATATATTGGAAGGAGAAAATAAAGTTTAAGATATGCATTTATAATAGTGCACAGTACAGTATTTATGCATGTTAGAGCAATACAATTTTTGTAGTTCTTTGACCGATCTTGATCTCACATCTGATCCCAAAACCACATTTTTAGCATCCTACATTTCATTCAAGAAAGTGAATGACGCAGCGTCACAAAAACACTTATACAATACATGCTGTAGACAACTTTGTAAGTGGTTGGCATCTAATATTGTTGACTGCAGGATGCATTTTATTAGTCACGGTCAAGTACCCATCAACTTCACCTGCCACCTAACGTGGCTACAGGAATCAGTCTCTAAGTGCATCATTGACTGTTCATTTGACTAAACAAATGAACCAACAAATTGTAGTTTTAAATATGAAAAATTATATTTTATAATATCTAAAATAATTTATAATATCGTGTCTGTTCTAGTAGTTTTATCAATAATTTGGCTCTAAATTTGACCTAAATTCAAACCTAAAAGCATTGCATGTAAAAAAAAAAAACAAGAAAATGACATTCTAAATGATATTCAAACATGTATTCAAAATTATAATATACTAGAATAATACAATTTTCTTGCCCATGAGTGTAGGAAAGCATTTGATCCTCACTGGGCATTTAATCGCATACAATTCCTTTATTTTCTTTTTTATTTGTACTTTATGCACAGTAGCAAGCAGGTGCAGCCAAACTTTGACCTGCTGATCATGTTTCCAGGCCACGGATGTGTAGCACGTCAGGCTGATGGTCAGGAGACTGTCCTCTTGAATAACCCTTGACAGACTTTAAACACACACGCACTTGCACAAAGCAGACAGATTGAGAGACAGTCCACCACACAACACCCAACCCTTCCTTGCGGACCCTTTCTACAGTAACCCCTCCCCTTCTACCGTCACCCAATGTCCTCCCCACTCTCACCCCGCTGTACTCCCCCATGCTCCAGGGAGAAAAGACTGACTCACATTCAGCATCTCTCAGCAAAGACCAAATGAATAAAAGAAAGGAGACATCCTGTTGACAGTCAATGTCTGCGCTGCCAGGAGCCAAAATAACTGTCAGCAACTGCTGAGGACTGTCCAAAATGCCACAGAGAAATTGAAGATTGACAAATAAATTAATAAATAAGTGAAATTTTAGAATTGAGAGCAACAACAACTAAATAAATATATTAAAAAAATGAACTCAGGCTGCTGAAAAGACATACTAGTTACCCCATTTGAACCAGCCTTCTTATTTAAGCGAGCCTATAAATTTGTAAATCACTTCAAAATTATACGTTTAAGTTTATTTTAACATCAGAACTGAAAATGGCTGCACATACAAAAAGATTAAGAGAGGATTGAATCCTTCATAGTTTACTTTGAATTCATGAATAGACTTTAAACAATCGGTTCGCTTTGTCTATTTCTCACATTTTATTTAACCAGATGAAACTCCTTAGAGATCAAGATCTCTTTCGCATGGGTGACCTGGCCACATTCATACGCACACTCTTAAGATAGGGGCAATTTAGAGTGTTCAAACAGCCTACCATTCATGTTTTTTGGAATGTGGGAGAAAATGTACATTACATGCTCGTTTTCAAAACGACTTTGCATGCATATCTACTGTATTTAGTTGTAGTCTACTTTCAAGTCAAATACAAAACATGTAGTGCCTGTGTTGCTGTTTTAGGTCAGCCTCTGACAACAATTAAGCACAGTGAAATTGGTAGACTATGGTAGTATTTTCCACATAAACTTGTTTGACAAAATATGGTAAATTTGAATAAAAGAAAAAAACACCAAAAGCTGGATTAACTGATTTTTTATTTAATTTTTTTTACCTCTCTTCATTTTGTGTCCCACAGAATATTTTCATGGATGCTGCTATTGATTTCCTGAAGCTGTTGAGATCGAGCTGGCTAATTCCCTTTTTCATTACAGCAAAGACCCCCGAATTGTCTTCGTAGATTTGCCTCTTTCAATGACACGAATATAAGCCCGCACTGATGGGGCCTGGTGTAAATGTATTAGCCCATGTGCCAATGCCCGGAGCCCGGCCAGCCATAATTATGTTAGGAACCAATGAGACAGCTGGGAAATCAATATGCTAAGACAGATTGGGTGGAGATGTGTGGCCAGTGGAGTGGGAATAGAGAGGCCTGGCAGCTCCCTGTGGTGTAAAGGGGTTCGAGTTGAAGATTAAGCCATAGACTTAGAATTTACTGCTAGAATTCCCTGCCTGAATCTTGTTAGCGTTTAAGAAAAGATCCCTATGAGCAGTCAGTGGTTCTCGTAGATGGAGACTTCCTCAACAGCAGTGTGGCACATCATCCTCCGAGCCCAGGCAAAGGGCTAAGGCGGTCACATGTAGGTTTAAAGGTATATATCAAAACTACCTAATGAGCCCAGGGACTCAAATCCAACAAAGCTGACGATTCAGTGAGTTGCGGTAACAATGGTTTACATTTCTATTAAAGACTTTAAAAGGACTGAATAATTGATCATTCCATTACAAATATTACAATAAGTTAAAGCAAATTTCCTTCAGGTTTGCTTTTCTTGCAGACCTATATCGTCAACTGTGGCTGGAAACAACTGCGGTCAGAAATGAATACTGAATTAGGCATGAAATTAGGGTCATTACACACTAAAAATAATCATACTGAGGCAGTATGTATTTCCGGGGTGCTTATTTTATGGATGACCACCAAACATGTTCCATTTTGAAACATTCCTTTTGTTCCATGTTTACTAATATTCTTCCTCAATTACTAGTTTTTTTTAAACTTTGATACGCTTCCGGTTTCCATATCTTGTTTTACCCTTCGGTACCGTAAGCAATTTTTTGTTTTTGTTGTTGTTTTGTTTTGCTACTTTTTGCCAATTCAATTTAGTACTTGAGAAGCTGATTTACTCTTTGTAAGATCTTCGAGATCTCTCCAACTAGAGAAATGGGCCCTTAAGGCACATAACCCTATTTTAAACATTAAGGTCACCACCATAACACGTGTTGTCAACAGACTGCACAATCAGTTATAGGAGAGAATGCACAATTCAACATTTCCAATTTGGATTTATATTAAAAGATCACAATCTTCGTAGATAATTCCCACCACCCCTAACAACAGCATCTACAAACGGTTGGTGTTGAAATGTGATTTATCTGTCAGGATGTTAATGAATTGGTCTGTGGTTTACAACCAATCACGGGTGAAGTTTGATCTGGACCTCTCGTACGGCAACAAAAGCCTTGTGGAATTGGGGAATCTAGGTGGATTTGGAGTGATATTCTGGAAGAAGGAGAGGGCTGTTTAAATTTTGGGAGGGGTAGAGTATCCGTTCCTTGCCCCAATCAGCAGCCACCGTGGCAACGTTCGCTAACAATAGGCACCATTAGGCCAGGCTGTGGAGTCACAGGCATAAGTGCACCCAATAAGTGTGCAATTTCTGCCCATATGACCATCCTGACACAATTGCTCTAATTTTCCTCCTTTGAAATGACTGATAAAAGACTTTGGTAATTGCTGTAGAACTTCCTCTATGATCTGCAATGGGAGGGTAGAGGGGGTATGGAGAGGCCATGGAGCACGTTTGTGTGTGTGTACATGTTTGTACATGTGTATCAGTGAGATGTGACACAGCCTCAGGGCCTGAGGATAGAGACTGGAGTGTCAGTTTGTGAAAAATCCCAAATTAATACTTGTCATTTCCTCTCTCCCACTCCGCTGTCCTCTGTTTCCTCCGAGGATCTTATTAAGTGGAGTTAATTTGCTCTGACATTGTATTGGCGACCACTAAATCATTTGAATTCTTTCTTAAGATATCCAAAGCATGTGGTAATGGCTTTAGGTGGCATCACCATGTGACAATTTGAAAAAGATCACTGTCAAGCATCATCCTATCAGACAACAGTGTAACAAAAAGTGCAAACCACATTGATTTAACACAATTAATTGTTTTAGGCACAGCTTCCTTTTTAGCTGGATTTTTTATTGAGGGAGCCTGGTGGCCAAGTGGTTAGTGCATTGATGGTTTGATCCCAGGCCGGTCCTCAATGTGAGGAGTTTGCATGTTCTCCTCGGGCTTGCTTGGGTTTTGTCCCACAACCACATCCCACATCCCAAAAACATGCTGGGTAGGCTTATTTAAAACTCTAAATTGACCCTAGTTATGAGTGTCAGCGTGAATGGTTGTCCGTCTCTTTCTGTCCTATGTTTGACTTGCTACTGATACAGGGTGTCCCCTGCTTGGTGCTTGTAGTAGGCTGAGATAAGTTCTAGCACCCCTTGCAACCCTTGTGAGGATAAGCGATTCAGAAAATGAATGATTTAATTTTTATTAAATTCACAAGTTAATGAGCTTTGAGACATTTATTTTGGATGTTCCACTTGGTGCTGCTAATAGTAATTATTTTTCCCATTGAGAGACAAGCACATGATTCATCACTTTATTTGTCTGAAAATTAGTGGTTATTCACTACAATAATTGATCTTTATCTGCCTATGCTATCAACATTCAGTGTCAGGGAGAACAATTAAACTGAATGACAGGAGGTGCTGTTTCGTGATATTTTTCTCATGCAAAAGAACCTTACCTAATAGAAATTGTAAGAGACTGGAGCAGAGGATGTTTCACTCACGTTGACGTGTTAGTTTTGTGGCCAGAACCTAATATTACCATTCAAAAGCTCCCTGACCAGTTTCTTTGTACGCACAGCCATTGAATGTGTTTCAGTGTTTGGTATGTGCACTTGCTGTTGTGTGTTGCCTAACTCTGATAGCTTGGCCTGGCTCTAACCAGTGTCTCTCTTCACTATGAACTTGTCCTTTGCAATCAAGCCTCTTTGATCTGATCCCCCTATTGCTGTATATATGTGCAGGTGTGTGTGTCTTTGGCTCTTTGTGTGTTTGAGTTTCCCAACCATCTTATTGGAACACCGTCTATTCTGAGCTGTGTCCTCACTTGATTGGAGTTCAGTTACAGAGCTAGATAGAGTGCAAGAAGACAAGCTAAGGGAGAAGGGGGGAAATGGATGAGAGAGAAGCACTTTACTGACTTCACTAACAAACCTGTTTCAATCAGCTTCTTTAAAAGGGCATCTGTGTGTGTGCATACAGGTCTGTTTGTGTGCGCGTGATACACTGGGACACAGTCTTGAGGTACTGATTCCAATCGAGGTATCTACCAGTGCCGGGGTAATGCTGGCTAATGGCTTAATCAATACTTATTATGGCTCTATTGGTTCACTAAAGTGAGAACAGAACCGAGCTTCACACAGTCCCCCAATGATAGAAAACGAAGTTCTTCTCCTGATTCAGATGGACAGCCAAACCTCTCTCCTGGGGTTTCTTTATTCAGGAATCCAATTCTCCCAATGTGACAGATGTGGATTGGATCTTGAATACGCTAACTTTTTTTCAGCCTGGGCAATAAAGAGCTAATGGTCTTAGCCCTAATTTTCTGACTTTTCGGTCTCTATCTGAACTGCTTGTACGCAATTAGTGTTAGCGAGGCAGTGAACGAACGAGGAGCTCAAGTGATGGGAGGAATATCTGTGAGCAAAAGAGTAAATGAGGGGGCATGAGGCAGCAAGACAAGCACTGATTAGTCAGAGATGCCCGAAAAATAAGATTGTTCGGTCACAATGTGTTCCTCCAACACCTTTGAGTTTGATCTATTTAATAAAATGACAATACATATTAATGAACATATACGTATTCATGTTAATGAACACATATATATGTAAATACGTAAAATTATAGTTGAAGACTAATTTCTATCTTTATTCCCTTGGGCAGGTTGAAGATAAAATCAATAAGGCAATACAGGACAAAAGACTAGAAAACAGCATAAAAACGATGAGACATACACAAGTAGCACAGGTCTAGGGAGTTTTGTGATCACAATGCTGTTCATCAAGCAGCTTTAAGATGATTAACAAAGAGGTTCAGAGACGGGAGTTCACTATCGTAATTAGTATTGAGTTCCGGGTATGTGAGGGATGAACTGAGAAGGTGCTTTGGCTAAATACACTCTTTCTGAAGGGAACTACACAGTCACCTCTAGAACCAGCAGTTTGAATTGCTTTTTTGCAGTGGAGGAGAATGATGGAAGATTTTGTAAACCAAGATGTCATCCGCATATGTAACAGTATTGTCCCAGTTCAAGGGTTTGGGTTTTCAAATATCTAACAGTGATGGTACGTTTTTTGGATTTCTGTACAATACTTTCATAGCTTGCTTCTAATCAGTTTCAATTGGTTATATTGTTGTCTAGCAGGCCAATGACCAACTTGTCAGGCAATAAGACAAGTGTGATATTATCGATGTGTCAAAATTCAGTTTAGCTGACTTCAGAGTTAGATTGTATCTAATGAACCTAAAGTTGGACAAATTGAATTGAATTTTATTCAGGGTCTTTTATTGTACCTGTTGTTTAAAGACAAGTTGTGATTCAAGAGTGATTCCTACGTATTGAAATTTCTGGACTACATTGATTGTTTTACCTTGGACAGAGCTTGAAACCGCTGCAGGCTCATGCGCCGCCATCTTGAACAATTTCCCCACTTTTATAAATAAGATAAGTTAAATAGAATGGTATAATTTAACATATTTTTCAATAAAGCTCTTATATTATTTATGTGACGAACAATCCAAGATCCTGATTCTTTTTGTAATAGTAATACCACTCTACTTAATGGTAATGAATGTGAACGGCTGGTTTGTTTGTGTGTTCCGACCTTCTAATTTAACTAAGTCCACAGAAATACATTTTTTAAGATGGTCAAACGCACATGTTTTTTCATGTAGCTTTCATTAGGGAGTCTAATAAAGATCCATTTGCACGGGAAAATTAATCAAATTGAAAATACACTCAAATGCATCACTAAATTTACTATATATATGCCTCTGCAGCTGTCATTAATTCTGAGCGCAACATTCTTAATGGTGTTGATTCACCATATTAAAAATCTGGTTTAATAACAGAATCTAAATTGGAAAATGAGAACTGTGATAGTTCATTATCAAACTCATAAAGAGAAGTGCACATTCTAATTTTATGCAAAGTGATAATTAGACATCTCCCATACAGTAAACAATATTACAAGCTTGTGAATTAATCTTATGAGTCAATTTGCATACCAATGAGGACAATAAATTTATAACAACTGATAAATGAAATGTTTCAATAATTAGAATTTAGCATTGACATTTCTACAAGATAAAGTTTGACGATTTTAGAGATTTGCTGTCGCATGTGCTGGAGGTCAATCATGCTGCATGCAGTATTTACAAAACTGATTTTATTTACTTGGCTAATTTCAAGCTACAAAAGGCAAAATACAATAGTTCTATGTTAAGCCAAAAAGGTAAAATACGATCTTTACTACTGAATTGTCTGTTGGGCAAAATAAATTTTATAGTCATCAACAATCTGTATTCAGAATTTTCCACTGGACACATTTCTTCAGTAGTTCTTTCTTGATTCTATTCCTTGGCCTATTCTTATAGAAACATTTAAATTTCCCATTGATTTGAGACTCATTTTGAAGGGGTTTAGGTTTCATAATGGGTGGGCCTTTGTATGTAGAAATGAATTATTTCATCAAAAATAAATGAATTAAGTTATTTTATAATGAAACACTACGCAATATATGGTGCTAAATGATTGTAACAGATCATAATATCATTAACATTTAAAGCCAGTTTTTGTTAATATGTCTTGTACTGTGTTTGAGATGTATTTTAATCCTAACCAATCTTCACTCTGCAATTGCAATTATCGCAATTTCTGTGCCATGCATCTTTTTTGAGAGCTCAATTTACTAGTTCTCTGTCAGCTTGCTCATTGCTAGCTGTCATCAATAGACCAAAATGCAATAAACTGAAGGGTGTGGTATACATTGGCAGGACCAAATAAGATCAGGTGCTAGCCTGCATAAATCTCTGCATGTGTATCAAATATTCCGAATAGGCTGATTGCACAAATCCAATAAAAAAGTAGCACACTGATCTTTCAAGCTCGTGTTTCAATTCACAGCAACTGTGCATGGAGAGGGTTCAATGCAGTAAATGGGCACATTGATTGACAGATTAATTATGTTGGTGCTATGTGTCCATGTGTGTTTGTTTGGTGGATTCCACGGGTAGAGTGTGTGTGCCTGTTTGTGGGTTCGTGTCCCCTCTGACGTTGACACCTCCATAGTAGGGTGGAAGCCATTTCGGAGACACAGCTGGCAGGTTGTGGCAACTCGAATTTACTAATACTTAACACTGTCTCCTCTGCAATTATCCACTATGAGAACACTTGGGGAATTTTGTAATCTGAAGTCTAGGTCAATACATTTGCATAACAACACAATAATTTAAATGAATATAGTATCAGTACATTTTTTTCCTTTGCCCATACCAGGTACTAAACTGGCAGCAACAAGATCATCTATGCGCCATTGCCAGTATGCAACATTCTTTATTTGTTCAGAACATGGATAACTGCTTTTTATGCTTCACGGTACTCTAGCCAGACAGAAAATTCCCACCTTAGTGCTCCCAAGGGCCTGGCCCTGAACTTAGTCACCTCTGACAGCTTCTCAATATCAGCCGGATCCCCCCCAAAAACTCCTGATCTTAGAACAGATATTTTCTTATCCTTCTAATAGTAAAGGTTAGGGAGTTGGTCCAGGGTAATCTGACCCCGAATCTGTGGTGGGAGACAAGTTCTTCCTCAGGCGCCTTGAGCTGCTCAACAAACAGAGGAAGATTGGAGAGGCGAGCCAGGGGGCAGTATGGGCCTAGCAACCCAGCCCGTAACATCGTTATGGTGCATATATGTGTGAATCTTAACATGCAATTACTTCAGTGTCCATATACTTTTGTTACAGCTAATTATGAACCTTAAAAGTCCTGATAATTTCCCATGTGAGTCTATACTATACAATTAATAATCTTATTTTTTGGTCTGTCTGTGCCATTCTGTGTCTGACTTACAAAGGCGAGGGAAATGTCATGTTCACTTTGTGTTTGGCTAACCCTGTGGTCTCCGCCCTCAATAAAAGGGTCTATAGGGTGTAGACACATGCCAATATTCATTGGCAGTTGAATCAAGCTACTTAGATAGCATCTGTAAACAGGACTCAGAGGGCCTTGAATTAAACGGGGAGCTGCAAAGAGCCGAGCTCACTGCAGAGATTACAAGGGTTCAAGACAGGTTAATGGGCTTTTATTTTTTCCTCCCACAATGAATCACTTTTATATTGGCAGGGGTCAGCTGCAAACCTCACATTTTCCATATTTAATCCATGATATGTAATTGATGGCACTAGCTCATCAGTATTTAATTTACATTAATTAAGGACAGTACCATAATCAGGGACTCCAAGAGCAGGAATATTTGAAGGAAAAGAAAATAATGTTTATTTTATTATTTTTTATCTTACATACAAAAACAGACTTATCTATCATTGAATTTATTTATACTAAACGTTATGTTTGGTGCTTCAAATTTAGGATTTTCCCAAAACACATATTGACAATAACGGTTCTAACACAGGACATACATTGTACATTTATAAACATACAGAGATGACTTCCATATTCAAAAATGAATAGTGAGAAGTAATGGCATGTTTTTTTTGCATTGTTCTAACCTATGATTTACATCTTGATGAAAAGCTACACTTGACAAAGTGACACCTTAATAGAGCCAATCTGCATTTTCAAAATACCCCCCCTCCCTCATCTTCTCTTTCGGCACTATGGCACTCTGCTCACCAACACTGATTCATAATCTATAGTCGTGCCTCGGAGACCAGCAGCTATTGATTTAACGCCTACAGTAATCCACCGCTGTATCCGCTGCTTGTTAGAGACGCTGAGCCTTGCAGAGCTAGCCAGAGAGGGTCTTTAAGTTGATGAAGAGGAGGAATTTTTGGAAACGGAGACGGGAATTTGCAGACTGACTCTTTAAATTAAAGTCACACTTAACAGACTGCGTTTGAAAAGTAAATCAACGAAAGCAGAGGAAAAAAAGTTCCACACAACACCACAGTAAAGGGGATAATTACCCTAATTTCCATTCTATAGAGCGTACCTATATACTTATAAGCTGCACAGTCCACATTTGGCAAAATCCAAGAAAAACAACTATATACATCCATTGCACACAACACCAAGTCAATGTGTCAGTTTGTTAATTTGGGATATTTACATACAGACATGTCAGATTGAATTGGATTGATAAGACATTTATTAACCAAATTAATATCAACATGCCGAGTTCATCTTCCGCAACCAGTGACATATAGAGGGAGCCACACATTACAAGTCCCACTCATGTTCTTTAAGGTACTCAAAAACATTAAAACACATTATTATAAGTTATTGGCTAAGTTATACTTCGGGGTTCAAATGGAAAGAAAACAGTGATGGCTTATCGTCCGATAATGATTATAGAATGTAACAATCTTAATATGTATTTTTGTTTACATTTTAGGTAAAATATTAGAAGGATTAACAATAAAAATACTTTAAAAATATGTTTTATTATTAGACTAGTGTGAGTTGAATGAACTATTGTGTATACAATAATATTATCAATATTATATGGTGGTTACACACTTTGCACATTTTTACCTACTTTAAGAAAGGCAAATCTTATAGTTAAAAAAAATTAAAAATAAAAGGATTTCTACATTTCTCTTTCATCATTGAGTGCACAACTGATGCAATAGCAGAATATTTCCAATCATCAGGCCTTGGACATACAGTCACAGCATGCTAATCATGCTTAGTACAAGAATAACATTGCATAATATTGCAATAACATTACATCAAGGTATGTGGATATACAATTTACTCTTATATCTAAATATGCATCATTTGGTTTGGCCCATCCATCATGATTATAGTGATGTTCTCTGCACACCTATGTCTTCTTTATTATTGTTTGACAAGCCTATATCGTACAAGGAATTGATCAATCCCCATTTCATTATGACAATTAAACATAGTATATAGCCTTTTGAAATTGTTTGTATGCAAAGCATACTCTTATCGTGACAAAATTGTAATTCTAAAAAAAAAACTAAGGTAAAAAGAAAATTGCCAAGAAAATGGGTCCCTTATTCTCTTCATCAAGATGACAGGTGCATTGAAGGGGAGTATTTATCTCAATCAAGTCCAGGTCATCAGCATGGGGAAACACACAAGTACTGACCTTCATTAAGATGGTCAGATAATTAGCTGACCTTGGCTAATAAGCATTCCCCCCTGCGCATGTGTGCATAGACACACGTATCCTACAGTTTGTAGGGCCTCTAATGAAAAGAGGGGTGACACACAAGGCTGATTGCTTTGTTCTGATGAGATTCTGCCTTAAGTAGCACTCTTGATTGATGGACAGATGAACAGGAAGATGGATAGATGAAGGCAGATTGTGAAGTGTCACACAAAAGTGACTCGGTTATTGTTTGTAGCTATAAATCATACTCTGGGAATTCAACAATTTATTCTATGAAACTGGTTGAAGACAAAGTATCACCATCCTAAAACATTATATCCAATTAAAATCCTATATATGTAATTTAATGTTAAGTCACAAACGATTGAACTTCACAAATGTCACTCATTTCGTAAAAAGAGAATATATAATTTCAATGATAAATGATGATAAAACATCTCATTTCTTAACATTCATCGCCATATTAATTTTAATTTAGACACACATTGTGCTCAGATCATAAGAGACAAGAATATGATACCTTGTTTGTCATTGGCTAGGATAAATCAATTCTTTCCTCGGCATTGAGTTTGAATACAAAAAAAAATGTCAAGTTGTCTTTTGGGGAAGAGCTATATTTTTTTTCATGTGCTTGTGTACTTTATGCACAGTCACATCACCATGACCAATACACTAATCTCTGCTTTCTCCTCTGGCTACAATGAGCTGAAGAAGGTTAACTTCACCTTGCAGGGTAAATAGAAGAATGAAGCGGAATGGCTGTCTGGGACGGCGCTATAAACAGTCGTTATTAACTCAACTTGATCGCACACGTGGAAATTTATAAGAGGTTGCTGCTTTAAAGTGACTTTTACTGACACAGTGCGCCACACAGATCAATAGACATTTGGGGGTATTAGGAACACATTATATGCAGAGGATATGTGATGTATAATATGTTTTGCACTCCTGTTAAAGCAAAAACCAATTTGATATTTTGCCACATATTGACAATGATGTAATTTTTATCAATAATACTAAAATCTAAAATATACTGCATGCGTCATATGAAAAATAGTACTCTACGTTCAACTGCTATAGACTGAACTGAATTTTCAGTCGCAACTACTGCATCATAACCTACATCATTTTATGTAATTTGGAAACAACGCTTATTATATTTCGTTATGATTATCAGGACAATTATGGGAAATTTCTGCTTTTCTCACTTTTGGTTTTCATTTAATGACAATCTAATTCAAAGCAAATAAAAAATATAACACATGGTTTGATACAACCTTTTGAAATACAGTCTCTGACAATCCATTGGCCAATTTTACATCCGATGTATGTTCTGTTGCAATGTTAACTTTAAGTCTTTTTAAATTGAACTGCCATATCTGCACACATAAGGTATGAAGCTGCAAAAGAAAGGGGCTTATCGCTCACCAACAATAGGGAGGAGTTGTTGAGATGTTGTAGTGGATGTTTATTAACTACTTGTGCTTGCGGGCCGAATGCACCATTGTCTTGTCCGAGACGCTAACCTTTAGCGTCTTGCTGCGCTTCGGCGCGTCTTACAAAGTTCATTGCGAGAAAAGAGTCTTGACCCTGTGGATGATTTGGAGGACT
Organism: Stigmatopora nigra; assembly: GCF_051989575.1. Taxonomy (NCBI): domain Eukaryota; kingdom Metazoa; phylum Chordata; class Actinopteri; order Syngnathiformes; family Syngnathidae; genus Stigmatopora; species Stigmatopora nigra. Next base: position 8,687,778 of record NC_135523.1, read on the forward strand.
GAAATACCACTTTCATTTATTATTAATCCAGGCCGGCCAAGGGGAAGGCGAGCCGTGGCACTGTCATACCTGACTGGCTAATGTAAGAAGTGGCCATCTCACTGCAGCCCTGGGGAATCAAAGCCCATTACTGTTTTGAGAGATGCTCTAATGTCCAATGTGAACACACACACAAACAGCAGATCAAAACAGTACGAGCATGAGATGTTCATGCACACAAAAACCCACTTAAAATAACGCGTAGAGATGTTATGCACCACTCAAACTTTTTGTTTTTAGTAATGCTTTAAATTCATGTTTAAGAGCCTGGGAATCAAACATTTATAATTAAAAACTGGCCGTGTGTGATGATAGCATGCTTGTTGTTGTTATTGGCATGCAATCCAAAATATATTACCATTAGTGGTATAAGTACGATCTTGAGCCCAAGCCCGAACTAGACCGGACCCGAAATTTGGGTCGAGTCAGGTCTAAAATGTCCATCCTTACTTCAGATTTGGGTTCGGTTGGGCCGGGCTTGTCTCTCGCTGAAAATAAAATACTAAAACGATGTGTGATCTCACTCGCTTACTATTTTTTAGAATAAATACATATTTTTCTTAAATGTATACTAAAATGATATGTGAATACTAAACTAAGGAATACTTGTTATGAAATGAATAGTTTGGAACTTTGGATAAAACAAAGTAGGCGCTGTAATGTAATTGCAATTGCTAGAGCATGAAGGATAAAGGCAGGAGAACTGAAAAGAGAAACACGCACCGGTACTAGTAACAATGAGTTTTGGAAAAGGTTCAAATTGATTGTTAAATATGCTAGGAAAACTTGCGATGGCTTCGCTGAATGTATTCAATGCGGCACTTTGCTCTCATATGACAGCAAAAAGACTGGCACCTTGACGCTGAGCAGGCATTTATTTAAACAGTTGAAATTGTCAAACATTTCTATTATCATATAAAAGATGTAAATGTTTATACAGTCTTGTTTAACTTAGATTTCGTTACAAAAGACAGGCTTTAATCTGTTATCATAAGTCACCCCTCCTCCTCCGACTCAGGTCGGGAGTCCCGAGTCCTCCCAAAAAAATATACGATTTCGGGCTCAGGCCTGCAAATCAAGTTAATTCCTCGGGTTCTGTTTGGTTCAGGTTTTTGGACCCACGAGGGTCGGGTCGTATTTTTTCGGCCCGATCTTACCTCTAATTGTCATTCATCATCTTCTGTACCGTGCAGACTTATAAGGGTTGCACACAGACATACAAGGCACTCAGAATCATACCGCCACCAGCGAGAATTGATCCCGTACCGACTTCAGGCTAGTGAACCTCTACACCAACCGGTGTCAAACCGGTCCTCAATGTGCCGCAGTGGGTGGAGGTTTTTATTCCAACTCAACAAAGGATACCTTTTGCAAGAGTAATCAGTTAATTAAAGTCAGATGCTACTTATTTTAGAAGATACCTGATTGGTTAAAATTTCGGCACTGGTTCGGTTGGAACAAAGACCAGGACCCACTGCGGCCCTCGGCAAAATCGGTCTGACACATGCTCTACATGAGGCAGCCAAAATATGTTGTATTTTAATTTATTTGACTAAAATGTCATTTGTCTGATTGGGGATTGATGGGCTTCCACTTTATAAATAGGAATTTCAGTCATCAGAATTATTGGCATGTATATATATATTGTCATTTTAGAACCTGATGCTTCTTTTGATGAATCTTTGATTTCTTTTTAACACTTGTTTAATGGCGGTAAAAAAAATGTGAATATGAATCATTTTTAGTCAACTAACATAATCTGAATGAGTGTAGGAGATGTAGGAGAAATTCAGTGACTTAATGACCCAATGGCTCTGCGACTGAAGTATGGCTAATGACGCATGTCTGCATGAAGTACAAAACCCTCTGTATTGAGGGAGAGGGGTGGCTTTATCAATACAATGGATTAAATTAATATTTCAAAGTTAATGTTTTTGTTGAAAAAATTGCCAAACAAACATGAGTTTAGGCTTCAGTTGTCTGTGAAGGAAAATGCAATTTTCTCAGACTTATCTGATCATCTTTTTAATTAAGAATATAATGGCTTTATAGATTTTTGAAAGATGAATTCTAATGGACATTTTTATAATTACCCGTCTTTATTGCTTTTATGAAAATAGTCGTCATGGCTCATTTATCCCTACAAAACCTCCGGCTATTGATAAAATGTTTTCACAGGACACTCCATATATTGGCTCCCTTGAGGGCCAAGGCTATTGCTGTAAAACCAGCTTTAGGTATTTTTTAAAAGTACTTGAGCCTCCCCCATTCACATGAGACAGTCCGTGGTGGCTGCCTTTTTATAAATGCACATGAGCAATGTGAAACATAGAAAGCTATGCCAGTCCACCAAGTATCTCAACACTTCTTTTTCACCTGAACATAACAGTTGCACATATAAGAATGTTTTCTTCAAATATAAACTATAAAAGTTACAGAGGTTTTGAGTGAGCGCTCCCTGACTTTATCTGTTACCTTAGCTGATTCCTTGAAAAACATGTTTTCTAATTATTCGTTTATTATCTAACATTTATTTAGCCTTTTGCATTTTCATCCCGGAATTGTGTGGGTTTTCTTCTAGTACTACTACTTTTCTCCCACATTCCAAAAACATGCAAGGCAGGCGGCTGACTATCTGTCTTTGTCCAGACGCAAAGAAACCATCAGCACGTTGAAACATACGTTTTTAAAATACACATCAGAAACATTTCCTGCTTCCATTCAACTGTTCAAATCCAGCCCGTCATGTAAATAACTTGTTTCTGTGTGCTTTCAATTAAAGCGGAGGACAAAGTGCCATTGCAGCATTTTGATGGATGAGCTTAGATATTGGAGTATACTGCTGGATGACAAAACGTTCCCGCACTCCACCACAACTCTTCTTTCCTATTGATTCCACGAGCAGTTATTCATCAGAGCAGTGGCCACTGTCAGATCAGCCGTTCCTTCTTCTCACAAAACATATTTTCCACAGTTATTGATAAAGCTATTTGACCTTTTATTCAAATGTGTTTCTGTGTGTAGGAGGCACACTTCTGTGTTTTTCTTTCTCTTTGCCTTTGCCAGAGGCTTACACATCACTGCTGCTACACCAATAATGGCAGGCTGGTTTTATCAATGGTAAATGGGTAGGTATATACATTGCAGATGTCTGTTCTAAAAGTACTGTGATTTCCATTAATATTAACCTGTTTTCACAGTTAAGCAAATCAACTGCATACCCTGCATGTAAGCACGGTATAGTTACTAGTAGCTTTAACCTAACAACTGGAAAACATTCAAAGTTGAATATGGGCAGAAATGTGTATTTTTGTCAATAAACCTGGAAAGTTAAATAGTGTTTGTCAGTCAGCCTTATAAATGTTTTTCCTTGGCCACTAAGTTTTTAATACCCATGTCCATTCATCTCCCAGCAGACTGAATGGTTGCACAACGTAGACTCTACTTATGTTTTTCAAGTGGGCAAGTATCCCCTTTCCAGATGTGTACTAATGAGTTTAGGGGGCCATTTTCATGAAAGGCCAAAACATAATGCCAAACTTAACATTCGTGAATGTTTGGCATTTTAATGCTTCAATTTGGTCAGGCAAAAATTGACTCCTGCTTTTCAAAGTATAAAATGTTTCAGACAACTATTTTTGGACACGGTTATGAATAAATGAATCAGATGATAAAAGCTTTATCAACAGCAAGGTGTTCTTTTTTGTTTAAAATTAGACCCAGCTGCATTTATACTTTGTTTTTTTCATCAAACTTCTGATTTTTAACCCCATCGAAATTATGGCATGGCTCTATCATCTAAAAAAACGACCCTGTGCCCATGCTTTTCCCTTGCCATCAATTATTAAGACGAGATCTAGGAGTGAAAAGGTAATTTCCCTTAATAGAACCTAGATGTAATTGACAAAACTCCAAACCTTAAAAGGAAACTAAACGATTTCTAAAAGCTCAGTACATAGTGATAAAAGAGGACGGGGGAAAAACCGAATCCATTCGAACATAACAAAACAACAATGCTAAGAACAACCCCTTGAACTGGGGAAGTGAAAAACAAGAGAGATTTAAGGTGACTGTAATCTTTGACTCCAAAGCCCAGGCACCTGCAAAAAAGTGGGAATGTAATTTCCCAGACTAGGAACCTAAGCCATCAGTAATCTGGCCTGTAATTCTTTCTGGCCCTTAAATAAAAGCCCTATTTTAGTCATCAACCTCGTTTCTTTCCCTCCCTCTTATCCCACCTTTAATTGGATTTGGCAGAAAATGGCTGCTGAAGCACTCTTTTCCATCTAACTGAGTGAAGAGCAGACCATCTTAATTGAGAAGTGCTTAATTGCCTTAAATGTGTGATGCGAATGGCTTTGAGAGGAGCCGCCGTTGTCGCCACAACTGCACAACAAATGGTCCTCCAAGATGATGGACAGAGGTTGATGGGTAATATCGCATACAACGATGTCCTGATGAAAAGAATGCTTATATCAGATGGCTCTCCAGGTGGGTCATAAGAGGGTACTGGCGCATGAGGTGAGGCTCCTGCCATTTCTTGAATGTGGATCTGCAGGCACTAGCGTGGAGGTAGATCGGTGCGTGCCCTATTGTCACCCTGGAAAGGGTCTAAATTAAAGCTGTGATTAATCGTGCCTGTCAAGGTGGGAGAGTAGAGACTCTCTAAGCTGTAGTTCAGTTCAGATAATGTCTGAAGAAAAAACACTGAATATCATTATCAATAGGCAGGGCTGTATTTTCATTAGATTTTGTCTGTCTCTCATTGGACAAATTCATAGCACAATTATTTTTCATTTCAAAAGATTCAGAGCTGTCAGAAGGAAGCATAGGGATATGTATTGTTTGTGTTTTCTCTCACCCACCATGTTGTGCTTGGGCTTTTCATTGATGCATTAGATACGTTGATTTGTGCACAGCTAAAAATCTGAAATCACTGACAATTCTCTCTCTCTCATCATAGTCCCCATTGTGGAGACAAATTCAATTATTAGCTAAGATTAAAAAAGTTAATATGTCAATGAGATTTGTTTGCACATAGATGCACAGTGCGACTTCAATATTGCCTATTGAAAGTTCATAAGGTTTATAGTAAAATACCAAACATTCAATAATTCATCTTTTGAACTGCTTATTCTCACAAGGTTTGTGGGGGGTGCTGGAGCCTATTTCAGCTAACCACTAGGCAGTGGGCACCGTGAGTCGGTGACCACCCAGTTGCAGGGTACAAAGAGACGGCCAATTATTCACGCTCAAACTCATAACTAGGGGCAATTAAAAGTGTCCAACATGCCCACCCCACCTGTTTTTGGAGGATGTGTGAGGAAATCAGAGAACCCAGAGAAAACCCACACGAGCCTGGGGAGTACATGCAAACTCCACACAGATGGACCGACCTAGATTTGAACCCAGGAACCCAGAGCTGTGAGGCCAATGTGCTAACCACTCACTTACCGGCCCGTCTCCACTGCACAAGTTAAATACCAAAATGCATGAGTCTATTCTTGGATTGAAATACCATGTGTCCAACCGCATTGTTTTGTTGAGTCCACTGACATCATATCAGCCCCCACAGAAACAATTGTGTCAGATCATTTAGTTGCTTCACTGACTGTTTGGTTTTAAGAAGAGCAAAATTTTAAAATTTTAAATAACTATTCTTCTTGCTACTACTACTTTTACTATCCATTAATTTTCCGTTCTGCCTCCTATGGGGCCTATCAGCAGCCAACATTGGGCGGTAGGTGAGGGGACATACTAATGTTTTCGCCAGCCAATTGCAAGGAAGTTCGATTTTACTGTTTAAAATTTGTGTGAAATTAGTGATTATTTTTACATCAAAATCTTCACTCCTTCATAACAAAACTTTAAAACATTATGGTTTGGAACGAATCTCTATCAGCCATTTGAGTTGTGTATGAAAACACTACAAATATTACTGTAATTGATTTATGTATGGAGTATAATGTGGGTGCCTAACTTTGGTCTTGTGTTTATTGTACTTATCAATGTTTCTTTTCCCAAACCTTGTTCTTGGCAGACCACCCAAATCAGTATTTACATAAAAGTTTGTGATACAGAAAATGACATATGAAAGTGATACAGAAAAATTCCAGGTGTTCATTGGTCAGGAGGATATACAGTACGATCACCTTCACATAGTGATGGTCAAGTGAATGTTTATATCATATCTAATCACTGACCCATATCTTGTTTACCTGATTGAGGCGAAAGCTCAATGTTCAGACTTCTTAAAAGTCAAAGCCAAGGGGGCGAAGGGAGGTGAACTGGGGAGAGGGGGCTCGCGGGGTTGAAGGGTGGATAGCACATCCAAACGTATTCCACATGTTATCATGCACATACACACTCACACACTCTGCACCAGCCGCAGGGCGCCATGGCTACCTTGGAAGTTTAACGTGGACCAGCTGGTGCACTTGGGTTGTGAAATTACATTGGAGGCACACACACACACCCCACACATACACTCACACACATTTGCACAGGATCAAAGCGTGTTGGAGCCCTGCACAGCAGCCCTTCTGCTCCTGCCTTTGGCTAAATGGACGACCAAACATTCCAGGCTGTCCAGCCCTGTAATATCTGGCCTCAAGCCTAATGAAGATGGGCTCTGTTTATAATTCCCATGTTTGCTCTAATCACAAAATTTCATTGCATAATCCTACCTATACACAAAAACAGAGGGACAGAAAACTCTTTTCTTTTTAGTAACTTGAGAAGAAGAGAAGAGGACTGGTACATGTCCAGGAATATTAAGTATAAGCTCTTGGAGTTGGCTTGCTGTTTTTTTTTTTTTTTGCATTTTCCCTCGGAACGTCGTCATGTGATCTCAGACAAAACAGAATGCACCGAGGGATGTTTTTCTGCCTGTGTGAGACTTTGACACCTGCTTCGCTGCAGCAAATTGGACTGCCTTACTCTCAAATGAGATTTCTGCTCGCTGCACCAGCACTGAAAGAAAGGTCACCCATTACAACTATTCTACATGATTCACAGAGTTATCACATCTCAGCTTGCCTACCTTCACTTTAATTAGCTTTGGGGACCTGGGCAAGATGTATGTCCGTGTTTATGTGTGTGCGTGAATGGAGCTGTGTTGCTTTCCTCTATAGTTGCAGCAAAATTCAATTCGCATGTTGACATACTGTGTCCCTTCCACACAAAAAGATGATGACACTGATTGCTGGTTATTTATACATGGTAAAAAAAATTAATTAATTTGACCAAAAAAAATTAAAACCAGGATTCATTTTCAAAGTGATCTAGAATTATAACCAAGGTGATTACACTCTGCCTCGCACTTTTTGGTAGTGTAATCAGCACACAGACAAAATGCATAAAGACCAAAATGGGTTCAAGGGTTTAATCAGCGCTACTAAGAAGACATCATTCTATTTGGAGTCAAAGATATGAAAATCAATACGCTCTGTTAAGCTTAAAATGACAAAATGTTTAGCTGTAGCACATCCAAAATCCCAAGGTGCTGGCTTTAACTATATTGAGAAATGTATGAAATATATTACAGTGTATCTAGAGTTTACTAAACTCTAGCAGTTCTAAGCCAGCAATGCACTGAGTAGATTTCTAATTTGTAATGTTAACACATACATCGTTTTCATTATAATTATCATGTGCACCTTTACAAAATGTTTAAAAAAAACTGGCTAAATGACCATGCTGTGACTCTGTTTTTTTAGGTCAGCAAACTCCCATGACTCCCCGTGGAAAATCTATTGACTGATCAAGAAAATAATGAGACATCAGACTCAACTATTTACATGACCAGGATGCAGCTATCAAACCAATATAGGATCCACTACTCCTACACCCTGCCAAAAGTCATACACCAAGCCCAACCAAGTAGTAAGTACTAAATAAAAATGAATATAAGCCTGACACTTAAAAATGTGTTTTTCAATTGGTGTTTTGAGAGATTTTTTTAGTTTTGGAGATACAAAGTTCTAGTTAATCAGCTAAATTAAACCCACAAAGGCTTTAAATATTTCATATATTGTTTCAAATTCTGAAGTAATTGGCAACAAACATTGAACTTTTTCATAATAATCTTATTCTATAAATTGCTGTTGTACAACCATCTTCCTGCTTTTGCCCCAATCGTCTTTGTGGACATACAGGCAATGCACAAATATATTACACCACCTTTCCATTAAGTAAATTAGTAACTTTTTGGAATGATTACTTGGCATACTAGCTTTAATACAACATACTTTTTCATTTACAACATAATTTTTTGTACAATTTAACGTTAAGAGTAGCGGGAGGCTGGATTTATTAAATAATTTTCTATAATTTGGAGAAAAAAAACATTTATTTTCCGATTTCTTAAAGAACTTACAACAATAACTTATATTTGGCTTCTTCATCACTCCAATACAGTTTTTTGTACAAATACAGAAACATTCTGAAGCATGGTGAGTAATATGCAAACAGTAAATAAAGCTGACAGAAGGCTAGTAATAGGCCAACCGCCTTGATCATAAAGTAACCCAAATGGGCTCAACACAAACTGTAATAACAAATATGCAATCACTATATCTTGTCAGTTAAAACGTAGATGTCGCCTCATTTGTTTATGATGTACTCCTTTCCTTTCCACAATGAAATCATGAAAAAACCCAGCCTCCTTTTTTCCTTTACTCTTTTTATGTGCTCTTCAAACATCTTGTCATCTTACTTTTCAAGACTTTCATTTTGTTTTGCAGTCAGTGCATGTCGTGCTAAAGCAACACACCTATTAGAGTTCCATACTCAAGTGAAGGGTAATTGTTATGACTAAAAATCTGTTATTTATTAGTTTGCTGTCCAAAAACAGATCATCGCTGAGTACATGAATGTTTTTTCATGGAATGCACTCTTTAATAAGTTATAACATTGACCTTGTTTTCTTTTTTTTTTTGTTGCTTCTATTATTAGTAACCTTACTCTTTCTTAAGTAGCACTACCCATGTACTCACATTTTAGGTGCTGTACAAAATAATATGTGCCTAGTGTGATGGTCTCATTGCACGAGAGGAAACCATATATTATTACAGTCACGCTGTCCACGTCTAAAAACATTTCACAGGCAGTGCAAGGAAAATGTAAATCTGAGTTTGCTGAATAACACACACATACATGCACCCACAATCGCACGCACACACACACACACACACACACACACAGAAAAAAGACAAACCTCATCTCGTTTTCACTTATACGCACATAAATGCATTAAAATGGAAAATAGCTCACACTGGACTTGCCACTGAAGGGGGGCTAATATTTGTTTTCCCCTCCGCTGTAGTGTCCTCATTGCCAATGACCAAATTCATAATAATCTCCGCCTCAGAGTCTAGTGCTGCTTTCAGAATCAGCAATCACGTTTGCAGTCATGTGGGCATGCTCTGCTTCACCAACACTGCAATTCTATAAGACGTCCAAGCCTGACCATTGGTTGTATTGGCTGTATGTATGCTCAGTTTTTGCAAGGTGAGACTACAGACCAGGAAAAAAGGTGTTGGTTGCAATCATTTTACGCTTATGTAGATTTTTCTTAATAGAATTGTACGTAGATATTGCAGATTATAACATAAATCCTGGCCTCCTGATGATATAGTGGTTTGCCCACCTTACTTCGTTGCAGGCACCCTGGGTTCGGTTCCCACTCGGTGGTGGTATGATAGTGAGTATTAGTGGTTTTCCGTTTCATTGTGCCATGCGATTGGCTGACAACCAATTCGGCCTCCCTTACCTATTTGGCCATATTTGGCTGTGGATTTGAAGGTGAAATGACAATTTTGAGACGTTGACACAAACATAAAATGGGATTTTGATCTTTTCACTATTTCATTGATAAAATGCTGTGGGCCAAAGTGTGATGGTAGTTTGTAATCTATAATATTTAGTTCGTCAGCTGTCATCAATTGCATTGATTTGGAAGTAAACTTCACTGCAAATGAGCAGATCTGAAATCAGTGATGGTGTGATGTAACTGTATACCCTGATTATGCAAGTACCTGCCCACTTTGTGCTTCTTCCACGCCCACTCATCACCAGAGCGCTGAATGGAAAATGATTGCTTTTTATAACATCCAACTCTGAATTCAGTCAATCAAACTCAAACGACTTCATAACTGGCCTCAATTTAGAGTGTTTTCAAAAAAAATCCCAGTGCAGTTCTCAACCACTAATTTACTATAATCAATCCCATTTCATTAAAATTGGCCATAAACATTGTATTTTTTTGCTTAAAAAACATGAAGATGGCTCGTCCGAGACTACCACTTTGAATTAACGATAAGTGCAACCTTTGCTTTTTGTTGTTTTATCACAAAAAATAATTAAATGGAAAATATTACGTATGTGTCTTTTTATCTGCATGAAGACGTTACAATCTCATGAAAAAAAGTTATTTATTCATTTTATCTGTGATATACTTAATCTTCAGAATGAGAGTATTGTGTCAATCACATTACAGTCGGGCCGCGACGTCTGGAAAAAAAATTGACTTGTGCATCACATGACTACGATTAGATCCGTTAGGTCGTAAACGTTTCACGGGCAGTGAAATTTGTCAGATTGATTAGTATGCTTGAGAATACCTACGATGTCGTGAAAGCAAACAGACTGCAATCGCTATAATTGAGCTTTCATCCTTGTCAGGGTCGCAGGGTGCTGGAGCATCTGACAGGCAGACAACACCCTAAGCTTATGACCAGTGAGTCACCTCCCCTGAGTGGAAATTGAAGTTAAGAGAAATAACAATTTACCATCTGGTGGTATGAAGGAAAAACCCAAAAATGAACACAAAAGAACAAAAGAAAGAAGGCAAAGTATTTTATTATTTTCTGGAAAATCTGGTTATTTGCGTATGTGTGGAAGTGTGCATGAGTGATGACATCAAGTAAGTGTGACCTCATACATCACTCTTTCATGCATATAAAAAAAAAAAACAGCCTCCTGCCTTAATATCCTCCTTTAATGACTAGTCCCACCACCAGGCCATTAACTTGATCACATTACCACAGGCACACACAAAGCATGCAACACTGGGCAGTGGTATTGTCTTTTTACAATGAACTATGAATTAACATAGGTGAAACTGTTGCCATATATTTTATGTATGAGTGTGTGTACTGTTTGTGTATGCCACCACTTGCATGTAGAGATGAATGAGTGTTTATGTGCATTGGGGGGGTTGCACTTTCATCTTACTAATTCAAGGACAGTTCCCAATCATGCAAAGTGACTACATAGACACATTACAGGAACATATGCATTAACGCCATACATGCTTACGTCATACCCATATACACAGACCTGTGCACACATAACAGTGGCTACACAAAGGCAATTTGTAATATTAAGGAGATGACACAGTAAAATGTCCCTATCTATTTTCAGTGCCACAGCAAGTTATGCAAGGTTGTGCATCTATTGATAAACACAGTATCGGATTGTCATGGTTGAATTTAATCTGAGTAGAGGTGTCGATTCAAAACTGTCATTGATTACATCACAGCATTCCATGGGGATGAAAGTTCCTTGAAAAAGTGTTTTTTCTTATTGAGGAATAATACAAAGTAAATGAGTTTAAACCTGATTTTATTGTATTTAAAATTTACAGTTATATATTATACATATATGTTTACAATGTGCAATACCATAGCAGGTGGCAATACAAAAAAACAAAAAAAAAACATTCAAAATCAAAAATAACCATAGCTTTTTTACCATAGATGTTAACTTTAACTTTTAACTGTTAAACATACACAAATATAGTTGTACTGTATATGTACACATACTGACACTACATGCAAGTTTGTATGCTGAACACAGCATAATTCAGAATAGCAAAGGAATTCAATTGATGATCCAAACGATTCCCCCTTGGTGGCAATTATTGAAAAAGCATCGTAGTACACCGTCCCGCCATCAAACATAAACACACACCGTCTAGATTACTCTCGTCTCTCCAATTATAATTTTTTAATATCCTGTTCCTCTGAGATGGAGATTAATGGACGACCGCCATCATGAATTCCATCGTCATATCGTTATCATCCTAGCCGTTGTCCCAGTCCGCACTAATTACATCCTTAAAAAACGATCTGCAACCCCCCAAAGCAACCTTAAAATCAATCAATAATTTTAATTTTTAGATGTCCGCCTTCAGTGGCACTCCACTTGCTTTTTTCGTCTTCATTTCTGCCGCTTCAATGCGTCGCTTTGTTTCCAGAGAGCACCAAGTGGTGTAGAAGAAAGGCCGATGGCAAATTAATTGCTCGTCTTATTTACATGTCCCTTTGATTTCTTCGTTTGTTTGTCCGTTTGTTGCGCCACCCGTCCCCTCGTTTGTTGCTCGTGTCTGCAATGTCTTCCCTCCCTCGTCCTTACTCTGTCTGGCGCATAGAGGCAAGTGGGGGCGATTTCTACTCTGCCCCCTTCTCACAATGTAATTAGCATGCAGATATGCAAAGCCTGATCCGCAAGTCAAATGGTAGCTCTTATTTCCGCCTTTCTGCAACTCAATTTTCAGGCTATAATTGTTCTTATATAAATGCATGTTTGATTCCTATCCTCTGTCAGACTAACTAAACACATAGTGGATGATTAAATGAGTTGTCTTTATCTACGCATAACAGAGCTTCTGACTATGTTCTCTCTAACATTACATTTTACTGCCAATCATGCCAATCATGCGAATCAAGAAACACAATTCTTTTAACAATGGTATGTCCATTTCTGGGTAAAAGTGTCATTTACAACAAATGATTATCAAGTAAAAACTGACGTCAACATTTAATGTCAAATTTTGAATTTCTAGCTTGCTTAAAAATTTGCTTGACTAACACCTTTACAGACACTGACAACATTCTGTTGGTCATCTCATCTCATCTCATTTTCTGAACCGCTTTATCCTCATTAGGGTCACACCCTGAATCGGTGGCCAGCCGATCCCAGCGCACAAGGAGACGGACAACCATTCGCACTCACACCCATACCTAGGGGCAATTTAGAGTGTCCAATCAGCCTACCATGCATATTTTCAGAATGTGGGAGGAAACTAGAGTACCCGGAAGAAACCCACACATAACATGCTAACTCCACACAGGTGGACATGACCTGGATTCGAACCAGTACCCCAGAGCACTAAGGCGGTAACCACTCGCTCCACCGGGCCACCTCTGTTGGTTATCCATATGTATTAAAAGAAAGATCCACACAAAAACATGACGAGAAGAAGTCTGAACAATTATGAAACATCAGCTTTATTCTTTATTACAATAAAATAAATATGATGAACATAATTCCTCTGTGGTCAAACAAAGGTTAGAGTTGGTTGAAGCATACATTTTTTTGACAGACAAGATCAGAAGCATGGAGGAGTCAATATTTGGCCTTTTGGTGCATGTTATAGATGGGAGGTCAATTTGGGGCCAGACACTCATTATGCTGTAGGCCCTCTGTCTCAATGAATTGTGTAGATTTGGTGGTATTGATGCATTCAATGATTTTTAAAGACAATAAACCAGTCAGGCATTATCACAGAAGTTACATTCAGGATAAGGCAATTCCATGTCATTCTTCCACATGAATAGCAGCAACAAGTGTGTCAAAGGGGCGGAGGGGAGTGAGTGATATATATCCCTTGTGTTGTCATGTTTTCGTATCCTTGGCACCAGGCCAACTTTGCCATCTGGCTTCCCCTTCCCCCCTCCACCCTCACCCTCCTTTAAAGCAAATTGAAATACAGTTACTTTCATTGCGTGTATGCCATCCTTTTTCCATATAAGAGACGTGGCACCAAGTACCCCTTACCCCTCTCTATCCCGCCCCCCTCCTACTTGTCCCCTTCCTCTCAACCTTCATTCCACGCCCACTTTGCCATCCAGTCCTCGAAAGGGTCCAGATGGCTTGTTGCCCAGCTTTATTGTTAAAGTTTGGACTGAAAAAAAAGGGTGGTTAAGAGAGGCAAGGATACCGCATACCACATACTGCCAGGAACCTGCAGTACTTTCCGTGCCCACAGACTTGTTGTTGTTGTTACATAGATGGCTGTTTCCCTTTGAGAGAATGGGTTGAGAAGTAAATCGTCACCAGGTCTTGTAACTTCTTTGGCTTTGGGTGTGTTTGAGCGGACCTTGGTACATCTCCTGCACATGCACACACATACGCACACACTTAGATGCTGCACTGCTTCTCTCGGAGCTCCCTGGCACTCTCTTCCACAAAAGCTTTGGGAATGCCAGTGGATATAGCAGAGAATCAAACGTGCACACTTTTGGATTTAACACGAACATGCACTCACCGGTTGTTGGGAGCTGCAGGAAAGCGAATACTCAATTAAGTATTGATTTTTTTGTATGATTTTGTAAATTCCAAAGACAAAGCGGGTAGGTAAGGAGCGGCGCGTGCAAAAGGAGCTGCAAATTAGCCAATAAACACAGACGGGGAGTAAACGAAGCCAAACGAACCATCTGTCATTGCATTGATACGCTTGTTTTTTGTGCCCTTCCAGATGAATAACGCCAAATGTGACGAGGGTTTCCTCTAAAGAAGAAGAAATGGAAAATGGGTGAGCAAGAGTTAAAAAGCAAACGCTCTAGGACGAGGGAGAGCGAGAGGGACTGGAGGACCTGGTAATTAGGTGGTCTACAACTGCCGCCTTGTCATTATGCGGAGAATGCAAATTAAATGTCTAGGTCTTTCTTTTTTTGTAGCGGATCAGAAGGCAAGCACTGCAGAGAAGAATTAAGAGAAATTATTCTCCCCATGGAATGGATGATTTATGCAAACAAGCGATGGAGTGCAGTGATGAACAATGGAATCCAACGTAAGGAGTGTTAAATTTAATCGTACAAGTACTGTCATTCCTTCCACATACTCAAGAGATTCTTCTACATTTGTGCTGGAGGTAATGAGTGGAAAAAAGCGCTAATCAGACATGCACCTCCATTCCCCATTATGTCTTTCTTCGCATATTGATGCGCCTGCCTTGTGGATGATTATTACCTTTTGGAATATTTTACCGCGAAACGAGCCTTTGGAATAAAGGAAGAGAAGCAAAGCATGGGAAAAAGACAAAAGAGCGGAGGTATGCAAAGGCGCTAATGATATTCAGATTGCTGACTGCGTGTCATCGGTATGATGACAACGGCCAATTACAATGAACCATTGGCTCTCTGCCACAGATAAGTAGGAGAGAAGGAAACCTTGCAACAAGGAGGGGGACGTAAAACATACTTCCCTGTTCCTTTCTTCTTAATGTGCTGCTGATTTGTCGTCTTGACGCCGTGGATTTACAATAACGATGAATTTAAGGAAGAAAAAGCAGAACTACCCAAGCGTTGTTCTCACACAGAATAGAAGGCCATTGGCGATAAGTATCCCTCCATGTTGAAATGATGGCTGCCGAAGATGGTATTCCAGTGCCACGTTGGTTCTTGTGGCATCCCTTCTTCCGCCAACCACCGCCGGAACAAATCTGTCGGAAACCACACATGAACAGACAAGCGCACAAACACAAGCCATTATTTTTTTCCCAAGTGCCGCCCTCTCCCCTTCCTCATCACCGTACAAAATGCTTCCTATGACCATTTTGCATATTCACATGCAGCCCCGCCTGCCACAAAAGACTAAACATCCATATGCAAAGTAGTCTGGCATCCCCCCTTACATAGCAATGAGGGAACACTGCAAAAGAGAGGAAGGGAGGTGGGGTAAAACATCATTGGGGGTGCAAGTACAGGAAGATGGTGGCGAGGGGGGCAGTGGGCCACAGGGGATCTTGTTGGCACTAAAAAGCGGCACGTGCCTTGATACCACTCCCACTGCGTGCTGACAAAAAGGCGGGCGTGGGAAAAAATGAGTGGAGGGGGGTGAAAGGGAGGGGAGATGGAGGACGGGGGTATGTTGGCACTAAGAAGGGGCACGTGCTGCTTGAGGAGGGGCGGGAACAACTTAAGGTGGTAAAAATGTGGTGAGAATTTGATAGCACACAAGGTTAGAATACGGCATAGCAGGGGGTGCCATGTAAACAGCCACAGTGTCTAACGAGATACAGGTTCCCAGTTGAGGGCCCACCTGTATAAAGGACTAGCATCACATCAAGACAAGATGCAAAAGCCAACCCCCAAAGTCACGTCTTGCATTGCCCCTCAGGATTTGATCACCACCCTCGACCCTGCTTTCAATCACAAGAGACTTAATTGAAACATTTCTCATCTACCCGCATCCACTTTTTAAGTCAACCAACACTTTGAAAAACTTTTTTTCTTCAATTATGAGTTGTATGAAACTGGAGAAAGTTTGAAAATATCATTAATTCTTTGCATTCACCTTTGTAACACACGACATATTGGGCAAGGAATGATATATGTTCACTGAAACTGAGTTTGTTGTGGTTATATCACTTGCACTATCCTGACAACTGTGAATTTTTGAATGATCATTATACACTTGTTGGGTTTATTCTGTATTACTATGCAGTGATTGATAATTACATCGGCAGGGTAATTATTTATGAATCTATCAACACTGAACCTTTAATCCATGCCTAGCCAGGATTATTACCTTTGATTTGTTCAATTCATTAGTCACAACACCAAGGCAGCTTGAACCACAAGGAGATAACCAGCCACTTTACAAACTATACTGCCTTTTATCATTTTCAGTCTTTTTATCTGTATCAGAAGGGTAATAATTTAAAGAAAAATGGTGGTAGTTTGTGTTTTTGTACAACTGTACTGTAATATAATGCCAATCGCTTGCTGATATTTTCATTCGTCCCAACCAAAATCTTAAAACACATTAGGATGCGGGTGGTCCAGCGGAGGAGTGGTTAGCGCATCGGCCTCACAGTCGGGGTCCTGGGTTCAAATCCAGGTCGGTCAACCTAAGTGGAGTTTGCATGTTCTCCCTGGGCCTGTGCGGGTTTTCTCCGGGTACTCTGGTTTCCTCCTGCATTCCAAAAACATGCATGGTAGGTTGATTTGACACTCTAAATTGCCCCTAGGTATAAGTGGGAGTGTAAATGGCTGTTTGTTTTCTTGTGCTCTGTGATTGGCTGGCCACCAATTCAGGGTGGTCCTCGTTTTTGGCCCAAAGTCAGCTGGGATAGCCTCTATTTAGGATAAAGCAGTTCAGAAAATGAGATGAGATGCAATATTAGGATGCCGTACAGTTCTAATCTACATAACTGCAAAATACAATGAAAAGAGTAATTGTAATACTTAAGTTACATCACTTGGTCGGTGCAGTATATACTCCCTGGTTTTTAGGTTTTCGGGCAACTGAAACTCCATATGAAAATGATAAAAGCAAAAACAATGTTTGCATTTGTTCAAATAAGGATACTTGAACAGGGACTGATTTTAGTTACTTTGATTACCAAATTCTATAATGTATACCAAACCTTCTTGAGTAAATTAATCACAATAATTTAAACGACTAGGGGTGAGGGACAGCTATGATATTACCTCAGTATAGTCAAGTTTTAAATTAAGTTCAGTGAGTCATCAGTGGCACCAAGTATCAGATTACTCTCAACAAGGACCAAAGGTTTTTTAAAGGCCTTTTAGTCATCCTTGCTAGTACAACAGCTAATTTACAGCAGACTCATTATAGTGGCATTAAACACAATTTCCTGCTCCCAAATTGAATTTGGCAGAAAAATCATTACCATGGCAATAACAAACAAGCCTATTAGTTCCTAAGATCCTAGTTCCTAATGGCAGTGAGGGCAACATAATGCTGTTAGAAACTCCCCAAAATAGCAACAAGGTCTTTTTTCCATGGTCTTTTTAACATAGATCATGCTGAGATAAGTGTCAAGATTCCCCCTTTCTGTTTTCTTTCACCAGTTTTGTCTTAGGGCTGGCCTGTGACAGTAGAAATCTAATGTTTCATAACTGTCAATGCAGAGGGTTGTATGTGTAGCCTCAGGTTGCTGTGCTGAACAATAAACTATAATTTGATAGATGAGAAATTACTATGGTTCGTCTACTGTGCAAGGGCACTCACCCCAGGCGGGCAATACTGTGCCAGATGATGTGTCACATTTCTCTATGAAAGCAAGAAAAATATTATTTTATACTTTGTTCATCATGTATGTATGATTTGTCTGTAACCTTTCTAACTATCAGTACAAAAACCAAAGGAAAGGACATTCACAATTGCCTGAGTGAAGTTCAAAATATGACATTTATACTTAATGGCAGGTATTTTGTGAAAAATAATTGATTAATCATTTGTGTTGCTCATATAGACAAACAGCCATTCATACTTTAATGCATCTTGGACTGTAATTTGAGAAGAACAATCAACGCCGGAGTGGGGAGAACATGCATGCTCCACCCAAGAAAGCAAAAGCTGAATTTCAACTTTGCCACCATATGAGGTTGACATGCTACCCAATAAACAAAGGTATGCTAGTGAGGAAGATGATTCCACCCGATTAAATGTATTCGTAAAATAAAACTCATCAATTTCAGGTAATCCGTACAAACAATCACCTCCATATAGCTTTCTTATTTTTGTCGGTATGTTTCCTTGAGGTGAAAATGAATCTCTTTGAGTGTGGCGTAGCCTTGCCGTTGGGCCTTTGTGTAAATTGTCTTTCCAGTGACAATGACCATTAGGACCCCTGAAGCATGTTTTGGCGCCATGTAATTTGTGTCAAGGATATGGTTGAACGAATGGCGATTGACTGACATCCATGCAAATAAACATTATTGTTAAAAAATAGAGATTGGATATTAATTAGTGGTCAATGTTAACTATTGCCTTGCAGGAAACAGTTAAAGAAAACATTTAGTACTTGAAATGTGGGCATGATCTAGCTAGTAACATTTGTAAAAATCAGTCTACCAAAATGATGCCACACAACTGTGTGTCCAGTGTGGTGAATGCCAATGTAGTATTTTTCTGTGTTATGTGAAGAATATGCCCAAATAGGGCTCAGGGAGCGTATGTAATTTAGGGCGGCCTGGTAGGTGGGTGTTTAGCGCATCACCCTCACAGTTCTGGGGTCCTGGGTTCGAATTCAGTTGAGTCCCCCCTTGTGAAGTTTGCGTGTTTGCCCCGGGCCTATGTGGGTTTTCTCTGGGTACTTTGGTTTCTTCCCACATTACAAAGACATGCATGGTGGGCTGGTTGGACACATTAAATTGGCCCTAGGTATGAGTGTGAGCATGAATAGTTGTCTGTCTCCTTGTGCCAGCAGTCAGCTAGGATAGGCCCCAGCACTCCCTGTGTGATCCTTGTGAGGACAAAATGAATGAATGAATATGCAATGTCCTTAATCAAACACGAAACAAGTTGCAATGGGAGATTTTGACAAAGTGTCGCTATAGAAACTGTAAGGTTATTTGAGGATTTTCTTCTATGTCATGCAATCTGTTTGAAAATATGTGTTAAAAACATGGGCCCACACTGATGAAAGTGGTTTCTAAATCTCTGGGTTCGAGGTAGAAACTCTTATGGTCTAATTTTTTTTTTCAGGTGCGTTAAAATGCCACATTGTCATCATGACAGGAGGCCCAGTGTCGTGGCTTGATCCTGTTATTATATAAGTCAGTTGGTTTTCCATTTTAGCAAAGACTAACCTTTAACTTTAGAACAAATGCATTTAACTGAAACGATTGGCTGGCCACCGATTCAGGGCGTCCCCCGCCTGGTACCCTTGTCAGGATAAGTGGTTCAGAAAATGAACGAATGAATGAAGTCACACGGTTAAAGAGTACTTAGCACTTACACTTTGCAGCTACGAGATCAAGGGTTCAATCCCTTGTCCCCTTGGCCTTCCTGTGCAGAGTTTGCATCCTTTCCCCAGGGTTGTGTGGGTTTTTCCTGGGTATTCTGGTTTCTTCGCTCATTCCAAAAATGAATGAAAATGGTCTCTTTATCTATTTGGACCCAATCTCAGTTGAGGTTGAGTGGTTGTTGTAATTTTGCTCTCTAGGTTTTGGGGAAGACATGTAGTGTTTCTTTTAAAAAGACAGTATAATTGATGTTTTTTTTTTTGTTTGGCAGGCAAGTTAGTTTGAGCACAAAATTAAATATTCTTTTCAACATCTCTGTCAAAACAATGTATTTGTGTTTTTTAATTGCATGGTGATTTAAAAAAAAAAGTATTTTTGCGGTATTTAATGCCCGGGTACATCTCACTTAAGGAAATACGGTGCCTTCCTTTAGAAGCCACTGAAGCTCACATCCTCAGAATGTCATGATGTCATGTGAAATGAATGGAGTTTATTCTTCAGTAATTTTACGATGTTGCCATGAAACCTTATATCCTACCCTTTCCCTGTACTGTGCTTCAAGAATCACAAGAATGATATATATATATATATATATATATATATATATATATATATATATATATATATATATATATATATATATATATATATATATATATATATATATATATATATATATATATATATATATATATATATATATATATATATATATATATATATATATATATATATATATATATATATATATATATATATATATATATATATATATATATATATATATATATATATATATATATATACATATACATATACATATACATATATATAACAAGAATGATCTGGTAGATGTTCAGAATGGCACTTCCCCCATCTTTCCCTTTGTTCTGGTCAGTAGACTCATGCAATGTTTATTAAATTAAAAATCAGTCACTGCGACGGCAGACCGGGTGGGAAAAAATGCAAAACATAAAGGGAAATGGTATCAGTGACTGTGGCACCGTCATGCCGCAGTTCTTTATGACAAATTGAAACCTAATGGCACTAGAAGGGAGCAAAAATTGCAGAGGAAAAGATGTGCCCATGATTTAAAGGAGCAGCATGTACAGATTATAGCATTTATGATCACAACTTGCATCAGACAATTAAAGTGACCCCAGTGGACCTTGTGGCTGTATTCAAACTGATTCTAAGTAATATCGGAATGCATACAAACATGAAGAGAAATATACATACTTTATATGGAATTTGTAAATGGCTGGGCAGTATAGGTAGGAGAAGTTATCCTTCACACACACACATGAATTGTCACAGTGGCTTATATGATGTGCAGGATAGTGGGGGTTTATTGTTGCCACGTAGTGACCAGAATGATTCACTTCCACTGACAATCTCATTACCACTCCTTGCACAGCATCGGCCTCGATTCTATCGAATCATTGCAAATGCCTAAACAAAGCTATTGTATATGACCTTAGTCATTAATTCTAAATCTGAGAAAAAAGAACATCTAGCAGTACATACTGATGAAATCAACATGAAAAGATAGATTACAACTTAGAATACAAACAGCCTAAAATATGTTCTTTATATAAAAACCTAATGTATTTTCTTTGGCTTTACTTTGTTTTTTTCCATTTCATTTTCTGAACAGCTTATCCTCGCAAGGATCGTGGGGATTGCTGGAGCCTATCCTAGCTATTTATGGGCAACCTCACTCGGTGGCCAGCCAATCGCAGAGCCCTAGGAGATGGACAATCATTCACGCACTCAAAATCTTCACGGTTTTTACACTTACTGTATAGGAACATGAACAATTGTCATTTTATAATTGTTGAACACACGAGCAAACTGCTCACCCCTCCATCTGTAATAGGGTTTGTCCTGTAATTTCAATTTGGTTGGAAAGTGCTAGGCCCTGTAGTATTTTATATGGCACAATCTAGCACTTTTAGTTTACTAGATGCAAGTCTGCCAGTTTAGGAGTAAGGTTATCAAAAGAGCTGATAAGTGCCAAAACTTTTACTGTAGCATTTGTACTAATTGGAAGCGTTCAATACTTCAAGCTTCGGTTACATTTGCATGTAGTTAAAGGCATGCAGTCCGTTTGAGTATTTTAGAATCATTAAATAGAAAATCTTCCAACCCACTGAATTGACCTCATGAAACAAACTGAGTGGAATATCTTCTTTTATTTTGTGTTGTTTTTCTTTTTTCTTTTCATGTATAGTTTTTAGTTAACCAGTCGGGATTTGTAGACCTTTGGAGGATGACAACATAATGTGCGAAATGAATATTATGCAGTAGATATTAATTTTATTTACAAACACTCTACTAATGACTTTGTGCATTATTTGGAGGTCCATCAATTCAATGCAATCGCTATTGCTTTGTCTTCTTACTAATTTAACCTCACTCACTACTGATTTGGGTACAGTAGATGATGTGTGTGCACAATCAATAGCCCTCGTTCCCTCTTTGCATCCAACCATCAGCTGCATAGTCCACCTTTCATCAGTCCAGACCATTGATCTTCCACTTGACAGGGGGTCCTTTCACAAGATTGCCTAATGTCCTCATTCTGTGTTCTGTGTGTGATGACGGGCTAATTATCATGTGATTAAGACAGTTCAATAGTGAAGCGACAGATCTGTCACACTTTAAGGGTCTTACAAGACTACAGATGTTGGATGCAATATCTCAATCAAAAGCACTATGTACTTTTGAGCATTTTGAATTAAAAAGTGTAACAATTGTATTTTAGTCTCTTTTAATGACTGGTCCTGATTTGGGTCTTCTTAATTTCATTTTTGAGTCTATGGTGTTTTGGTGAGGAGCGCACGAGGACTAAGAATCCCAAGGTAATCTTGAGCACAAAGCCAATGTCATTACAGACATGGCAGAGCATTATTCTAAAATGGCATGTGAGGCAGTGCTGAGACAGTAGATAAGGTCCAGAGAAAATGTAGAGGAAAACGAAGAGAGTGAATGCAGGAATTTGTCATGGCCAGATAAAAACAGGCAAAGGGGCAGGCTGGAGGACGCCGTGATAGCAGTGTTTTTTTCTCTTCTACGTTCCTCCTCTTCCTTTTTCCTACCACTTTCTGTTACTTCCCACTCCCGTTTGAGGTTTATCTGACACACGATGAATACAGCAATTTTATCTGAATAGACAAAGAACCCATGACATAGAGGCACACTCTAACGCTTGATGACCTTGAAGGATGGATGAAAAGACACATAGGGAAGAAATTAAAATGTCCGTGGTCATCTTGTCTTCTGTGTTTAGAAAATCCTGACTTAATAGTATGTTTGTGCATTTTGGTTTTCGGTCTGGCCAGATTCATTAATTTTAGATATGGATCTTCATCAGTCTTTTATGTTTTGTTATACCATGCAGGTTTCAAGGGGATGTAGTAAATCCTATTAAAGAGTACTATAATAATAACAAAATGAAGCCCAAGTTTTCAACAGGCCTAATTAATTGTGAAAGTCATGGATCTGTCTGGTTGCACAACAGTATCACATGAAAATCTAAATAGTGATAAAGAGGTTAGAAGTATAAGAATAATTAAGCAAAGTATTAGGAGCTAAGGTTGCAGCTGTCAGACATCAGCTGTAGTGCATGTAGTGAGCTTAACACTCCTTGGCACACCTTAGCTTTATGGTCTACAGCTGTAAATTGGAGTGGGACAGGGTTATATGTGGCTCACAGCTGGCATATGTTCTTGAGATGCCACATAACATGTAGCACTGACTTGTCTTTCAATACTATTAATGGATATTTTCTGACTTTGCTTCGTTAAAGAAAAAACATTTTAAAGCTGCATGTTAGCAATTTCAACTGCCAGAAAATCTGTTCCTCTGAGCTCATCATTGTGGGAACAGGAAAGGACTCATTTCACAATTTCGGCTGAGGATCAACTAGTATTCCTGTGACACCATGGGAAGTACTGTTCAATGAAATAAGATTAGAGGAAACATGCATGGTAACATACGTAAATGTTACCCTTATTAATGCTCGGAGATTGATGTTTTGTCAAAATGTTTAACTGTGCCCCTGGAACTGAAAAATACCAGACGTCCGAAGCTAATATAAAAATGTTACACATAAACAGTGGTCATGACACCAATAGATCTATTGTATTACAGCGTTTTTGTGGGCAGTCAACTGTTTCGAATTCCACTGAATTCAATATCTTCTTATGGCTAGACAAATGGGCCGTAATCACAACAAATGTCGGCAATGTAAAATTGAAAATGCATTCCTTTGTGTCAAAAAGATTTTGGAATAATATTATCTGGAAGAGATTGAGGCGAATAGAGTTATTATTGTTGGTTATAAACTTATATATTAAGATTGGTTTGAAGTTTGATTTTGTATTCACTACGGACATTATGGTTGACTATGTTGGTTATGTGACACAGTGTGACTATTTCTCTAATTATAAACTGAAAACGTTCAATTTTATTTTCAATAATGCAATAATCCTTATGAAGCCCCAACCTTATTGCAGATAAATCTGATTCATTGAGAAAATGTCACTATCCTCCTAGTCTATTGATGAAGGCAATGTCTTTGATAGAAATGTGGAGTTGCCTAAAAGTAAGCTTTTTAATTTATCTTTAGCTTCATCTTCAGTGTAATTGAATTGTGAAATGAAGCATAAATAAGTCTCTTTCCACTATTGTGCAGATAGTCAGTATATTGTTTGTGTTGGGATTTATTTCCCAAATCAAAATGTCCAATATCAAATCGACAAAACCATTTTTGAAAGGAAATTGTTTATGGTATTAACTAAAATGTATTAATCAAATTTATCACAATTGGAAAAAAAATGTTGGTTTAATTTATTTTTTTAACTATATTACATTTTCTTAGAAAATGATCTTGTTGTAAATGTCAATGTCTAAAAAGTGAACGGTCCAAGCCAGACAGTGATCTTTTAATCTGCTAATGTGAGGGCAAGAATAATCCCACATCTGGAAGTTCTATCCCTGTATATAATTGCTTCCCCAATCCTAGAGGGATTGGGGGAGCCTCAGAGAAAAAGAATGACCCGCATTCAGTCCCTGCGTGACTACATTTAGAGGCATGAAATTTGGTTAATTTCAAATGACTTGACATTTCCAAACCAATTTGTTTTTTCTCGCTCTATTTATTGACGTTTCTTTAAATGTGACGATTGACTGTGGTACATATTTCCACAAGTAACGGATTCATAGGATTCATAGCTTTTCTATCTTCATTATGTCCTCCATTCTTTTTTATTCCCCCTTTAACTTTCACTCCCGTGCAGGATTTCATCTAGACAGGTGCTTCCTGTCGACACTTTGACGTGAAATTAAACACAACTCCAGATGTGAAGTTTAGTGTGCTTCAGTATAGACAGACAGAAAGCATGTTTCTTATGCATGACCATTTGAGGAAAGTGGCAGAATTAAAAGGTCATTGTTAACTTTCCATGAAGTATGTAACTCTTCCATCTAAATGTTTTATTATGTATTTCACTATCCTCAAGCCGGAATGTGTTCAAGTTTTTAGTGTAACGTAACTATCCACTCATTTAATTCCAATCCAATTTTATTGTGTGCCCAGATTAATAGCATCACAATGGGCTTTTCAAAGACCAAATAAATACAGTCGCCTACAAGATGTGCTTTTCAATTTTCTATTTCTTTTCTTCTCCTTGTCTTACATGCAGAGAGAGAAAGGAACCTGGGGATAAGAGAATCTGGACAGAAATGGAAAGGTCAAGAGTGATGGATGCTTTGTGTGGGTCTGTCATTCCCAATTACTGAACTTTGCCTTCTAAAGCGTCGCTTAGCTGCATTTCTCATTTCTGCCTTTCTGACTGATGAAGAACAGGCTCTGACTGAGGGCACTGCATTTTAAAGACAGCCTCACGAACTGGTCGCTATTTACTTTAAAGTAGCAGTACAGTACGTGCTGTTGTTCTAATTTGCTTTGGTGAATGTACACCGCTCACAAAAACTAAAAGGACACTTAAAAGCAGACCTGGGTAAGTAGTTGAGGGCCTCTATGAGTGGAGGTTTTTGTTCCAACCGATCCAGCATAGACAGTTTAACTAATTAGATTTCTGCTGAAGCACGAAGCACCTGACTGCAATCCACTAATTGAACTTCTAAGATACCAGATTGGTGGAAAGGTTCCCTTTTATGGGTTGTAACGAAAACCTGCACACACAGAAAATGAATGAATGAATAAATGAATATTTTCAAACATAAAAACCTTTTTTGGCAGCATTATTGAATTTAAACAGGAGTTTAGAACCTTTGTAGTGCGTTTATTTAACTCAATTAGCTATATTATTAGTTTCTGCAACACTCAAATATTTTATAAGTCTGGGATCTATACAGCCACTGTTTGTTGCCCTTTTAAGTGGCAAGTGACAACATAGTGATAGGCAGGTGCTATTGGTTAAAGCAAGGTTAAGCTCTCCTTTGCTATGTCAGGCTCTTTGTAAAAACTGCAACTGTCTAGCTTTCGTACAAACTTACTCCACAGACAGGAGAACGGGGAGAGAAAGTGGAAAATTAAGATGGGTTTGGTACAAAAGCTCCAATGAAAATGATGTTGATGATGAAAAAAATAAGACAATCCGCCATCTACTATCTATATTTGTCCCCCCTATTGCCTGACTATATTAAAAGTATTGTACATCCAGTATATCCTCCTCATGAAAACCTTTCTTAATTGTCCCGATAAAGGTGGAGGTGCTTTGTGGGGTCCATCTGAGTATAGCTTTATGACACACGCTGTGTTGATATATGACTCACAGAGACTCCATTAAAACCTTGCGCCTGGGCCACCTGGGAAGGTTGTACATGCTCAAATCATTGGATGTCTACAAAAAAAACAAAAACTTCTTATTATCTGCTGGTATATCAACATTTTTTTCTGCCCATCCACTTATTGGTTCAATTTTAAACAATAGGGGTATGGGTGAAGAAAATAATTTTTCATGTATATGTAAGATTGTAGTTACTGGGGCATGTTTAGCCTCTGATAATTGTATCTTATCACCACTGCAGGGAATATGAGAGTCTAAGCCTTAATCTAGGTGGGTCAAGAACCGGTATCATAGTAAAAGTTGTGCTCCTGTTTCCTCTACACCTGACACTGATGATGTCTTCCTTCTTTTAATCGTTACTGATCTTGCCATTCTATGCCACGTTTCAGGGCAATCTTTGTTAAGAACCCCATGTTTCCCTTTTTTTATGTTCACTCAATTTCTTGTATGTCTTCTGTTCATGACAACATAATTTTATACCAAGATTAATTAATCTTTAAAAAACTTAATTATGCTGCAGGGAGATTTAGGTAACATGATTATATTAAGAATATGAGCACAAGAGATTCTAATTATTCACTAATTCATTTCCACCCCCCCCCCCAACAATAAATATTTTACTTTTATAGACATCACTGGCAGAAAATGAATGATAATGAGATAGTTTGACCAATCTTTTTTTTTTCAACATCCTAAAGTCAATGTAATCCATTAAAAAGTAAACTCTGAACTATTATGATACAATCACAATAAAAGTCGAACTGTGATGCTCATATAATATTTCTTATTTTATCATTGCTTACTGTAATTATTAATGTCTTCAGATTTATTTCAGAAATTAAGGACATTTAACACTCCCACCTGTCAATTTTTACGATTATAATACAAATGTCTAAAACATCGAATCTAGTATACTCAACTGTATTTTGCAGGTTCAAGGCTACACCATGAACCTTAAAACTGAATATAATTTCCTATCTTCTCCTCCATCTGTATTCCGGGCCTACCTTTCCTTTCCTCGTGTGTCTTTGAGCAAAAGTGTGTGTCCTGTCTGTCTATCTGGGGCTTCCAGCTCCTTAAGTGTATCCTCATCAATCATGCTGAAAAGGTACATGGTGGAGGTGAAGAAGGCACAGAAACGATGGGGGAAGACTTGTGGTGATAGCTTGATTAGTTATCCCCACACTTTCTTTCTCTGACCAGTCTTTGCCATCTCTTGAGTTTGGTCGGTTTCTCTTGCTGTCTTTTTATCTCAGGACTAAAAAAACAATGTAATGCTGAACTCATTTTGTTTTTTGTGGTTGTCTTGCATCTATACCAGCATGACAAACACCAAAACACAACAAGTGGAGGGGGGCCGAGTTCAATTCTCGCTTTTGTGGGTTGCGTCAAGAAACTTGGGTGGTAAATCTAACCACCCATTCTTCAGTTTCAGCCTGGCGACCCCTTAAGAGATAAGCTGAAAGTGTACCAGCATGTGCTGTATTTTACCATTTTATCTCTCTGTTATGTCCCTTGCAGCCATTGATGCGTCCTTAGTGCCAGCCATCCCTCTGTCCTTCCGTCTATCTGTCTGGTTGTCTGACCTCAGCCCCACCGGTGGTCCCTTTTATGACTACGGACAAATGAGGATGACCTTTTATTGTAAAACAAACACCCATGGCGAGGGATGAAACTGTGTTTAAATTAACAACAGAGAGAACTGAAGGACAGTTTGAAGGTTGGAGCCTGAAATATTTTTGAAGTTCTCATAATTGCAAAACAGTGATTGAGTTGTACGAGCTTGGCAACCGTTCAATAATAAAGTCCCCTACCTGGCTAGTAGCTATTGATAAACTTTGAGAAGCAGACCTCTTGAACGTGGCCCAGACCCATCAGTATGGGTGCATGAATTATAAATGGCTTTGACAGTGGAGGCCGCAGTAGACAGAGTATTATTGCACATGAAGGTCCATTTTGATTTTGATTGTTTTTTTTTCCTTTTTTTTTTTTTTTTACCCGGGGCTCACAAAAGGCCAACGGACCATTGGTGAATATTCAAAAAGGGCAGACTTTGATTTGGGTTCTAATAGCCACTTCAAACAGGTTTAGACCGCCTCCAGACAGGGGAGGAAGATTATCCTGGTGCTAAAGGACATGGGGACACTGGATGAAAAAAAGGGTTTCCTATAAATTTTAGAGGTCAAATAAATGCTTTGTAAAAGCATGGATACATTTTTTCATATTGAATTTTGTGACTATTTGGTACTTATGGGATTGCGTGCGTGTTCATGTGTGTTAGTGTAACTCAAATGTGATTTTGTCAGGTCAAACAATGTGCATTTTTAAAACAAGCTGTTGTAGTTTATTTAAAGTTCTTATAGATGGACAATGTATCTCCTTATCTTCTGAACTGTTGCAACTATGGTAATCTCCTAGAATATTATTGAATGTGGCTCAATTTATAATTTCCAGTGTCCTGTTCCACATCTTTGCATCATGCACATTTCTATTCTGTTGTATTTTATCATTTTTTTTCTTTCTTCCTTCCCATTCACACTGTATTCATTCATTTGCCAAACGACCTATCCTCACAAGTGTCACGAGGGGGCTGAAGCCTATCCCAGCCAACCATGAGTACCAAGCGGGTGATCCTAAGTGCTGGGCGGCCCGGCGGCTTGAGTGGTTGGCACGTCGACTTCACAGCTCTGGGGTCCTGAGTTCAAAATCCAGGTTGATAACAAACTTTCCAATATAATCATGTAATGGACTTCAAATGGACAAATGTGGATGGACTGGGTGGGTGGCTCTAGATTGTCTTAAGCAGGATCCTTTGTTTTTTTGATCTGGACTAACCCCCGTTGATAGAGACATAGCTGCTAGAGGGTCATGTAGATTCAGCTATCTCTACGTCCACATTGAACTTTGGTCTTCCTTGGATTATCAACTGGTTAAAGAGACAGATTTTAATGGGTTAAGGTTTAACTGTTTTCTGTGGACTATTGTGTTGTATGTCATTTGACCTTGGTAAATTTGGGAAGTGCCCATGACTTGATCCACAATAGTTGAAGGCCCAGAGACTGCCTTATAGGGGGGATGGCTTCCAAATTACAAAGACCAACTTTCAGTTTCGGTTAAGAAGGAATATTTTCATGTTCAAGTTGAGAGAACGTTTGTGCTGAAACTTGTCATTTTAAGATACATTTCATCATTGATTTTAACACCTCAACTGTAGCAATTTTTGCTTTTCAGTACTGAACATCCATCACACTTTATTTTTAAACCCTACCTTATCATGATTATAGCATGCGTACTGATTGATGCCTCCAGCAGTGAAGTTTGTGTCTGTTGGATTTTTTTGCTTTGCCCACTACTATGTAGGTGTGTGTGCGTGTGTGTGTGTGTGTGTGTGTGTGTGTTTGTCTGTATGTACAGTACTTTTGTGTGTTTGTGTTTGTGTGCATTTTGTGAGTAGGGATGAAAGAGAAGATATAAGCCTGGATTAAGTTCACAGGGTGATTTTTATCCTTGCAGGGGGTCGAAAAACGAAAAAGATGGATGCAAGGTGACCCAATCTGGCCAGGAAACACATACTCACAGGTGGATAGGAAACACGATTATGAACACACATACACATTCCCACTAGAGCACACAGAAGTAGCCTACTCAAATACAACGTGTCCAAACGTAAACACTCACATACTAGGTGTGCTGATCCACAAATAGGTATTATAAAGTGCTGATCTTAGAAGTGAAATAATCACAGCTTTACAAAAGCTTCCTCACCATTGTAACAGTGATAACACTAACAGTATTGCTAGTAGTTAAAAGTTTCCTCTCGACTCCTCTTTTATTTTGCCAGTGTGCGAAAACACAATTGATGGCAAATCTCAACTTTCCTATGTGTTCTCATTGGGATTTTTGACTCAACAGTAGGAAACGTGCATACCAATCCCAGAGATTCACTCCAATAACTTTTATGTAGAAACATTGTCTTCAGGCAATGTGATACCAGTTGAATTCAACTCAATCGAGTTTTATATACTGTGCACTACAAAATATGCTTTTCTAATACTACCAAAATTGATACTAATTCCAATACTGCTACTACCGCTAATAATATTAGTAATAATAATTATGAATGTAAATAATTATTCCCTGATGATATGATATCATTTTTTTTCATATAACTATAACACAATCTTGAGAAATATACCATGTATGCCACAATTTAATTTAAACAAAATGTCTTTGATTGATTTAATACGTTACTACACACACATTTAACACCATCAGTTACATTTCAGGTTAAGGAATTTAAAAAAAGAAAGATTTTTAATGTTTTAATGCAATTTAGTTGCTAAAAGATTACAGACATTTGAATGAAAAGTATCTTCATAGTTCTAAATGGTGACAATGCTTAACAAGGTTTTGTTATGGTGAATATTTTTGATACATACTGAATCAATACATTCGTTGATTTCCCAAACTGTTTTTCGTTAATTGCCGACCTCTGGATCGAACCCTCGACCTCAGAACTTTGAGGTCAACATGCTAACCAATTTTTCACCTTGTTGCTTACATGGATACAGATGGATTCATTTTTACACAACTTATAATTAAGCCACAAAAAAAGCATTGATGCCTGTGTATTTCAAACACATTTTTGTCAAACCTGCAATTTCTGCTGTGAGTATTTTGCTTGTTGTGTTACCAAACAAATTCATTCCTTCATTTTCTGAACGGCATAATTCTCACAAGGGTCACGGGAGTGTGCTGGAGTCTTTCGCAGCTGACATCGGGCCCAAAGTTGGGGACAGCCTGAATAGGTGGCCAGCCAATTGCAGGGAGCCATGAGATGAACAACCATACACCCACACACTCATGTCGAGGGGCAATTTAGAGTGTTAAATTCTCCTACCATGCATGTTTTGGAACGTGGGAGCAAAAAAGAATACCCGTAGAAAACCTACCTAACCCCAGCGAGAACATGCAAACTTCACAATGCGCTAACCAGTGTTACCCCTGGCTACCCAAAAAAAAAAATGATCGTTAAATATACTTCCTATAACTCCCACTTCTTCCTTGCATATTGGGTAGTTAATATAAAAAATAATCAGTATAGGATATTATAAGGACTAGTGTGTGTGCTTTAAAGTAACAATTTTAGAACTCATGGCTGTAGTGTGGGCACATTCCCTTTTGGAGGATGGCATGGCATGGTAGCAGAGTGTAGTAATAACATTTACTAATACTCTATCAGAACAACAAGGATGCTAATTCTGGAACAAACTGACTCCTCATCCTCCCCTCAGCTGTATAAAGATCCAAATGAAAACTACTATTTTGGGGAGTTAGGGTCCGTTAAATTGCAAATCCATAATTTCCAAGTCCATTACATTGAGGTTAACTTCTTCACATAAGACTCACTTGTGCAATATAATTGACATTCCTATGTTTATGATCAAAAAGTATTCATTTTGAAAAATATATCCATTTGCTTTTTGTTTTATCATAGTATACAAAGGTGTGTGACGGAAAAGCCGATTATGTGGAATTTCTCTTTGTTCACGCTGAAGAGACAAGAAAATGCAATTTTCTCATTCAAATCCTCTGGCTTCTTCTTCCTCTCCTTCCCCTCCCTGGTGCTTTGCAGCTTTGTGTCCACATCTGCAGCACTGATCTGATTTGGCCAGTGGAGATGGGATTTCGAGTGACTCGGTTTATCCCTGCAATGCTTCAGTGTGACCTTTGTCGCCTTACCAGTCCCTTTGTGTGTCTCTCTGTGTAGGTGTGTGTGTGTGTGTGTGTTGTTGGGTAGGTCACTTAGTCCTCAGACTCAGGTGAAGGCATATGCACAGACTTCCGTCTCAAGAATATATGCAAGACCAACTTTTTTTATGTCAACTTGTTGATTAAAGTAGTAAAGTACTATGAACAATGAGTGAAAATGTATAAAATTCTTGAAAATTTGATCACAATAGCTATTTAAACTTCCTCTATAGAACATTTTCTAAAAATGTATCTAAAAATAATAATAAAACATGAACATAAAAAAGAAATATTAATCTTTTGTGTTTATGTTTTTACAAAGGTTCTATTTATCACTATTCAAAAGACTGAAAAGATGACAGGGATTAAAGCGATGTGTTTTTTTTTTTTTTACAACCTGAAAGCGGACAAAAGAACTAAATAGAAGAGCCCCAGCATGTTAATAGGAGTTAAAATTGTCTTTTTATTGTCAATAAGAAGTCAAAAATATTGCACCTAATTCAACAGGAACATACCGACCGATACAAACAAAAATTAACATTCTTATGAACATTCAAAATCTTCTCAGGAGTAACGATTGAAATGTAAATACACCAAGAAGAATTTGTCGATTAAAATTCTACTTTTTCCACAATATCACATTTTGATAACTAGCCGTTTAACTGGTCCTGCCATGTTTCATCTTGAATCGCAATCTCTTCTCCCATAGGAACTTTTTGAACAACAATTTCTTTCATAGATGGTAATCTGAGTCACCTAGTACACACAGGCACACACATAAGCGCCCCACATATGCACGATAATGGCAGTAAGTGATTAGGTTTACAGATGGGGGATCATTTTTGTCCATTTTCTGGAAAATGGTGATTGCTCCAAGCATTCATTAGCAAATCGCAGGGTCAAATGATTCACGGGGAGCACTCACTCTTTAAAAGGAAAAAAAAAACCTTGCACAGAAGTCCAACATGAATAAAATGGCACCACAAATTAATAGGCATGCTGTTAAACTGGTTCCCCTGATGAAAAGGGATACCACACTATTATGTCCTTCATGTCTGTGGGAGGATTACGAAAATTATGCAAACGGCAAAATATTCCTTTCCAGGGGGTGTTTGGAATTCGACAGGAAAATTTGTAGTATTAGTGCATCGGTTGTTTATGGTACTATTTGTATGTTTGGGAGCATATTTTTTGTGTGTGTGTGAGTCCGAATGCATCATTGAAATGTGTAATCCCCATGCAGTCAGGTGCCTGTAGTGTGATGCAGAGAAGGGCCATCATCATGGCCTTTGTGGAAGCCTGGGTTGGAGTCAAAAGTGAGAGACGAAAAGGACAGGGGGAAGAGAGGGAAGGAGAACATCTGCACACTGACTGCATGAATGATACATCATATGATTGTCTTGGACAGAGCTTCTCGCTCTGACTACCTGCATTTCATCCCTAACCCTCCATTTTCAATGTATCAGGCAGACTATTTCTTACAGTTTATTCGTTACTTCGAAAATGACAGAGAAAGTTTGAAAACTTGAAGTTATTCTAAGGACAGCAACGACTGTTTTCATTCATGAGTATGGAACGCTGAAAATGGAACATTCTCTAATCTTGGGAGGTTGTAGTTTATTTTCAAATTGTGATTTCAAAACACGAGTTGACTATTTAGGACAGTTTTTATGTTTCAGGGACTTTTTTGTGATATGAACTAAAGGTGTATAGCTTTTATTTGTTTTCAATATCAAGTAAACAGATCTTAATATATGTTGAAGTCAGCCTTTATTTGTCCTCCACCTAAAAATCTATTGGAAAATAAAACATTGGTCATATCTACTAAAACATCAGTTTGTCTTGTGAGATTTTGGTTGACTTTTAAATACATTCATTCATTTTCCGTACCGCTTATCCTCACAAAGGTCATAGGGTGTGCTGGAGCCTATCACAGCTAAGGCACCAGGCGGGGGACACCCTGAATTGGTGGCCAACCAATCGCAGGGCCGTAGGAAACAGACAACCATTTGTGCTCCGACTCATACCTAGGGGCAATTTAGAGGGTTCAACCAGCCTACTATGCATGCTTTTGGAATGTGGGAGGAAATTAGTAGCCAAAAAAAAAACATGCATGCCAGTGGAGAACATGCAAATTGCCCAAAGGAAGGTCCGCAGCTGGAATTGAACCCCAGATCCCAGAACTGTGGGGCCCCATCAGCCCGTGCAACTTTCAATTTGTAATTTGAAAACAAAATGTTCCTTTTTAGCATTTTTAATAATGATCAGTTTTTATCTTTCAGACATTGTTTGTGAGGTAGACTAATAATGTAAAGCGATCATTTGTTTTCAGTAACAAATAAACACATCTTAATAAACGTTGAAGTCAGCCTATGTTTGTTCACCACTCGAAAATCTATTGAACAATCAAACAGGTCATATCTACTGTAAGTGGTGATTTCTAAAGTGCACTTCTGTTTTATCTGCTATCAACTCGTCGATTGCAATCAATAATGTCTAACATGTGAAGAAGCCTTTTCCGTTACTTTTTCTTTCTGAGCCAAGGACCGCAATAAATATGTGTCATAAACGGGATAACAAGAATGCTGTGTTTGTTGGATGTAGGTTACTTTTCAAAAGGTTTGGAAGGCCAGAGAAAGCTACGCATGTGAATTATTGAAGAGGCAAGGGATAAGATGGAAGAAGAGTGTTAGTGAATAGCATTTAGAGTTCAGAAGAAAAATAGGGAGAAAGGAGAAGATCCAGTATGTATACTTTAAAGTACACTTCTTTGAATGGGACTACAATCATAAAATCTATATAGTCTCACCTTTCTTTGTCTGTCGTTGTATTGACATTGACTGATCAGAACAATGTCCACATCTCCTCAGTGTCCCTCAACATTGAGACTCTTCTTGTACTTTATATAAACGTGGATCCGCTGATGATTTACAAATGTAAACAAATACTTTAGCGTCAACCACATGACCTCTGTAAATGTATGAAACTTAGTGATGTTAATCAGTTCTACCAACGTACGTCCATGGCACCTGTTTAACAGTGGGGATATTTTCCCTGCCATTTTGCACCTATTTTCTAAATTTGCCAATTTGCCGTAGATAGAGACAATCATCTGAAATGACAACATATGAAATTGCAAAGAGGATTAAGCATAAACACCTCCTGTATCTCCAACGGTCACCCCGTTGAGGCAGGCCAGGTTGCCAAATAGGCTTTTCACATTTCAGACACCACAATGTCACTCCATCTCATAGCCACATCCATTATGTGATACCTTGGGAATGACGAGAGGTCCATGCTGAGAATTAGGGCAGAAAATGGCCGCCCGCTTGGAGGGGTAAAATGGCCAGCGTTATTATTCTGGCTTGCCCCCCAGGGGGAATTGCCCTGAATATAGATATGCAACATTATAAAACCAGGTTATTATCTGGGTGCAGGGTAATGGCTTCTCGCCCCTCTTTCCACTATGACATACACATACAGACACACACCCCGACACCTATTCTAGCTGATAAACACACATGCAAAATTTTGATTGTGAGCACCTAAATGCAGTTTCTTGGTTGTGCAGCATGTTGTAGTTATTTTAGAGCATAGATAACTGTCCTCTGTTACGTTGGAGTTTCTTTTATTGCTGTAAGACTGGAGAGATGTGAAATAAGTTTGATTTTTGACATTAAGCAAAAAAATTAAATAGGATCTTCTAACTATCTATATTAATGATGTCCCTGTGCTCGAAATGATGATAAATGTATACTTGATTGACAAATTATATATATATTTTTTTCTTTCTTTTTTTTCTTTTTTTCATCAATTACTATTAGATAAACTGAGTGAGCCAATCACTGAATAGCTAAATTATAGTGCTTCACAGTTCATGAAATAAAAGACAACAACAACCATTCACTACCCGGAATTTTCTGACTCACAATTACCTGTGCCATCGCATATTTTCTCACCCTTTCTCTGAAAGGACTTTATCTGTTTCCATTGACAAACACATCCAGTAAAGGTTGTGTTGAATTTGTCACACAAACAAGTTGGGGGGAAAAGTAACTGCTATCTTATTCATATAATGCACATTTTCAGCTAGAAAGAATAGTAGTCCTAAATCCATTGTTCCATGTAAAAATGGATACGCATGCAGCATATTCAGTTAATACATTTTCCCCACAATTAAACCATCCCATTTTTATATTTACTATAACATTCCATCCGAACCTTTTATTATACTTATTTCCATCTTTTGCTGGTGTAACAAACCATATGCTTATCATACTTTAGACAGTATACAAGTCCGTAATATGCATTTGATTTTAATAAATACAGTTCTTTAGAACTAATTTAATTACACTCTA
Organism: Stigmatopora nigra; assembly: GCF_051989575.1. Taxonomy (NCBI): domain Eukaryota; kingdom Metazoa; phylum Chordata; class Actinopteri; order Syngnathiformes; family Syngnathidae; genus Stigmatopora; species Stigmatopora nigra. The sequence goes on from NC_135523.1 coordinate 8,724,528, forward strand.
AATGGTTACGGATATGCAAGATGTTTTTTTCCCCACACCACCTGAATGTGTTTTCTGCTGAGGCAGTGAAGTGTAAAATGTTTAATTGCGGTCCATTAGCATAATTTTATGATGAAGGGAAAAAAACAAACAAACAAACAAACCTCACGTCATGCTGAAAAAGGTTCTACATGAAAATATGAAGCACTCTTAGAGATTTGAGTAACACACTGGGCCTTTGGGCTAGAGAAGCCTGACATCCCTTTTACCCTGGTCATGGGCTTTGGGGTATCCGTTCTTGTCTTTGTTGGATCTTAGAATAAGTAGAGAATAAACCTCTCATAAAAATTCTTCAATTGAATTCACTTTTATCTTTCAGCAGACCTAATCATAAATAAAACTAAAAAGCATTAAACCAACCACACTAAAATGAGTTCATTTCTATCTGAAAAATATCACATAGTTTTATCAGAATGACCAAAAACTGTACTTCTGTTTACATTTCCCCCCCCCTCTTTCTTTTATCTTCTTCTGAATTTCCATCCTTGTTGATATCCACTTATTATACCTCTCCTCGACAGATTTGCCCCTTCCCTCCGATATTTTTCATACAATTTAATAGCTCTCTGTCTCCTTTTCCTCTACCTCGCTCGCTCTATCTGACTTCTCCAGGTCTGCTCTAATTCCCTCCTTTATTCATGAACCTAACCCTGCTGGGTTAGTTGGTGAAGTGTGTATGTGGTTTTTCTGTGAGTGTATGCGTACGAGAGTGTGTGTGATCGCACAAGCAGAGAGGGAGACAGTAAATAGGAATATGAATCTTTAAGAGCCTTCTGGTACTGCGGGTGAAATGACTTTTCAGAGTTGCCGTGATTTTCCAAGAAGGATGTTGATGAGGGTTGGATTGCAGAAGATATCAGTGCATGTTTCATGGTGTGTGTATTTTTAAATGTGAAAAAAAAGTGGTATCAGCACTCTTGTTTACAAATCTGCTCTATAGATGCCATCCATTTAACTTAATAAACTAAAGTCAATCCAGCAAAGAGATATAGATTTTTGTCATAGTTACACTATATATGGTTTCTTTAAATATGGATGGTGTTTTAAACATGTCCCAAAGGATGTATAGAATGTATTTTCCAATTCATTTACTCTTTTGTACATTATGTTAGTTATATGCTATAAATATTATTTATAACAATCCTAAAACCTGACCTAACCCATCATTGGGGGTTGTGAACAACTTGAGACACTGCTTTTCGAACACTCCAGCCATGTGTCCTGGACTCTAAATGTCAACTTGATTACTTGCTATTGATCACGATAAGTTAGCAATAATTTATTAGATGGGGAAAGCAGCTGTGGGTCAGGGATAGGGGTCATGCAAGGAGGCACTGTCACTGGATTAGGTGAGGCGGGGCCTCGTTTTAGTCAAATTGATTTGGGACATGAGGCCCCAAATGTTAGAAAAAATGGCAGCAGATGCAAAGTCAGGAGAAAGGTTGAATATATTAAGTCGTGATATGTCCCGATTATTTTGGGATCTTATAATCAAATTCAACAGGCCCCACATATGAAACTCTGCTCCGGCCTGTTTCTTGTTACTTTTTTGGCATACTGACAAAATATCTATTTTTATTATATATATATAATTGCATGAACATTCTCCCTAAATGTTGAGGTGAGCATCAATGGCTGATTGTCAGTATGTAACTATCAATAGTAAGTTTGTGGCTCATCAAAGCGCTACCAGGAAACATGAGTGATGGGCTAAAACAATTATTTTTCTAAATAGAAAGATTCAAATGATGAATATTATATTCAATGGTCAAACTCCAAATCAGTAAGTGACTAATTCTTCAGTTGATTCCATCTACCAGTCTAAACTGAGAGCCTCATAAAAGCAGACCCAGCATTTACTGACTGTTTTTTAAGATGCTGAATGTGTGAGTCTGATCTGGACGTCTGTCACAAACCTCCCTCTCTTCTTTGGCAGCCTTTCAAAGCCCCGAAATCTGATAAAAACAGAGATAAACCTCATCTGTGATCTTCCCGATGAATATGATAAGACCTGCACGAGGTTAATGGACCTCGACACCTATCATGGCCCCAGGAATTGCTGATCTTGGATCAGAGGTGGAAGAGGCAGTAGAGGTGGAGTCAAACCTAAAGAGGGGGGTTAGTGGAAGCTGCCCTAGAGAGGTGCTCACAAACAGAGCTTGGAAGACAACCGTGGCAAGGTGAAGGTCCAAAGCTTCCCGCAAATCCCCCCTACCCTTGCCTGTTAAAAAAAAAAAAAGACAACCTTGATTCATTTTAAATCTGCCATCCTATCTCTCTTCCTTTCACTCACTCTCGACATATTCTGCTCAAACCTCAATCTCCTTTGTCTCAGTTTTTTCCCTCTCTCTCTCTCTCTGACAAACACTGACATGCACACACTCCTGCACACAGGGATCTTGGGGATATATAGGGGTGTGGTACAGCTAGTAATAGGGCTCTGCTTTGATGCCCAGTGGGAGATTACTGGGCCAAGAAGCAGAGATAAAAGTACAACTGAAACACAGGTATCTGTGCTTGCTTATGCTTTCCAAACACAAACACACACATCCATAACACATGTTCTTAGTAGCCCAGGATGCGCAGACACACAACTGGAGCACACCAAAGAGTACATACATCCTAACATATAATGGCTAGTCAGTGACACTGAGGTCTTAGCCTCTGTCTTCCAGTCCTCATTTGTTTCCCAGCCCCTCTTGTGTCTATGCTTGTGTAGCAGTAGCACTTGCTACTGGGTGTCTTGTTACTCCTCAGAAGGTCTATTGATTTAACTCTTGCCACAATCTATAACACTATTGTCTTGCCTTAAGTGTCTCATCCGTACAATTCACTGGCAGGAGTCTATACATAAAAAAATACATGTCTGCTTAAGGATATCGCTATTTTACGACATGTTAGAATGGTTTATTTATATATTTTTTACTCCTGGAGAATTTTATGTAGCCTGCATTCTAAACCTTGCTGGTGATGTGAAGTGCTTGAAGCTAGACAAAACAGATTGGTGTATACATATTTTTACTAGTGTGTTTTTCTGTGTGCAGTTATATTTTTATGCACATTTTCAATGAACAAAAAAAATACAAAAATGAATCTACTTTTTCCATGTATTTAGTTCATAGGGATCTGTATTGCAATTGAACATATTTGGTATACCATATAACTCGAATCTAGTTACTAGCTCAGCGCATATTTTTAGTTAGCTGGCACACACTCACCGAATCAGGTGTGATGTCAATAATTAAAATAGACATTACACATTTTTTTCTGATCTTTTTACCTTACACAAACCCTTCAAGTGTCATTTACATTCTCACATCGATATTGATCTGCATTATTCATTGCATTCTTGATATTCAGTGGATATTTACATCACATACTGCTTTATGCCTACAGTTAATACAATACACAATTAATTATTCAATACCCTTATTAATGGGTAGCATAGACAGATTTTTTTTTTTGCCATTTTTGTTGTTGGACCTGTCAGTTTTTATTGTGAACCGGGCTTTATTTATTCTATTTTTTTTAGGTTACTTGGAACCTTAACCCTATTTTTATATATCAGTAATTGGCTGCCATTGATGGTGATAGATATCTAATCCATTTGGAATGGGAGGGCTATGAGGGAAGTGGATGTCAATCACTGGTTTATTGCAGTAAATGAGTAAAATATATGATATGCATTCAAAGGATTGAACGACCAAGCTCAATCTCCTAATATTACAAAATATCTGAGCATATATCTAACTAAATAGCTTTATTTCTAATGTTCAAGAAAATGTTCAGTACTGTAAAACTGCCGAGTACTGCTGAATACAACTGATTATGTTTTACACAAGCAAAATCACTACCTTGAACCTCTCGACCCTCACTATGTAGTGAATGCATAAATCATTATATGTTTTTTCTTTTAATTTTAACTTTCATCCATACTTCAAGAGTATGTTTGTGTATTTATTGTGTGCATTGCATGAAAAGGCCCTTTCATTCTTGCGCGTCTGCTCTACCGCTGATCTCCATCTGCCATTCCATCCATTTAAACATCACGTCAAGGACCTAAAGTCACACAGAGATCTGCTTGTATCAGCAAGGGCCTCTGTCACCGTGGAGACAGAAGCCATGTAATCCGCAGGAGGTACATGTACCTCATCCTAGTCACCGTCATTGGGCTCCGCAAGATATGACATCTACCCAGCAGGAAGGTATAGTGATTAGAGGCAGACTGGGCTATGGAGATGCCATTACACTGTGAATTATGTGAATAGTTAGTAAACACTTACAGCAACAGCCCAAAATATCTACCTTATGAACTATTTTCATTTATACAAATGCTGATTTTTTTCTTTTTTAGTGTAGGCATTAAGGTTTAGAATAAAAAAAATGTTATGTTCGGGATTAAGGATGTTATGTTCATTTGTTTGCTAGTTTTTTTTTAAATCAAAGTTATATTATAAAACTAAGACAGAGACCCATTTAGTCAGTGCAGGATGACAAATTTTCATGCAAGTCCTAATCAGTTCAAAGCCTAAATCCCAGGCAAGATGGCAACATTTTCAGTCAAAATTATTCCCAAAATGCCAAAACAGTGGCCAATAACATTGAAAAGAGATTTGGCAATATTAATACACGCATCAAATAAAGATAATATAATAATAATAATAACAATAATCAAACAAAATACAGAATATAATATCCTTAATTGATGCTTGTTGTTTAGCATTTCCACTATCATTCCCTACTATTTATTACCACTGTCATAAAAGGATTCTCTCTCTGATGTACACATTATGACAAATACATACATTCTCGCCCTCGCACATCGACCCAGAATATTTATACTGAAAATCACATTGCCTTGTTTGTGGTGCAAGCATGAATAAAAACATGAAGGCTGATTTTTTTTTAAACCAGAATAATCTCCCTTTCTCACCTTTTCCTGTGTGGTTCCATTGACCTAAAATGATGCATGGTTGGACCGAGAGAGGTGTTGTTGTTTCATAGTATTATACAATCACTACTTGCCCATATGCATCCTCATCCCAACCCAACAAACCTCTGCCTCTATTTATTGTGGGTTTGACTTCAACATCCGCATACTGAAAATCCTACCTTTTGGAACTGTATCAGTGTCATTCCAAATTGGCATTCTACCATTATACATGTGCAACATTCAAAAAAAATAAGTGGTTATGCACAGCTAACCACATACATGCATTGTCTTGTTCAATGTTCTTGTGTTGTTTAATCCTTTGGAATAGTAATAGTTTTTATTGTGATTGAAATAGCCCTAAATTTCAGTCCATATCAAAGACAGGAGCAAGATAGATCAGTCTACTTTTATAGATGTATAGTAGTGGACAAGTGATTTGGATAATAATGCTTAAGGTTTATGAACAACCTACTTACACCACACTTGTTGAAATAGACAAAAAACAAGTTGACATGAGTGATTACAGTAAGTACTGACACAAGGCCAGGGGTGGCCAAGTCCGCTCCTTGATAGACCCTATCCAGTCAGTTTTTCATATCTCCTATACCACACCTGAATCAAATGATCAACTGATCAGCAAGCTGTCTAGAAGCTTGCTACCGATCCCAAATATTTGATTCAGGTGTGTTGGTGGAGGGAAAAACAGACTGGATAGGGGCCCTCGAGGACCGGATTTCGTCACCCCTGCACTGGGCCATCGGTCTACTAATGTTAGAGATGTTTAGCTAAAGGAAGTGGTCAAGTTAGGGAATAGTCTCAAGCAGTGTTAGGTGTAACACGTTTCGGTTATCGCTCATCTAATTTTCTGAACCGCTTTATCCTCATTAGGGTCGAGATGACATGGAACAAGAAAAACTAGTCATTGCTATTTCTGCTATTACTTTTGGCTTTATGTAAACACGTTTTGGTGCACCCTTCCTACAGAATTGTTATTCATTCAGAAATAGTGGAGAGTGTGTGACCAAAAACAGGCTATTAAGGTCATGCCACCACTTTTTCATCTTTAATTTTACAAGGCATAATCCTTCCCTTTTTTCTTTGATTCCTTTTGAGAGTATATTGAGAAATTATCACATTACAAGATATTTTGGTATAAAGAAAAAATGTACAATTCCATTAATTACAAAAAGAAATCCAGGTCTTTCAGGACAAACAACCCCATGCTAACACACTAAACCTATCATTTTTTACATTTATAATGATATTCTTTCCCTGAAATTCTTTGTTACAGTTACACAAGATGTAAACCAATACACTCTTTGTAAAAAGGTAAACTTTCTTCAGATGCATACATTGATATAATGGCACACCACAATAACCCAAAGCCAACATTTTAGATGACCAGTGTGAGTTTAGGTTCAGTCAAGCAAGGGTGGGGTGATCCGCCATCATTAGTGTACCCATAGATTAGACTATTTTGTTTAGAAATATTTCAAAAGGACTTTACTGTTATGCAAAATGAAAATAGATTTTCATATACATACATTGGCATTTGATAGATTGTCGTCGTGTACTGCAGGCACATAAATGCTGGCATGATTGCTGTGTTATTATAATGTAAGAAAAACCCAAGATCTCCTTGAGCATAGACCCAGACTTTGTTGTACGGGCCCTTTTGTTACATACAGCCATCTCTGTGAGTATTCTTCAGGTTTGTTTATTTATATATATGTTAGCTTTATTATAGGGGAAGTATGTGTTGGAAAAGCCAAGGTTAACTTCCTGTCAAGAAGAGATTTAGGCACAAGGATAGGAATGTGAAGTGTGCCTCTATGGGGGTGTGTGCACGTGAGAGTAAAGAAAGCAAGATAACACTGACCATTTTGTAAGTCAGATGAATAGATATTTTATTCTTTCTCATAAAACAGTTTGATGATTTATGTGCAACAACAACAACACACGATTCAATAGATTAAATGTCCTACAAAATGATTTCCTTGTCAACATATTAAAATCATAACATTAATATAATTAATGATATAATATAATAATAATATCATTACAATATAATTTTATAAGGAGAAAACTAATTTGAAAGAATTGGTCTTTAGATGCTAATAAGTAAACCTGTAGCATTGGTATATTTTACATTTTTGTTACCATAAAACTGGTGTTTTCGAACCATTGAATCTATCATCATATGCACATAGCTCACCAGGGTTTTCTTTTTTATTTACTCTGTATAATTGACTGAATCAACATTGGCTACAGAGACAAACCCAATTTTCACTCGGTAATTTGCGCCAAATAATTTCAATTAAGATATGTATCTAAGCAATGCAATCAGTTGATTAGTTATGGCAGTAGCGGGCCGGCAGCTGGAGTGGTTAGCACGTAGGCCTCACGGCTTTGGGGTATTGGGTTCAAATCCAGATCGGTCCACACGTTTGCATGTTGCGGGCCTGTGTGGATGTTGCGGGCCTGTGTGGGTTATCTCCAGGTACTCCGGTTTCCTCTAGCTTTTTGGACACTAGATTGTCCTTAGGTAAGAGTGTGAGCGTGAATGGTTGTCCATCTCCTTGTACCCTGCAATCAGCTGGCCACCGATTCAGGGCTTCTTGCCCAGCACCCCCTGTGACCCTAATGAGGATAAAGCGGTTCAGAAAATTAATGAATGAATCAATAGTTATGGGAGCTATGTCAGGTTGTGGATGGTGGGGATCATTTCCAAGATGGGTGCTACCGAAACAAAGTATATTTTGTGTCCTACAGTTTGCCTTGCATCAAAATCATTCACTTTTCATTTTTGTCAGACATTTTTGTCCATTTCTACAAAGCCAACATCATGTTCAGTGTTTTTCTGCATAAGTGTTTCATGTCACTCCTTTTGCCTTAAAACATGATTTTCCATTCTGTAGGTTCCTGGTCTTCTATTTATTTTGATTTGAGTGGATAGGTTCCATTAAAGAGCCATCACTTTGACTATCTCTGTCACTCTCCTCCTTGATACACCATTTGATCTCAAGTACAATCCAGCTTTTATAGGTGTATGTGTCCTCACACACCACTGCAAACAATGGCATATGGTGACTGACAGATAAATAGTTGGAGGCAACATGCTCACACAAGAGTGCAAGAACACACCTTGATCTTGTGAGGCTTTATTTTGTGCATTTCCTCCAAACCAAACATCAACAGGCAAATTGAAACTTTCTTCTCACAAGCAACAATATAACAATGGCTGGTGCCATTTTCATGCAACAAACCGGTGTCAACTTGTCAAACAGGTAGAAGGATTCAAATAAAGCAACGTAAATATACTACAAAAATCACCGGTAGCAAATCAAAAATGCACGGCAAGAGGACAAGTGGCTATGAAGTGACTACTATCAGAATTGAAAATGTTAACATTGTATGGATTCCAACTGTTTATTTTGTTTATTTAGACAATTGTGTTTTTTTTTTTTTTGGTGGTGTACAGTTCATTTTGTCTTCTTGTGGCCGTGTCTGGGCCATGTCTTAACTGTGATATTCGAGGGATTACTGTACTGTAATTGTATACTGTGCTCGGCCTTGTGAAAATCCCGTAACGGATGTTACGCTTAGCGTCAAATGTCACGACATCAATTTAGGTCGTCAGGTCTGTAAAATAAACAATTGACGCACCACACCCCTACTGTTTTTACAGCCCTGATTGTGTCCTTTGTGGTAGCCTCAATTCACATGAAAATACATTATTTCTGTGAATCATAAAAATGAAAGGCTAATAGTCGCTTACTGTCGTATTCAAAACAAAAACATTCTGGAGTTAAAAACTACTTGAAATGAATTACTTTTTTCATAATGGCCCAAAAATGAAGGTTGTCAATTCAATCTTAAATTTGGTATCACAAAGTGCTTCTAGATGTTTCATTGCAAAAAATGCTTCAGGAATTTGGTGTCCAATTCCAGAAGCTAGTCAACGTTTTTTTCAAGAAGTGGCTAACCATAATTCACTACCAATGGGTCCTAAATTCAGGCGCTATCCAATCCATCTGCATCACATAAATAACTGCACTTTGTGTGTTTAATAGCTTTGTTGTGAAATCCATTGCAAACTGACAAGGGTTATTTTAGGCAGTAGTTTTCAAAATCTTAACATCAATAAACTATATTTACTTTTACATTTTCTGTTACCCTAAGAACCCTGATCTTAGAAAACTGTCAAAACCATATAACTCATTTGAAATATCCCCCCTTTATCACATTCTTGCGCACCAGTTTCAGAAACATATGGATATGTATGTATGTTAGCATATAGGTATGCGTATGTGTGCATGTGCATGTGTTTGATTGTGTTTTGAGGAGGGTAGGGTAACAAAATGTATATAGAAAATACTCCCTTCATGCAATACTTGGAAACTGACTTGTGTTACAGAGCCCTACTGACTGCCACACAATCACAGTCAATCCCAAACACACAAGAAAACAATGTGTCTTGGTCTATGGTATCAAATTTAGTGGCCATGGGGATCAGGCAGGGGGCCATAAATCTATATCTAATGTGAGGAAAAGCTTGACATGAATTTCTGAAAACATAGATGGGAAAGAGGACATGCAGCGGCAATCAAGAGGGACCAAAAGACAGGGGAAGCAGAAGGTGTCATAAAACAGAAGGCACTCTAACAACATCAGTATACCTTACTTCAGGTATAGACAAGGATAAAAGAAATATGAGGTAGTAGGAGAATGCTAGGAGTGGGCAGTAAAGCGACACATAGAAGCAATGAAGGCAGACAAGAAGAGGTAGACGTGGATGTGTGAGAAGAAGTGGACAATAGAATATAAAAACAAACAGATAACAGAACAGTGTAAGGGAATGATACATGACACCCCCTCTACCTAACAATTGCCATTCATGTGGTGCCCAGCTTAGCAGGCAAGGGCTCAGAAACAGGAATGTAGAATGTAGGAGTTTAGGCTTGGAAATGATCGCTACTGTCTCTGTGTGATATTTAGGATCTGATGCAGCAAGCGTCTGACACATCATGAACAATTGGACATTTATGAAGGAGAGGATACTTGTGTGAACATCAAAATGTGAGGCTTTTTAAATTAGTAATTATTTAAAGCTATCAAATGGTCAAACACTCAACTACTAGTGTTATGTGTCCTATTTCAAGTTCTTCTCGAGTCCGATTACCTTTTGAGGGGCACGCCTTCGTGAATCAAAACAATTGCCCAAAAGAAAAGTGATAAATATTAGCTAAACTAGTAGTTTGAAACAGACATAAAACCTCTCTTTTTTATAAAGTTTCCAAATACAATGCGGTAAATTATTTACAGTGGTCACATTAGTAGGATTCTTAGTTCAGAATTTTTAAAAAAATGACTTATTTATATTATTGTACTGGAATATATATATATCCATAGAACTGATTTTTCCCTCTTTTATTGTATATAGTTAGTTTTCTTTGTGTATCATTTCCCTTAAGATTAAATAACAAAAAGTATGTGAATTTTTGTACACCAAATCAGTTTAGTGTACACCAACATTGCTTCCATACAATGTCAGCCTCTCTTTCCCTCTGATACACTTGCGGCTGCGAACATAGGAGACAGTTGTTGCTGACCGCCCCAATGGCTGTCATGGCTGTCAGGCCAAATCCTGTGAATTATGGCTCCTCCAGATGCAAGAGATTTCTAAGATGCCTCCAATGGCACATGGTCTGTGGTGGGAAACAGAAAGAGTGAGAGCGATTAGGCGTTATGCATTTAAATCACTCAAAAGGCTTTATTGTCTGTTAGTGCTAAATCGGGGACTCCACCCGTTTCAATAAGTTGGTGGTAAACCAAAATATGACAACTGTTATGATTTAGTTTATTCAATTTCCACTCCACTTATCCTCACAATGTTCATGAGCCTCCTGGAGCCTATCTTACCCAACCTTTGGCCAGTAGGAGGGGATGAGACCCTGGTTGCCAGCCTTTCGCAGAGCACAATGATACAAAGAACCATCGACGCTCACACTCATACCTAGGGGTAGACCTGGGCGATATAACAATAACGGTAATTATCGTCAATTAATTTTTGTCAACAATAATAATGACTCATTCACATGAAACGTGTCAGATACAAGAGAATCATGAGAGACAGAAATTCAATCTATGATTATTTCAACAGACTTTGGACATAAAGAGCTATGGTCTCCTTACCTCAGTCCGTTTTTAGTGCCATTTACAGTCTTCCTGTTTATTTGACAGTCATGTTCTGCTCACGGATAAATAAATCCAAATATTTGATAAATATGTAGCTACTCTACACACTGGTAAAAAAATGCTACTTCAAAGTTAAAAAAGTTTAGGGTTTAAATATCAGCTCTGGTCTTCCATGTAGAGTTTGCTTTTCTTTAATATTATAATCCGTTTAAAATTCCTGAGCATTGGTATCTTAACTACATAAATGTTATAAAAATACTTTTCACAGCAGAACTATTCTATTGAAGTTAAATGTTTTAGTCAGGTGCAGTGGTTCTTCCTCCTGACTTCGATGTGGATAGGTATTGGTTCAATTATAGCTTGGTGACGGTGTGATTGTGAGGTCTAGTGGTTGTCCCTCTCATTGTGCTTGGTGATTGGTAGGCAACCAATTTGGGGTGTACTACACCTGCTATAGGCTCAAAGCACCCCACGACCCTTGTGAGGATAAGCGGTAGGGATGATGAATGAAGGTTAATTGTTTTATCTGTTTTAAGACTTTCATTCGCTGTGTATCAACAGAGATTGTCTTGTCTGATTAGCACTTTACTTTAATTTGCCCTTACATGCATTAACAATTCAACCCCCGGCTCAGCTCCATATGCCCTTACGCTTTCACTCATTAGTACTTCGTTTTACCGGACAGTTTATTTGAAATTATGAAAGCATTACACTCTGATGTAGCAGTTTAAAAATCGATATCTGAAATCCAAGCTGCCTCACTTAAGCTCCCCTCCGATGGTAAAGGGGATGTCTCTTTCTCTCTCGCTCTCTTAAATGGTAATTTGATTTGCAGTCACTAAGACCTCACCGATAATTACCGATGCCCTGGGAGGAAAAGGTGAGTGAAGGGAGAACGGAGTCAGGAGACCTAAGGAGCTAACCGAGAAGGATTAAAGAGGGTGAATGCAGATCGTTTGATCAGTGGGCAGACGTCTTGTGTAAGTACCTGAAAGTGATGCTTGAGTAAAAGTATCTTAACAGAAAGTTACTTACATTGAGTTAAAATATTTACAAAATATGCCTTTATTTCACTTAGTTATCATAGATAATTAATTGTTAATCATTGCAAGTAAAAGTAGTTTAAAAAATGTAAGTTTGCATTATGATTTATTATCTGTACTGCTTGTCCTTGCAAAGGCAATATACGGTAGCAATAAAGAATGAATGGTCAGAGTTTTAGTACAAATTAATTAAGGTCTTATTTGTATATTTACTCAAGAGGCAGACAGTCAACACAGATTTGCATGCTGGCATCAGCAAATTTAACCTTACCATCTTTTCATGATTGTGTCTGCGCCAAGCAGTAAATCCATATCAAGACCTTGTGATTACCTGAGTGTTTCATGAACACATTGCAAGTATTTTTCGCAATAACTATTCTTTGTCAAAGAAAATTATCAGTTTTCAGTTTGACTTTCCCATTTAAAACAAAGTAGAAAATGTCCTGAAATATTAATCAGGAGGTAAATACAGATGCAATATGCAAAAACCTGAGTTAAGTACGGAAACATTTTTTTTACAAGACTAAAACAAAAGGAACAGAATGCAGTCAATCTCTGAAACTAACATAAGAAAAGAAACAAAATCACGGGGGAAAAATACGAGCCATGAGAGGAAGAAAAGAAATCCTTGAAGTAGTAAATAGCGACGCTTCACTTTGACATTGAACCCTCTCCGGTCTTGGGTTACTTTGGGGCCGTCGATTTTGTGTAGCGCACCACCCCCTCATTTCACCCCACCCTATCATCCCATCCCCTCCTTCATCTCTCAAATGAACTAATCAGAAGGTAGAATATGAAGTGTCCTGCAGGATCCATTTCTCCGGGAGCATATGGCAATGATTGATGGGGGACAACTTTGACTTGCAGGTCATCTTCCAGTGCACATCTGGGAACATGCAATAATTCTCTTAATTTTAAAACCCCCTTACTTCCTCCTCCCTTCCTACATCCTTTCTGTTTTTTTTTTGTATTTCTTTAAAACTGGTTTAAGAGCAAGTCTTTCTCTCAAGTGGGGCGAAAAAAAAGTATTTGTGTTAAATGATAGACAGCCAGATGTTTATCCAGGCATGTTGAGACTATTCCCTTATTTCCCTTTTTTTTAATAGAAATTTTATTATTCCCATGATTTTTCTCCACCTCTTCCAAAAGAATCACTTTTGCCATACACTCTAGTGTAACTATAGTTTCCATATGCTTTGTTTTACAATGACACATGAATACCGTGCATAGAAAGAACCATAAGGAAAACAAGTTATCTGTATTTATTGCTCAAGGTTGCACAACTTGAAATTGATAAATGTCTGCTGCAAGCAAAGACAAAGCAGGAAGTTGCATCAGGAAGTCCCATTAAGTCAAAACAAGGTCTAACAGGAGCAAAGAAAAGTCAAAGTGAAGATTTGAATTATTACTCCAAGTGATCAGAAATTCCCGACGAGCATTAACTTTTTAGTGTGTTTTGGGAGAGATCAAACCTCATCGACAGCTCGCGGGCCTTGTTAGCTGTGCATTGGAATCATCTTTGACTCGGTCTTCACAACAACAGAGATGAACCTCAAATGCTAAATGCTTTCAGGAAACCCACCCATCCTCCTCTTGCCATGTGATGATCCCACCTCTGAAATATTCAACACCATTAACATACCGATGAGTATCATCTCCTTTCAGGCACAATTTGCTCTGCTACTCAGACCTGTGGACCAAGACAAGGAGAGGCCCGGAAAAGATCTTTATCGCTTCTCATTCTTCACAAGACCTCCTCCACCGCCTCCTTCATACGCTTTCATCTATGTTGTGAAAATTTATCAGGAACTTGAACAAAATGTCATTCCACAACACAAGGTCCGATAAAAAGGAATATACAGTATGTTAAATTTCACAAGGAATATTTGGTTTACTGTGTTACTTATGTAATGTTTTGAACTACATTCACAGAGTGTAGTTTAACAGTTTTCCACTCAAATAGTCATTTTGACTATAACCAATAGTAATCTTTTAGTATAAATTACCATGTGAAAGTTGATTGGCAAAAAAATCAAAATAATATGTAATATAAATTGGACATGCACAGAAAGTGTGTTGGCCTCACAGCTCTGGGGTCTTGTTTTCAAATCCAAGTCAGGTCCATCTGTGTGGAGTTTAAATGTTTTCCCCGGGCCTGCGAGGGTTTCCTCCGGGTGCTCCGGTTTCCTCCCACATTCCAAAAACATGCACTGTAGGCTGATTGGTCACTCTAAATTGTACCTAGGTATGGATGTGAGTGTGCAAGGTTGTCCTTGTGCCCTGCGATTGGGTGGCCATCCATTCAGGGTGTCCGCCCTTCTGGCCCGGAGACAGCTGGGATTGGCTCCAGCACCCCCCACGATCCTAAAGAGGATAAAGCAGTTCGGAAAATGAGCTGAGATGAAAGATGAGTTTAAGTGATTTTTTTTTTTTCGCCAGAGCTGCTGTGAGGGCTGGTGACTAACAGCATGAGCCAAGGCAAGAGATTGGATTTATCATCCTCATTGGCAGGAAAATCACCGTAAGTGACCATAAAACCTAGGTGGGGAAGAATAATTTATCATGCTTACATGATCATGGTATAATTAAACATTAAAATTCCATGATGCTGTTTTTCCCAAGTAGAACAGTATGAAACAGTACAGAACATGAAAGTAATGGCAAAATAGTCTAACCCTGTTTTATTTTCCACCTTTTTGAGCTGCGATATACTTTTTGCATTTAAAAAATCATAAAACTGTCAGGTAAAGTATATATTATGAAATTTGTCGTGCGCATAATTCGGCCTAGTGTGAATACAAATCAACAAACTCTGGTGCGAATCAAACTCATGGTCCGAGACTTCACAGGAGGGCTTGCCCTCGTACGGTTCCTCACCGGGATGCAAACCAGTTCCAAAATCACGGACCTTTTCGCTAGTAAAATGCTTCTGTAGTCAGAGTCCATATAGGGAATGTTTTGCGAGTAGCTAGACAGGGCCAAGATTTTTTACTTCCATATTTGATCGCCCATACTGTTCTGTCCAACAATTGAAGGACGTTTTAATTAGCATTTAGTATCTCCAAAAGGTACCACTCCCCACCCGCAGATAAGCGGTTATTGCGTTGGCCTCACAGTTATTGAGTCCTGGGTTCAAATCCAGGTCAGTCCACCTGTGTGGAATTTGTATGTCCTCCCCCGGCCTGCGTGGGTTTCCTCCGGGTACTCAGGTTTCCCCCCACATTCCAAAGACATGCCTGGTAGGCTGATTGGATACTCTAAATTGCCCCCAGAAATGAGTGTAAGCATGAATGGTTGTCTGTCTCTTCGTGCCCTGCGATTGGCTGGCCATCGATTCAGAGTGTGCCCCTCCTTGTACCAGAAAGTCAAAACCCCCTGCAACCTTAGTGAGGTTAAAGCGGTTCAGAAAATGAATGAATTAATTAATTAATTTATATCCAATATTACACACGAGAATAATAAAATTCTGTTATTTTTTTTTGATGTTTAAACTGAGTCTTTAAGAATTAACTACCAATTTTGAATTTTGGCACCTATTAATATGGGTGTTAAATTCAGAAGATAACCGTCATCACACACATAACAACACATCATTAAACATAGTCTGGCTAATAGTAACTTTGAAATTATTAGAAACCATTAAAAACCTCAATCTTGTGCTTGGCCAAGGAAGCTATTTGATTGTAATTACTAATGATTTGTCCATAAGGAAGAATTGATGAAATGTGTCAAAAATGGACACAATTAGCAAGGTGTGAGAGAGTGATAATCATGGGTGGTACATTCCGCGCCGCATTAGTGAGCCTTTTAGGTGTCTTAATTGGTGACATTCAATGCCGAGGCGCTCACTGATGAACCACTTTGCAGCAGAATTATGGATTAGCTCTTCACACATGTAACTAACAGGTGAGGAATTAGAGCTTCTAATGCTTTCCTGTCAATAAAGATATCTGTATAGACTAACATTAGTACTGCTCTCGCCTCTTGTTAGCATTTCCCAGCACCGGCTAATTCTTGGCATTTTCTGAGACTTTTATTGTTATTCAATCTTATCATCCCTAAAAACTATTAGAATAGTCATTGTAATTTTATTGGCCTGGCAGTCAGGAGGCATATTGTTGAGTGGTTAATATGTCTGCCTCACAGTCCTGAGATCAAGGATTCTGTCCCAAGCTCTGGTCATTCTGTGTAGAGTTTGCATCTTCTCCCTGTGCATTCATGAGTTTTCTAAGGCTGCCCCTGTTTTCGCTTTCTTCCGGTGCTCCAGTTTTCTCCCACATCACAAAAACATGATTGTTGGCTGATTAAACATTCGAATATCAGCAGTATGCCGTAGTATGAGCGTGATCGGTTGTTTGTCTCATTCTGCCCGGTGACTGGCTGGCAACCAGGTCAGGATATACCTCGCCTCCTTTTCAACTGCGGTGAGATCCGGCACACACGAGATTATAAGCGGTATAGAAGATGAATGAATATTCACATTCATGTATTTACTTATTTCTCCGTGGTAGTGTTTTTCCAAATAATGGGTTATATTGAAGGTTTAACTTCAATTCCCTTCTTATATCAAGAGGTTGCCAGTCTTTCATGTATTATACATCATCCGTACTTCGTATTCTCATCAAGGTTCTCAGCTGACTTCGGCAAAAGGCAAACTACACCCTCGACTGGTCGCCAGTTAATCATAGGGCACAAATACAGACAGACAACCATGCGCAATCACAATCATACCGCCCCTGAGCGGGAATCGATCGATTTTTTTTTCAATCTAAATTCCTTTTGTGTTGTAAGAGAGAAGTTGTACTAGCTTGTTAAGAGTTTCTGCATTCGTCCGAGATGTCCTGCTTGTTGGTAAGATGTGTCGTAAAATGAAATAATTTATCTTTTACGATAGTTATTTCACACAAAAAAAGAAAATACGTTCGTTTGAAGAACAAATGCATAACGCAAGAAAAAGAGAAGCTTATCTATGTTGGCTATTACTATGAAGAGTCAAAACTACAACTGCAGCTACTAGAATAGATTAATTTGACAAAAAATAAAAAAATATAATTTTCTAGTGATAATCTCTATTTAACAACTAGGTGCCATTTATTTCAAAGACACAAAGCCACATGTTCTTATGTTCTTTTTGTCCTAACATTAACTGTGAATCATGCATGTCTTGCATCTAACAAAAAGTTTTTACGTAGATGACTACCAAACAAAACCACTAGTTATAGAGTTGCCATATTGCATTAAATCATGTTTACCCACATATATGCACACCACACAGCATGAACAAGCTGACCAAATGTATGCTTGTAAAAAAAAGGAAGAAAATGCTGTGACTGCCTCTCAACAACAACAAAAAAAGATTTATTGCTACAATGTGTCTTCTCTTTTGAGTTACTTGAGCAGATGTAGCAGGCCTCACCCACTTCCATGTATTGTAGGTGCAGCACATTTTGGACACACGTTCCACTCCCCTGTTCTCTGTCATGCTCATAGAATTTAAACAGTGGGCTATAAACAGGAGCGACACCGCTTGTCCAAAAGATTAACGTGTCCCCAAACGTCACATGCCTATGAGTGCGCACGTCACTACTTGTCTGGAGGTGCCTGTCGAGCCCTGTTAGAAAATATGAAGATGCAAAGAAAGAAAGAAAGAAAGAAATGCGTTCCAAAAGGTAGACAAAAACATGAAATGCACCAAACAGGGACTGAACATCTATAAGAGCCACACAGGCTTTGGCCTCCCATGTTTTCATCTTTTTCAGATCAAAAATAAATATTCTTGACCACGCATCATTATTATTCAACACAGAGCGCGGATTCTGACCAACAAAAGCAACTGCAGACGAGGCGAGGGACTTTCGGCATTTCAAATGCCCCTGAGATTCCGCATATTCAAATACCGAGGGACCTCCTCTCATATTTATTGAGGGAATCAGAATTTATGATGAGTAAATTGGGCTTCTTCGTCTGTATACCGGGGGGGTTGCAACATGCAGCCAAGATGGCTTGACTTATTGATTACAGGGAGCCGTATGCCCCATTTCAAAGGGAAGGAGAGCCCCTGCCACGCAACTTCTGAGAATTAATTTGCCCGGCATGGGCCTTACTTCATAAGAAACACATGTCTGCGCGCACGCACACACACACACACCCACAAACACACACACACACACACAAACTGAAGCCTGCAGGTAAAAGCATCGCACACACACACAAAGAAAATGCACATATTGTACATGCTGCTGCTTCCAGATCCTACCCTGAACATTTACAAACATACTCACATTATACACACTAATTGATACAGATTCTGATCAATTCTTCAGGAAAAAAAAAACACAAAAAGTTACACTAACCAGTTGTAATAAATGCAAATGCGAAAATTATTAATAAATAAATAAAGGCAAGGTGCTAAACCCCTTCACCAAAATGACCATCTAACATACTGTCAGGTTTTTGGCAGCAGTCCCAGCCCATGACACGGTACCCTCCAAAGCTTTCCTCCACAGCTGAACTAGCAGTACCTCATCCCTGGCATTGTCCACTGGATCGCCCTCTGCACCCAGACACCGGCTCCTATTTCACACGGCAGCAGCCGCGCTAATTTATCATCATGGCCGTGACAGAGAGCAAATCTGTGAGCGAATGGACCTAGACGGCCGAAGAACTATGATTGGGAGAGGAGAGAAGTGTAGGAAATACAATCGACAATAGGAATGGGATTGTTTTAACCTGGTCATATTTTGTTTGAAGGGCTCCCTTCTCACCACCTTCCCTATAGCACCTTCATGACTAAGAAAGAACTCACCTCCATATATTAGAGTAGTACAGGTGACATATGGCCAAATATTTACAACAATAAAAATGCTGTATAACAATGAACCAGTGCCATTGTTGATGCCACAACTTTTGCCAGTGAGACCCCCCAAAAAACTTTTAGGCTTTCCTTTCTTAAACTTGAATAGAAACACTCATATTGTCACATCTTGTATGTAAAATGTACATTTCCTGGTGTCATTCTGAAAAAAGATGAATGAAAGTGGTTTTTGCATGATGAAAACTACTAACATTACAATGCACTTTTAACATTTTTATTTTGACAAAGACAAAACAAAATAAATTGCAACCATAATTCACAAACCTAGACGTTACATTAATAATTTAAACATAAATACTGATCGTGCTGTTAAGGTGGTGAAGCAGAGCGGGTGAAAATCCTGCTGTTCAGTGCTTACATGTGTGCAAATGTGATACTAACATCTGTTTGCATACAGGTTCCTACCAAGCTTTCACTCCCACCTACGCACACACATACACATACAGTACACACACAATTGCGTGTGTGTTTAAGCAAGCATATCTGTTTACTTTTACTTGCAAACCCCACTCACATTAAAATGCAAGAGACAGGACACATCTCCTTGCTCCATGAACCACAAGACAGTTCAGTCAGAATATTTTACACTACACACCCACAATAGATCACCATGCACATACACGTCTCTCCGGGGTGGGCTATATGCGGTGCCTGGGGAGTGCAAAATGGAACTTTCTAAAAAGCCAAAAATCACTTCTCCTGAACAAACTCGTCTTGCTGAACAATAGTGTGCGTGCGTCTCACAACAGACCCTTCATTATCAACAAAAAAAGTTATGGTGCTGCTCCAATTTTAGGAAAAAGCTGACATTTTTTTGGTTGTGCGCTTGAAAAAAAGAAAAATTGGAAAAAAATATTGAAATCAAATCATTGATTATAATGTTCTTAAAATGTTGAGCACTCCAGGGACAGTCAATTTACCGAATTGTCAATCCTAGCCCTTGATGTGTTCCATCATGGCAAAAAAAAATCACATTGAATAATCCAAATAGCTTTTTTTGTTTGTTTGCAATGCAGTATATAAAGATGAAAATAAGAAAATAAAAATGGATGCTTTTTATGTTTTTTCTTCAGGTGGAATACATCTTTTATGTACACTCAGACACAAAAACAAACACACATGGGACATGTACAGTATATGGACAAATACACATATGCACCTCCTGCTCTTATGAAGATAAATATGGCGAGGGTTAGACTTTCACCCACACCCACTGAACGGGACACACACATCCATCTTTGTTGTATTCAATGCTTGTGTGTGGGTGTGTGTGTGTGGGTGTGTGAGTTAGGGTGGGGGGAAATGCATATTGGGGATTGAGAAGCCAGGGTGTGTGCACCTCACTGCCTTTTCAATGTATGGAAATGTATGTGCATTTTTAAAGTATGGGAGGGGGCTAAATTTATTTCTTGTACCCTCCACCCCACCTACGCACCCTGTGTCCCTTCTTCTTTCCCCACACCTCATTCAGAGAGCTGATAGACCTATGGATGCATGATAGATGTGGAAGAAGCGAGTGAGGGAGGGGTCTCTGCTTGAATGCATACATACATGCATGCACGGCTGTATACAACATCCATCGCAAAAATGGACACATGCACGCAGGACACACTCACAAATGCGGGAATTGTACGCATACTAAAGGTAATCCATAGTTTTACATAATGGCAGGCAGGAAGGTGCGTTATGGTTTGGAGTTGGATGGTAAAGATAATATGAATCATGTATGCGTATGTACATGTAAGGTATACACATATTTCTATAGGGGAGTATAATAAGATAAGGATAAGCCTCCCACCCCCTTACCTCCATTTGGCAAATTGTCAAAAACACATCTGGGTCATATGTGAGCTTTCCGCAATTTTAGCAACACATACACACGCGCACATGTATTATAATACTAGAATTTACGGAAATGAGTGCCAGGGTTTTGATATGCAGTGGATGACTTTCCAGTGTGTGCATAGTTAATTGTATGTATAGAATTTGTTTGTCACAAGGAATTAATTTAGCAGGACACAACTCTCCCAGGAAACAAAATTAGAGTTGCTGTGTTAATTATTCCGGGGAAGTTAATTCTTTCCTCAGAATATAATTAACAGCATTTAATCATCAGGGACAGAATGAGATAGATCAAAGATTCATATTTGATGTCATGCAGATAGCAGTTTTTAAATGAGCAAACCCTTTTTAACTATCATTATATTTAGTGGGAAGAATTCCTTTTGTGTTAATTCTGGAAATAAAATAGTCTCCAAAGAATTATAGGGAAAAATTAATTAGGAATAACAGCAATACAGACACAAATATTATATTTCAAATGCAAATAAATGTGTTTATTTTATCGTATCATTTATTCAAATCATTTGAATTCAAACTTCAATAAACAAGGTATGTTAATTCATTTCTTTGCTTATAATAGTCCCTATTTATACAAAAGGATTTTTGAATGGTCATCACCACTACATTTTCACCAGTCCTTAAATTTCTGCCGCAGCTGACATGCACATTGATGTCCCCAAATAGAGTGTGATATAGTGTGTGTGCAAGCTCATGTATGTGATTGTGGTTGGAGAGAAAGAGAGGGAGAGAGGTTCAATTTTAGCACCCAGTATGAGCTGCCCAGTGAAAAATAGAATTGTTTCCTCCATATTAGGAATCAAAGCCCGCTGTTATTGTGTCCACCATTTTGACTGCAGCCGACAGACCTTGAGGAGGCAGGTGCGCCGCCAACACTGTGTAGATGTCTTTGCTTTTCCTTTTTTTTATTTGTTTTTTTTAAGCATGCTTTTTAAAAATATTCAATGTGACGTTCATATTCACTTATATATTTTTATAATGGATGGATAGTTCTTTTTTATATGAATATGACCGAGGGTGTCCATGTGTGCGGCTGGTGCACAAACACGTCTGTTTATAGAAGCCTCCATCCATGTCCGTATAAACACACACACACACACACACACACACGCACACACGCCATAGCCACCCGGTGCGTTTCCAGAGGACCCTTGAACTTGAACATGGAGGGAGTGGGGTGACGCCATCTGAGCTGAGGCTTAAAACAAGCCACTGATGGACAACAAAGACAGAGTCGCAAGGAGGTGGGGGTGTTTGGGTTAGAAAGCTTAGGCTGTGTTAGGTGCTGACTTCAGGGGGTAGTAGCTTTTGTGCTTCTTTTCCAAATATAATTTTTTATATTTAGCCTGAGTTGATGTGATTTATTTCTCCATTTTTTCACAATTTGTGGCATTTTCTCATGCGTATTTTTGAAATTACGATTTAGCTTTACAGATTGTAAATCCTTTTGGTTTTGCGTGACACTTTGAATAATATAATGATTATAATTGCCAATGAGGAAAATAAGATGCTTGAATGTAAATAAGTTAGAAACAACTCATTCCAGTCTATTATTGTTTGGATAAAATTGACTTGTACAATAGTGACCAGTGTTTCATAATTGTCTTAATAAACAATACATAGCCACAATGTGAAGAAGAATAGAAATGTTTTGGTGGTGAAATAACGATGGCAAACAGGTGTGTGTACGTGTGTGTGTGTGTGTGTGTGTGTGTGTGTGTGTGTGTGTGTGTGTGTGTGTGTGTGTGTGTGTGTGTGTGTGTGTGTGTGTGTGTGGTGTTGGGGTCAGTGTGCATGTTATGTCGGAAAATGACGGCACGTGTGTTGTTGTGAGTGGAAGGAAAGGGGCAAAATCTAGGCTAAAAAATTACTGATAGAGATGGCCAGTCACTTGATGGTTGTGTATGCATGTGTGTGTGTGTGTGTGTGTGTGTGTGAGTGTGTGTGTGTGTGTGTGCGCGTGCATGCATGCATGTGTGTGTGTGTGCATGTGTGTGTGTTTCTTGGTGTTTTTAATAGCCACAGTCAGAGAGCCTCTGTCAGACGGTCAGCTAATTGGCCATCTCACAAGTACAGAGGAGGCTGCTGGCAAATTGGCAAAAAGGCCAAGCGGCTTCAATCTGATCGCAAACTTCTCTCTTGTCACGATGCTGTCCATTAAACAACAGCTTAAGTCAGGGAAATGGAACACAATAAAAAGAAAAACAGAATACAAAACAGAGGGCAAAAATAGTTCTGTAATTGTACTATGGAGACTCACTCGAGACGTGTGGAGAAAGACAGCAGGGATCATGTTGGGTTTAGCTTAAATATAAATTTAGGGTAAAAGTTGCCAACTTATTGGGCTCTTTTCTTTCCCTTTTTACACTCTTCGGTGTATGCGTGTTCCTCTTTTACTCGTGCCTCATGTATTTTAATCCATGCAAAGTCCCAACTGGGTTTCAATTAGGAACAGGTTTCCTACGGCCCATAGGGAAAACTGCTAATTATGCTGTAGGCTGTGGTCGGGACTTGTGAGTGAGTATTTGTGTGTTTGGGCTTGTGGTTACAAGAGGTTTTTACTGCACTGCAGTCTATGATTTTCTCTTTTATCTCCCATGTAGTGTTTACAATGCTGGCATTGCTACCCCTATCAAATGTGTCTGCATAATCAGACACAATACACTCTCATCTCATTCTTATTTATCACGAGTTTGCTTTCAAATTTGGTGGTGTTTCAAGTTCTTAGTGTTTTTATGTTTTTTCCATAGCTTCACAATGACTAAATATGTCAAGCACAATGTTTGGGGTGTTCATATTTTTCTTCTATATGCATACATATGCCTTGCTTTTGAAAGACACAATACAATTTCTTTAATAAAAATTGAGTATTTGAATAGTTTTCTGTACACCCTGTGGGAAAAAAAATCCATCTAAAGGTTTTTTTCTCTTTTCGGCAATGTACAAATAATTCACTCAAATTCTATTCCCCTGATTTATTACCTTTGCCTCTATTGGGCTTCTCTACCCGTTACATAAAATTGTCCTACACCTTGGGTTCCCCCAAGAATAACAACATAGCTACAGATAGAACAGCTATAAAGCACAAAATCTCCTTTGCTCATAATTCACTCATTCATTTTCCATACAACGTATACTCACAAGTCATACGACTGCCCTAAATTGGTTGCCAGCCCATCACAGGGCACAAGGTAACCAAGACCATACACGCTCACACTTATACGCCGGGATAATTTTAGAGTGTTCCAGCCTAGGATGCATGTTTTTGGGAAGTAGGAGGGAACCGGAATACCCGGAGAAAACATATCCAGGCACAATGACAATATGTAACAGGCAGGAAAGTTTGGAACCCAACGGTTGGTTGAATCCATGTTCTCAGAAGATGTGCTTTTTCTTATTGATGGAGTTTGTGTAAAATGAGCCGAGCTATGTTAAATAAATGTTAAATGTTGTCAAACACAATGTTTTTTGAAGGAATCAGAGACTTCAAGTTTTGACAATATTCCCTAGCCCTAATTTATGACAAAATGTTGCAACAAACTTTGTTAATGTTGCCAAAATTACAATGCTCCATTACAAGTTATAAGAAAGAAAAAAATGATGTTGATTCAGTAAGACAAAGAATCTGGTTGCCAAGGACAAGTAAAGAGTTGAGTCAGTTTTCTTCTAATTTTTGAAATATACATGGATCACCCAAATTCAAAGCACAATTTAATACAATAATGACAAATAGCATGATCGTTAATATGCAATTGGCATGGTCTGACCGTTTTGGTTGATGCCAAAACCTCAATTTTGGATTTAAAAAATTAATAAATCATCACTGTTACGCATTTTGCTGTGGTTAGTCACATCCAGATCTATTTCACTATATGCAGTATATACTTGTTCTGTTTCTTGTCCAATTATTACATGTTTCATGCTGAGTGAGTCCATTAAAGCATCATTTTGTTTCAACAGATAATTTACATGGCTTTATGTCCAAAATCAGCTATGCCTTTCGCAAGGAAAACATGTGCATATAACCAACACAGAGGACCATAGAGGTCAACTATTTATTTCATTAAGTTTCCTTTTCATTCTATAAATCATTGTGCTATGGTAAACCACTTCACAATTTTTCATTTATTTTTTAAACCACAAATACCTAAAGAAATGAAATACATAATACCAACAAGAATATTTTGTTATCATTTAAACTACCTAGTCACGTTGTTCGCAATCGGACTACAATGTCGTATTTTTTTTAGAGTTTCATCAAATAAACACATTTTTAAATTCCTCCCTCACAAATTCATATACCAGCAATTCTAAAATACGATTGGTTAAAAAGTAGAGAGACCTGAATTATAACGATATGTGGACGGTGTGCGTCTGCAGTCAGAATTCTGAAGGCTCTGGGCAGATCTGATGATAACAGACTATTTTCATCTAAAATATAAGAGATGCTCTGTGCTTTTGATAGTGTTTAGTCCAGCAGAGAAGGCTTAGTTGGCCCCTTGGGGCAAAACTGGTAGGTATGCATTTTATGAGCAATGTTATTTGTTACATGACTTTGCTGTATGACTTTTGGGATCGGACACAATTATTTTTTTGCAAAAAAAAAAAGGTAAATCAAATACATCAGTGTCTTGGTGTTCCACGTACGTGTATGTGTATTATTTGGAGTGTGACAGGTAACCATGCCCTAACATTGCTAAAGTCTCCACTCGAATTCTCTAACCTTGAGAGGCAAGAGTGATGCTGATTTAGTAGACGGCATTGCTTTTGGCAGGAAAAAAAAAACGTGCCAAAATGTTGAAAAATGTCCCTTCAGATAAAATGGATCATCCTTCCTTCAATACAGCCAGTTTGGTAATACTTTGTTTTGCAAGCCTGAGCAGACAAGAAGAGCCAGGAAAACGTTACTTTGTATTTATGTTTTTTTTTTTTTGCTTGTATGGTTTTGGGCAGTTTGAAAGGCTTGCCGCAGTCCTGTATTTATTTCCACCCTCTGAGTGTTTTGAGGAGGGGAATACTCAGGTCTCTCTCACTGCGTATTCATGAAGTTATTGTGCTTGCCACTATTTCCATATCATGTATCCCAGCAGAGCGAATCTAACGTGCAAAATTTACAGCATTTTTCTGTATAGAAATTAAAGTAAGGAAGGCCTGAGAGGCGGCACAGGGGATTTTTTGAGATGGCCAGGCTGTATAATTGTTTTGCTATCCAATCTGGTGTTGTACGACACAAAAATGTATGGGTATTTCATACAGCCTCCAGTCTGCCAAGATGTTTTCAATTTGGCATGGCCTGCGATCATGATATCACAGAGAAAAGAAGCAGGGAGAAAATTTCAAGCCCGGGATGGACGATGTGGGGAGAGTCTGATCATTCCCCAAATTCAAAGCTTTTTTTTCCTGTCCCAACTCTCTCTCTCTCTCTCTCTCTCTCTCTCTCTCTCTCTCTCTCTCTCTCTCTCTCTCTCTCTCTCTCTCTCTCTTTCTCTCAATCTCTCTCTTTCTCTCTTTTTCTCTCTCTCTGGGACGAACAATTCCACAGTTGCTGAGGCAGTAAAAAAGCAATCTGTGGAATACCCGAGGGTCATGTCTGTGGCCGGATGATTTGTGTGAAATGTCATACATTAAATATAAGTTTAACATTCAGCCTGCTACACTGTAAAACTGGCCTGCCATTGCCACAGTCCACCATTTCCCTCAGTGTAGGAGGCTCCAGGTTCAGGAAAGCAGTCAGAAAGGAGTGGGACACGCATATGCGCATGTACACCCACGCACTCACATTCCCGCCACCCTCAGTGTCTGTCCATTCCTAGAAAAACAAGGAATGGAGGCTGCATAGACAGCAGGGAGTTGTGGGATCATTCAATCGACAGCTGCATTTCATTTGCGAATAACTTTTTGGTGGGTAAAAATCCACCAATATAATATCCCCAACAAAATTAATCAGTCTTGGATAAATGCAATATGTAAAATGGCAAAGTTAGTGATACAGAAACAGACAGATGGACGGCCAGACAGACAGTTTGTCAAGAAGCACAATGTGAATTTGCTGCCCCACTGAAATGAGAAAGAGGTGAGGATGGGGAAATAAGGGAGGGAGTAGTCTAACTAATTCATAAAGTTTCAGAATGATAGCAGCAGCTGAGAGGAAGAAAGAGGCGAGAGACAGAAGGAAAAAAGGTGTCTTGTGGGAGTTGATCGAGGCAGTCATCCCAGAGAAAGGAAGAGAAAGAGAGTGTCCATCCAAGCAGATGAGACCGACATGACAGGGAGGGTGCAAGAGATGTCATCCACAGCAGATGGACAATTGATGACTTTTCTCGTGGTCTTTCTTCCCCTCTTTTTGCACATTTCACTTCCCAGGGCTGCCTTCTTTGTTTGCTTGAAGACTTTATGGAATGTTATTATCATTGTAAGTTAATGAGTGAAACATGGCTCAAGTTAACGAGTGAAACATAGCTCAAGTTAAGCCGCTTGAAATCCAAAGATGTGTTTTTATTTTCTACTTTAATAATGTGTTGGTTTGAACTGTGTAGTCATTATGAGCACAGCAAGCTTGAAAACATTATATATATTGGTTTTGATGAGAATTAGCCAGATACTGGTAAATATCCATGAATGTAATTACCTCCCGGCCTTTAACCAAATATTCTTATCTTCTTGGCACAGTTTGATTTTGTTTGTCATGTTTCACAACATTTGCCTCCCAAAAAGCATCCACATTCGGCTTATTTTTCTTCCATGAAAGCAAGATTTATCAATTTTAGCTTGAAGGTGTTGCACTCACCGCTGCATTTGTAAGCAAGCTGGGACCCTTTGAAGACAAACACGGCATCGTACAATCTGAACAGACCCCTCCCTCCATTCCTCCCCTTTCTCCCTATCTACTTCAAAGCTGAATGTCTGAGATGAAGGTTTGCAAAGAATTGGAAAACAAATTGTTCATTTGTATCTGGGAGGAGACCAGACACTCGAGCAAATTCTCGCCGCATGTTCTATTTACACTTGCTGCAGGTATGTGTGAATCATACACTGATCATCACCTTCAAGCTTCAAGCGCCATTCCACTGTGGTGTTTTTTTTCTCCACAATAAAAAATACCACAAAAAACCTCTTCAGAAATCAGTGTGTGAAAAGTTAATAAAGATAGATGAAAGAAAATATATATTTATATATATATTTTAATGAATATATGAAAAGTAATCATTGCATAGACTTTTAATTATGTTTTGATGCACCCTTGTTACTTAGTATATTGTTAATTTCCTCTATTTTTTAGTTGTTTCAGTGATTATGATATGAAATAGAAAATGCGGCGAGACAGTGCGCTGAAATCATAGGCAGCCTCTCGCATCTCGGCCACTTGGCTGTCTCGTATGCTCGTATCTCAAAATTTGTCTCGTATCTCAAGGCAAATATTTGCCGGGAATTTTATCTCAAATTTCAAGAGGCACCCCAAGGGACCAAATCACAAAACTGAGCAGATTAAAATGGGTACAATGAGTGATCTGCATCCCCTAAATGGTTTTTGGTGCCTGCCACAAATGGGATGAATGAAATGTTTGCACACTGCAACGTTGTTTGAACATGGGGAAGTGTTGTTCTTTTTCTGCTGTGTGTAAATTGAATAGTTTAGGCGTTTGGAAATTGGAATTCACTTGGCACTGGTAAAAATAATTTTCCTGAATTGGACTCCAACACACACACACACACACACACACCCGCACACACAAAAACTATAATGAAAATATTATATTTTAGCTCCTAGTCATTTGAGGGCGCTTAAAATCGCCACTACCCCAAAAATTTTCAATTCAAATTGCACTGAATTCATTGACTAAAATTAAATAAAAAATGAACAAAATTTTCTAAGGGTATTTTATCTATTATACAAAATAAAATAAAATACATAATAGAACAGTGAATCATTGTGTAGGCTGAAGGCATTACTTATTACACCTACCTCTGTGAAACATAACGGTACTCTGTGAACTCTTGTCTCCTACAAAAAAGCCTGATACGCTGTTATAAATACTACTCTGAAAAGACATATGTACTTTACTTTGCTCCCAACAATAAATAACAGAACTGCAAAATGCTTTAAAGTTTTAAAGATTTAAGAATTTCACACATCATCTAATCTCTTGATATTTTTATACAACTATTTGTGCTGATTATCATTTGTGCAACATAAAATATGCCAGAGACAATTATTTTTCTTCTATCTAGTGTGTATCATACAACATTTTTGAAAAGTGATATCATCTTTATAAAAGATGACAATTAAATTTAAGGCATTAAAAACTTAACTCTAAATTTGTAAATAATAACAATACGAAAAGTAGAATTAGTAACCATGTTAGATTACAACCAGTGCTCTTCAATTATTTCCTGTTGAAATACACTTATGACATCTGTCTGTTAGGTTTGTGGAGCATGAAAAATCCAAATCCAGGGAGGCGGGAGTAAAAGTGCACTAATAAAACTTTAATTCTTCCTGAAAATTCTCAGAAATAACAAGGACTATAGAACCAAACAAAATCAAACCTTAGGGGAAAGACGCAGTGAAACGAGGACCAGAACATGGGGAGAGCTCATGGAAACACATGTATATCACAAGAAAATCCGACAAGGACTGACAAAAACACAGGGTTTAAATACACAGACATATGGGTTGACGAGACAATCACAAATGCCTGGGTCACATGAGTGGCAGCAAGCCAGAGATACAGCAGGGGCAGGGAAACGACAGGTGAACTCATTGGGCAATCACAGGGACAGGTCGCACTGGGGTAAAACTCCCTACCCCCCCAAAAAAAATCCCTAACACCGCCTTTTGTATTTATTCCTATTCTTGACAGATGTATTGTCATATTCATGACTGTGTTGTAATAAGCATTTAGTAAACAGTCTTACCCTTATTATAACCGCTAGTATACAATTTTCAAATTCAACCGGAACTCCTCGACCTATTTGACTCCATAGAGTCAACTTAAGCCACTCAGCTTTTTTACACTGTGAAATTTTAGTGATAGCGCATTGGCCTTACAGTTCTGAGATCGAAGGTTCAATCCCAGGTGGGTTACGACCTTCATGTTTGGAGTTTGCATGTTTTACCCAGGCTTGTGTGGGTTTTAAGGTCTATGAGTGTATATCCGTCTCCTTGAGCCCAACGATTGGCTGGCCAACAATTCAGGGTTTTCCTTGCCTACAGCCCGTGTTGTTTGGGATAGCCTCCAGTACCCTGCGTGACCCTTGTGAGAATAGGCGGTACGGAAAATGAAGGAATTAATGAATTCATTACATTTACCGCAATTGACCAATTTCCAAAAATCTTGAGATTCGTGCAATCTAGAGGACTTTGCTTTAACAGCAACTTTTTAACTGAACAGCCACTTCTCAAGCAGTATCTTTGGAGTTTATTCCCATGTGTTTGGTTTAGCTCACATTGGGATTGAGCACTTGTATCATATAGTATGTATTAGTCCAGTTATTCTGTATGACATAGCATACAGTCATTTGGTATGAACTTCAGGCGTCTGATAAGGGGAAAAAAGGTAGGTGTGTGACGGCCAGACTGTGGTTCTGTGGCCATTATCCACAGGCAGGCAAATCAAGACAGCAAATCAGGAACAATGAAGGGCCCAAAAAGCAGAGTGGGGATCAAAGCAGCACTAACTGGCCATTGCAATCCAATTGAAATGTTCACTTTGCATCTCTCCAAAGGTAATGGAAGCGAAGACGGGAGGGTGAAAAGAAAGGGCTGCCATTTCACATTTGACGCAAAATTATGGAAGGTAAGATGAGAAAAAAGGAGAAAAGAAATGCATGTGACAGCCTTGGCCTTCTCAAGTCATCTACTGTAGAAGCTTGGTAATGTCCCTTGGTTATATTTTTTTTTTACTTTGAATTTGTCAAGATCCATTTTCTCACTAAACCCCCCACCCCACCACTGCCTTCCTTTGAACCTTCCAACAGTAACATTACGATGATATATGAGATATTATAGCCGTTGTGCATGTGGTGCGGGACGATATATTCAAGTGGTCCATCTCTCTCCCTCACTTTTCCCTTTGCTTGGCATCCCTCACTGTATCCCACAGTCCTTTCCTCTTTCTGTCTCCACATCACTTGGGTCTCCTCATTTGAATGTGTTGATCACCTGGGGAGATGCAACATTAATGCTGAGCCCGGCAAAAAAGGAGAATCTTCTCTTTATTTATCTTCTCTATTCCTCCCAATCTTTCCAGCACATTTCACTCAATCACTTAACTCAGGCTGTTCCATTAGCCACACAGGGGCGTTTTACCCCATTGAGCACATCACGCCCAGCACTCCTATGAATATAGATTCTCCTAAATTATGTATAATGGAAGTGCTTAGATTTTTAGCATTTTTACTAAGAGCATGTTTTGAGTTGTTTCTGTTCACTTATTGAAGTTCTTCCTAAAATGTGTCGTGCATGCTTTTCTGATAGTACTCTGGCATCATTGTTTTTTCAAATTTCTCATTGCAAAGCGAGACCTGCTGACATTTATTGTCACTGAAATTCAGCGCAATGTCAAAGCCTACAATGAAATGAAATATGATATAGACACAAAACAAAGCTGAACGTTACTTGTTAATTTTACTGGTCGTTTACCACTTATAAGAATATGGACATATTTCATAGCGAAACTTTCTAAAAGGAGTTTGATTGTCCCTACTTCTACCATTTGTTTTTATTTTAGGAGTAGTGGACATTAGCATAGTACTCATACCTTCACACTACATACTTTAGGGTGGCACTTGTGAATCATAGTGAGCAGTCATTGTATTTTTCAAGAGTTGGACAAGTAGGCCTACGTGTAGCATTATGGCAAATGAAGAGAATTCAATTCTATCGTCCTTGGCAGGGAAATAGTCATCTGTGAATCAGATTAAAGCAATCAGCTCTGTCGGAAAGCTATTTATGTGTTTTCATAGGTTGACTCCTATAATGCATACAAATTAAATAACAGTTCATTTTTAGACCAACTCTCGTTGTTCTATCATTGTCAATGGCAGCCAATGAGTCGAAACCGATGGGTCTAATCTACTTTAAGTATTGAAAAATCTTCATTCATTCAATGACCTCATAATAATTGTAATATTATTATATCTATAGTTTAATGAGGGTTGTCACCTTGAGACACGTCTAAATGCATTATAACCTCCCCCAGTCCTAGAAATAACACGATTTTCCAGAATGCTCTTGTGTTCATTGAACTGATCATAGTGACTAATGGGAATTTTTGTTTTTGTTGTTTTAAATGAAGGCTGGCACTTTGTTGTCCATGTTGCTTGGCAGGAGGGAAATGTACAGCTCAGAAACATCAACGGCAACTGCACAATTCTTTATAATCAGAGCCAAATCAACATCCTCATTACCATGTCCAAGCCAAAGCGGGCTTCAAAAAAGGCTTTCAGAACTCTTTTGCCTCGTTTTGCATGATTATGTTTTGTGACACAGATGGAAAAGCGGTACACAGTGTTAGATTTTGTTTTAATCTGTTGGACTATATATTTTTACATTTCTGCGTTATTTTGCTAGAGCCACATCCCAACATTGCTGTACTAGTTATCATTTACAAATTTATTCTTGTGATATAAACCAAATAGTTTCATCAATGGGTTGGCAGATGGAAGTTTTTTTAAGGTCTGTTTTTTCCTAACTTTATTTCTTTTTTTTTTCTTTTTACAACTCACACGAGTTAGCTTTCTCTGTCTTTGACTCCATTTTCACTTTTATAATCAGTCACCAGACAAGCAGTCCCAAAGGAAAAGTGCAGCTCCAACACGAGTTTGCAACCTTGTTTGCCAATTAGTTGCAGAGCAGTTTCACTTTTACTTCTATGATATTATTTTTGTCACAATGTTTTCGTTGTTTTCCCACGGTAGTCCAGGAAGAACCTCAGCAGGAAAGCATACACCTGAGAGTTATTGTAATCAGATCCCAAATTTTAAATACGGCAACCATTATGTTGGATGGAATTCTGCTAGTCCCCCATCTTGGATACATCTCCCTGTAGGAGAAATTTAATCTTTGATTAACTGTACCATATTAATAACTATAATATTTCTTGAATATTTTAATTTATCTGTGATGATGCTTATTGAGTAGCTGAAACCAAACTATAATTTGAAAGATAGAATGAAGCATAGAAGTCAATGCACCAATGATAAATACATGAAATAAACAGATGAATATTGGATGGATTTGGCTGCATTTTTTAATACAGAGTTGAAGTAGCATTTTTTTAAACTACTTTGGGAAAAGACTATGGCTCTCCAATTATTTGGAATATTTTTTCACATTCTCACTTGATATAAAATGTAAAATGAGGGTGCAAATTTATAACCATATCACCCAAATCTAAAATCCCTCCATCAGCTACCGATTCCACTAAGGTTTACGTACACGGTACCCTTTCTAACTCACCACTGCAATAATGCATCATCCTCCCTCAAAGAATCCCTCGCCCAATGGACTTCCTCAGGTTCCCGCCGCTCTGTTGGCCACCTATGTCCTAAAACCCCACCGGACCAGGCACTGCATCATGGGTGATTGGGCCTTTTGTTCTCTTCTTGGTCCTAATCTATGGAATGCCCCTGCAGACAGATGCTTTTAAACGAGACCTTAAAATCTGCCTTTCAAAAGAGTCTTCCATGAGTTTTACTCTTGCTGTTATTTTACATGAACTTTCTACCTGATTTTTTTTCTTGCTGTTGTGCATTTTTCTCATCTGAAGTGCTTTGAAAATAAAACGTATTATTTTTACGTAATTTTTTGGACTATAAATCGCACTTGAGTATGTCTGGTCAGCCAAAAAATATACAAGAAAAACATATTTTAAAGCAGAAAAATACACAAGAATCTCTTGAGTATTCGTCAAAGGCCGAGCCTAAATAGTTGGCTCTATGGCCGAGTAGATTGCGCGGTAGCCTCACAGTTCTGAGGTCCGGGGTTCAATCCCAGTTTGATTCCGACCTTCCTGTGTTAAGTTTGCATGTCTTCCCAGGCTTGAGTGGGATTTCTCCAGTTTCTGCCAACATCCCAAAGCATGCATGGTAGGCTGGTTGAACTCTCAAAATTTTCCCTAGGTGAAGATGTCAGGGTGAATGATTGTCCGCCTCCTTATGGCCTGCAATTGATTGACCACCAATTCAGGGAACGTTCACAGTTGGCTGGGATAGTCTCCAACACTTCCATGACCCAAGTGATGATAAGTGGTATGGAATGAATGTCTTTTTATTGTTAATTGTAATTAAAAATTTTTGGCCCAACCAGTTGATTGCATGGTAAAATCTGTGAAACATATTTGGATAATGCAAGGGTTTCAATAGTTTTTAATTTTAGTCCACCTTTTTTTTTATTCCATTTAATCTTGAAATTTCATTTTTCCTTCACTGAATACATTTTTGCCACCCCACTACAATTCCTATCTTGATGTTTTTAGTTGTTTTTATTTTATTTATACTTTAATGACGCTTTATTTTAGTTTCTTAGGGCTTCAGGTCAAAAAATAAGGAAATGGTCATATAATTGTTGACATTGCACTTATTACTGGATATTAGAACATATTAGAACATGCAAACTCCACACAGGTGGACGGTGAGTGGTGGAGTTGGGAGATTCAATCCACTTCTATAATCTATTTTTATGCTTTTATAATTTCACAAGTGATGCAATCACACTTTTTCTCTCTTTACCAACTGGGTACTAAGCCACAAATGTAGTATGCCTACCTAGAAATGTCTTTCCACAAAGCGAACATTCAAGCAACCCTTCCACATTGGCAATGAATGCAAATGATTCGATCCAAGAAACATTGAATCCTCTGTTTTCTCAGTTAGTTTTCTCTTTTCCCCTTGGCAACCCTTGCCTCATCACACAGTCGTAGATTTGTTTACAACAGCAATGTGCCTAGCAGGACGGGCCTGCTGATAGAAACGTATGTCGCAGGATATGAAGCAAATCTTCATTGACAGAAATATGTGTGTCATGTTCGTCCTCCTTATACAAAAAAATATATTTCTCTCCCTCATTTTCAAACATTTGAGAAACGCTCCAGGGAGCCACACGGGCAGGGCTTCAGGACCTATGGTAGTTGACTGACGTTTTAGAGTGTTCAAACTGCCTCCCACACATGTTTTGGGGATGTGGGAGGAAACCAGAGTAACCAGAGAAAACCCACACAGGCCTGGGGAGAACATCCAAACTCCACACAGGAAGGTCAGAGCCAACCGAGGATTGAAACCGCAATATCAGAACTATGAGACGGACATATCAACCACCCTTCCATTAAGCCACCTAGAATACATATATAGTATGTTTTAAATAAAAATGACTGTTGATAATGCAGAGCTGCCAACTTCTGTCGACCCCATTTCAGGAGTACCCTTGTCCCATTTACGGAGTTTATCAGAAGTGAATACGATTCACGCAAAATCGATATGAGCTGATATCGCACAAGACAAATTATTCGTCAGGACTTGTAACTCGCATGATTCACAATGTACTCCTGTTACCAAATTCTTCAGGTTTACAGTGCATTTGAATCAAGATGGCGGAAGTTATGGCGATAGTATGAATTTCTGAAATGGTTGCTTAAAAAAAAATGTAAGTGACAATTTTTGGGGATTTCCTGGAGTTCAGGGGGATTGGCCGGAGTCCCGGAGTTTGCGTTGCATTTCTGGGTAAACTCCTGAGATTCTGGAGTGGTTGGTAGCTCTAATAATGCAAAGCTGCTAGGAGTGGATGGTCTGACACACAATTTGTACAAGGGTTTACCAGGTTTGTGTGTTGTTAGGGCATATTGGACGTGACAGTGGAAGGAGAAGTGTCTTACTGCCAGGGTCACTGTGCCCTTCAAATTACAGCGACATGTAAAAAGTATCCTGAAACCTTAGCAACTGATTTTGAAAGAATGTTTGTGTTTGTGGATGTGCGGGTGTGCATGGATTTGTCCAAAAATATGTCCTAAATGTATTATTGAGAAAATATACCTCCTAATATCTAATCTAATGTAGCTCACATATAGCTGTATAATAACTTGGATAAACTATTTAGATTCACTTGGGAGATTTTAGGCTGATGGAAATATATACCACCTATGATCCAGATAGATTGCTTTCATACAGCCCAATATAGAAAGTCTTCCAGTAAGTAAGCAGTGGACACACACATACGCACTTACAAATAACCATACAACCAACACTTGCACATAGATGCACAAACACTTGTTATTGATCTCCAGCTTAGCGCATGCCAGCAGGTAGCCTAAATTGCTGGTTATTCTGAGGAATTGCTTTCAGTAACCACAAATACACACACACACTCACACAAATGCAACACAATTGTTTCCAGTGAAAAATCCACACAGTTAAGAAACATCACTTGCTCTTCACAGATCAAAGGATGTGATGGTCAATATCACGCACATGTACATAAATGCAGGATACAACATTTTTATTGCGGACTTAACAGGATGAAAAACTTGGATTTTTAATATGAAAAAATGGAAAATTTGTGAGATTTGGCATTGATAAATTGACAACTTTCTACGTCTTGATTTTACTTTCATTCTCCTTTTAAATAAATAAACAATCCAAGTTGCTGTGTTTATTCCTTTATTTTTCAAATTCACTTTTGGAAAAACACGCATATTTTTCAGTTAATTTAGAAAACTAGTCAATCCTTTTTATTGTTTCCTTCCTCAAAAACAAACCTAGGCTTGTGAATCAATAATTAGAAGAATTGAGTGCACTCTGCCTGTTTCAACACCCATTCCCACTGTTTTATTACATCAGCGAACATTAGCATATCCAGCTAGGTTTAGGAATTAGATTTTTTTTCAGAGCAATACAAATTCAATGTGTAAAAGAAACATTCATTAGAAGAGAACATTTCTCATAAAAGTCACTCAAGCAGGAAACGACATGACGAGCATTCATTGAAGCATGCATTCACTTTCAGCTTGCCCACCTTTCCTTTTATTGTGTATAATATTTGCAGACTTTTACTTTTCCATAATTGGCCTCTCTTTTTTGAAATATGAATCGTATTAAGTTTTTTTTTTTTTTTAACGGCCCAGGTCTCTAACCTTGTGAGAGGTCATAAGTCCAATATAATTATTACGCATAACTGTGGCATTTGAGGGACTTACAGGAGATGGTATGCATATACAAGCTATAAATTAAAAGTTTCTCTCTCTAAGTGCAATGTTGACTGGATCAATATGTTGAACTGCACATTCGAAAACATTCCAGTTAAAGACTTTATTTAGACCTAGCCCTGTTGACTTCCTCTTGCTCAACCTTGATTCTGGATGCATTCAAAGAACATACAAGCCTTTCAATGCTGCCAGGTGGCATTGAAAAGTGGTATGGTGACATTTAAAAGCAAAAAACAATTACAAATAACAACATATTGACAGTTATGAAAGACTATGACATTATTTGAATGGTGAGCGCCTTTAATCTGAACATCAAGATAATAAATTTTGAGTTATTAAAGTCATACTGTCACTGTTATGCAAACTATTGTAATTTGAAAGGCCATTTTCTCTCTCTACTTGAGTCTTTTTCACTCCCAATTTGTGCAAGATATCCACCACGCAGGAGTTTTTGAGATTTTTTTTCCATCTCAGTTTTTAGGGGAGGAGCTTGTAATTAAATTTTAAATTATTGCATATTTTACTCAAGCAGTGAAAACAAAGACTTTTTTTCATTTGAATGTAGCTCCTTCAAAAGAAAACAATTACTGTTGAATTTTGAAAACGTGTGAAGAAAAAATTGCATTCAAAAATTAGTCTGTGTAAAGACTTTAAACTGAAGTGGAGCTTCATTATAACTCAAATTTAAATAACTTAAATTTGTAAATACTGCGGCTTGAGCAATAAAATAGTCAGTGGAGGTGTGATTGTGAGCCTGAGTGGTTTTCCATTTCATTGTCCCCCGAGATTGGCTGACAGCTATAATTTACGGTGCCTGTGGTTGGCTGGAGAAGGCCCCAGCGCCCCGACGATCCTTGTGAGGAAAAGCGGTACAGTAGATGAATGAATGGATGTTGGCAACTCAACCATTTTTCTTACTGTGTGGTTAGAATGAGAAAGATGGCCACAGTATTAAGTACATGCATGATTATATTTTATTCTTTGATAGTTTATGCACACAAGTTTAGTGCTCTTATTTTATGTTAATATCTTTGAAAAAGAGATGCATAAGTGTTTGGCGCCTGCAGTGCTGTATTCCCAATGAGTGTTTTTTTTAACTGGTAATTGAACATAATTAGGGCAAGCTGTTGTATAAACGTGAGTTTCCAACAAGTGTATAATAAATACTCAGTGTGGGTGATACTTTGTGGTTTGCTGTCTACAAACTCATGCAAGATGGTGTTATTTTTGTTTGTTTTTTATTCTCCTCATTCATAATTCTTCAATACCAATTTTTCTTTATTTAATTTTTTTTGTATTAAAGGGCTTTACACAAATAAAGTCCACTAACTAATAAATCTTTGTGTGGGCCAAGCATTAATTCACTAAGCTTCTATCTTGCTTTACTCAATAGTACAACTGCACAGTCAATGACCTTGTACTTCAAGTCATGTGCTATTGTATTGTATATGTTAGAGGTGGCCACTTGATTTTGAATAGCAAGGAGAATTGCAGCTGGTTACAGCTGGAGCCTAACCCAACTAACTAACAGGAGGCAGGGAAAACCCAGAAGTCCTTATCAGCCACTTGCAGGGCACACATGCACAAACGGTGCAAAAGAGAAGCTTTTCACTCAACCTAGAATGCATGTTTTAGGAAGGTGGAAGGTAATCGGAGTACTTTGAGGAAATCCACTGAAACATGCACAGAAACTTCACAAATGAAGGCCTGAATTTGGTAGTGAACCCTTCATCTCAGAACTTCAAGGTAACAAGTGAGCCACCATGCTGCCATTATTAAATCCTGATTCAGGGTCAAAATGTCAGTGTATTTTCTTGGGCTAGGGTTCTAAGCTGACATATGTGTGTGTATTTGAGTCTGGGAACAACGCTTGTTCGTCTATGTAATATAATGGAAGTTACACAGAAGTTATTACTTCCTATCAAGATTTTCTAGCATATTTATGTTTGTTTTCTAAAGTGTAGAGCAAGTTTTCAGTTAATGAAGTTTGAAAGTACTTTAAAAATGCAAAAATAATTAGTAGTTCTTTTCAAAAGTTAGCAGCTCAGATTAAAAACATGGAAACTTTTTATATACTGTCATTCCTCACCACTTTGCAGCTTCAACATTTGCAGCATTGTATTTTTTTTATATCAAGTACAATAAAAAGTTCATAAAATGTCAAAATTCACACTGAAACTGGAAAGCAGAAGACATTTCCCTTAAGAAAATGGCGAAAGACAAGAGAATGTCACTCAACTCCGCGCCGAAAAAGAAAAATGGCGGGCAGTGGGCGGTGACCATCACTTTAATTTGAAAATAGAGCTCTCTGAGTGGACTTGATGATCGGGAGTCTCGGTGAGGGTGGATTTTTTTTCAGAGATGCGAGCCCCGGGCGACCTTACGGCAGATGCCATTGTGCATATTTGAAAATAGAGCGAGAAGTTTAATTTCCCCCAAAACAATAATGGCAATAATGATGAAGAACGTGGTTTTAGTGCTTTCAAAAATCTCAAGAAATGTTCTATGGCATGCAGTTTGCAACAACGGGTCCTGGAGATTGATGGCAACATGGTGGTCTTGACAGTTTCATGTCCTTGTACAAAGCATATTAGTACAAAAAAAGAAACAGCGGTCACAACTCCCCATCAACATATGCTGTGCGCCGAAAACCTCTCGCAAAAATTCCCCTATGGCGCCCCTTGAAGATTCCATTGGTGATCCAATGCCTCTTGAATCTGACGAAAAAGACTTGGACTAAAGCTCCCAATAATCAGTTTATTATTTTTTAAATTGAGCAGAGAGTAACTATTTTCACTGTGAGTACATTATTTAAAGTATTTAGAATGGTTTTATATATAAATTATATTTAGATATTAATACATTACATTCTTTTCATATGCTCATAGCTGTAATATTTAATAAATACACTTCTTGATAATTGTACTTGTGTACTTGTATTTCTGTATAGGCGCAAAAACATGTACCGTATTTTCACGATTATAAGGCGCACCGCATTATACGGCACACCCTCAATGAATGACAGTTTTTCCATATATAAGGCGCACTGTATTATAAGGCACACTGTATTATAAGGTACACTGTATTATAAGGCGCACTGTCTATTTTGGAGAAAATTTAAGACTTAAGTGCGCCTTATAGTCGTGAAAATACGGTAATTGCTATTGACTTAAAGGTATGAATCACTCACTACACAGTCACCTCTAGAGCCGGCCATTGTTGGGGTTTGGATTTTTTTTGTATAAAATCTTGCAGTGGAGGAGGAGTTATATGATGGAAGATTTTTTAAACTAAGATGGCATCTGCATATTTAACAGTATTGTTTCAGTTCAGGCATTTTGTTTTTTTAATATCCGACAGTGATGGTTTTTCGTTTTTGGTTTTCAGTTTTTTTCCATATATAAGTCGCACTGGATTATAAGTCGCACTGTCTATTTTGGAGAAAATTTAAGACTTTTAAGCGTGCCTTATAGTCGTGAAAATACGGTCGTATTCATTCCCCTACCCTCCCGCCTACCCTTGAAGAGGTTGAGAGGGTTGCTGGTGCCTGACCCAGGTGACTTCGGGGGAAAAGCAGACTATACCCTGGACTGGTCGCCAGTCAGTCATAGGGAAAACAGAGAGACAAACGACCATTGCACTCCCAATCATACCGCCACCAGCAGGAAACAAACTTGCACCTGCCTGCTCCGAAGTCAGGGTTAGTGAACCTCTTCACCACGAGGCGACGTAACATGTAGTATGTTAGTAATAATAGGTGTGATCCTACTTCATGTTTTTTTTATTATCGTGGCCATGTCTGGTCTACATTATCCGTGATATTCGAGAGATTACTGTCTATTTTTGAAGAATGTCTTACAAAGAGCAGGATTTGATGTTTATTATAGCTACCATCAAACCCAAGTGCAATTTTTGTATGCTACGTATATATACTTGTCAAAAATACCACAATAGACTAAGGCCACGACCTTTGAAGCCGCAAAATGGCGAGGGATGAGAGTAATAATATTCTGTTCTTAAACGATATTTTTTTAAAACTGTTTAAAGTCGTGTTTTTATCGGAAAGGTTACTCCGAGATTGCATGTTAAAAGGCGAGTTGTTTTTTCGCTTAGATCGCGGTCACACCCACATTCATACACACACTTTACCCCGAGTTTTCAGAAATACTGATCTACGATAGCCTATGTATCCACAGTCGTATGTGTTCACTTAGCCAGGCACAGCTGCTAGCACCATTACTAAGATTTCCTGTGCACACGTCTGTCTATCTGCCCCCTCAACACGCACACAAACATGCAGACGCACATCTTACGACCAGAACCAAATTGGTTTGAGCAAGACATATTTTATACACGTCAGTGTTACTTTGATGTTCAGGTGCGTTCCTGTTATATATGCCACAGGTTGTCCTCTGTCTAATGCATATTACAGCCTTAAAAAGTGTATGACTCATTTTTCAAATGGAAAAAAGTAAGGAAGGAAATCATAACTTTAAGTGTCTGCACAAAAGGAAGGCATGTTTGCATTTAACATTAATGAAACAAACGAAAGACTAATGCTGTCTGTGTTTATCATTTCTGCAAAGCACTTTAAAATTGAGGCCTTAATTTTTGTGACAGACTGTTCAATCAGGGTTTTTTTGAGGGCATTGTAAATGGCATTCTCTTGCTAAAATTTTTTGCTTGCTTCACCTGACCCACATATCTTGTGTGCATATGCGTGTGTGTGCGTGTGTGTATATGTGTGAGTGTGTTTGAGTGTGAGTGTCGCTTTTTTGCTTGGAAGGTTGTAAATGTAATCTTAGACACATGTTACTTGGCCTGATGTCTTTCAGATTGATTCGATTCCTATTAGCATATCTCCTGACAAAACACCGGAGAATTCTGTAAAAGGTTTTGGACCTCATGTATACGTAAACAGTTAGGTAACTTAAAAAAAAGATTGAAAGAGGACAAACGGTACTGACAAGCGCGAGCACTTGTTTCTATCTTTCTTTTTGTCAAATCTGTTGACTGAAAATCACTTTCTTCATATTTTAACAGTCGTCCCAACTGCCATTAGCCCCCATCTGTTTCTTAGAATTCTACCAAG
The DNA here is from genome assembly GCF_051989575.1 of Stigmatopora nigra. NCBI lineage: Eukaryota > Metazoa > Chordata > Actinopteri > Syngnathiformes > Syngnathidae > Stigmatopora > Stigmatopora nigra. Next base: position 8,766,763 of record NC_135523.1, read on the forward strand.
TATGTGTAGCTGTGACAAAACGATTCACTTAGTTATACTAATATTATTTCTGTCTTGTATAGAGGAATAGCCTACATGCAGTACGATACATTCAACATACCAATATAATGTCTTTTATAATCTTCATTGCGATTGGAAATTTAAATCTGTGTGCTGTGAACTCCTGTTTCCTTCCCAATATTGATAAAGGAAAAAAAAACAATACTAGACATTTCTTGCCTTTGTCTAGATTGTTGTGGCTAAAATGCTTTATATTTAGTTTATATTTGTCAATTTCTTTTAACAGCAAACTGGTTTGGCTTGAACCAACAGCACCTCTACAGGAAGTGGTCATGTAAGGTACTTAGAGGGAAAAAAACATTTTTATCATCTCCATTGCAGCGAAAAGAATATTGTTCAATAAACTCAGAAAAATGCCTAACATATTTAAAATGTATTTGATATATAAAAGTGGAGAAAAATGCAAATAAATGTCCAATTGGCAAGAGACATCAATGCTGTTGCTAGTTTATAAAATCAAATATGAGCATCCCAAATTGCTTGAATCTATCAGTGTGTGTGCGCTCTCTACAAACAGCCAACAAATATAGTCTTTAGTACAAGTGAATTCACTTCCTTACTTCCCCCTAAATCATTATTTAAACCTTTTGGAAATAAAACCATTGTTTCCAAATGTTCAGGTCCTGGCTAATAATAATTCAAGGCCGTTTTGTACCATTGTATGTCTACCTAAAAAAAAAAGATCGCAGAAATGTATCAGCCAATCGAAGGTCATTTCTTGTTCATGTTCTTTACTCAAGCTTGAACAGATATAACTCACCACAACTTGCCCAGGATAGTGGGAGTACCATAGAAGTTTTGTGTGTGTGTGTGTGTGTGTGTGTGTGTGTGTGTGTGTGTTTGTGTTTGTGTTTGTGTGTGTGTGTGTGTGTGTGTGTGTGTGTGTGTGTTTGTGTGTGTGTGTGTGTGTGTGTGTTTGTGTGTGTGTGTGTGTGTGTGTGTGTGACAGAGTGTGTTTGAAAATGAAAAGTCACATAAAAGTAGTTAAAAGAAGGATAGAGAATATCCAACAACAAGAGACCTAGTAACCAAAGAGTGGGTGACAGAATGGGATAGCAAGACGGATGTAGCTGGGTAGGAGGCAATCGGAATAAGAATATATATGCGATGGACAGTGTGGTGAGACAAAGCAGGTTGCTGTCACTTTAAAAATGACTGTAATAAAAGTGACCGTCGGAAGATGGATCTGGTGATTTTGGCTTGCTAATCAGTCATCTGTGAAGAAGCGCACGGCCCAGATTCAGCAATTGCCTGACACTTCTTGATTGATGCCTGTGCTTTGTATATATAGTACATATATATATTTTTACAGTTGAGAGTTGAACTCTCGTCAACACCATTTGTCTAATATTGCTTTGCTGTAGTAATTTAACTGAGGTTGATATGAAAAAATTGCCCAATGCAAAAGTGCCTAACAATCAAGGATGACAGGAAGTGTGTGACTTCAAACCTCCTTTTAGCCCTGTGACACGGGAAAAAATATATAATGACCCTGCGGCTGAATCTCATATCACCTCATCTCTCCTTCTCTCTCTCACACACGCACAGACAGATTGCCTGCAATAATAATAATAACCCCACAGACAACAGATTCAGCCACCTCCCACCCATCCCCTTACCCCCTCCACCTCCCACATACAATCAAACAAAGCCTCTTTCTTACCTTGCGCATGACCAATCCTTCCATCTCTCCCCCCCAACAACAACCACCTCCACACCCCATTTTTTTAAGTCTTCCACCATGCTATCTAGGTATGCTCTTTCCCACTTAACAGCGAAACCTCACACTTCTCCAGACCATCCCAAAGCCTACAATGTGGCATTCATCCACACACACGCCCTAAATAAATGCAGTCCTGGTTTGTCGTTTTCCCATCTATCCCCTGTCTCTCCTTCTCTCTCCCCCTCTCTCCTGGCTGGTGCTGGTGAAATATCAGGACAAACGGATTCCAGCTTCTTTTTTTTTCTCCCCCTCTGGCTCAGAGGGGTTGTTCAGTGCTATTTGGCCCTGGGGTGCATTTCAACGCTTCTGATGTGAGAGAGGGACCATGAAAGAAATAGAATGACAGACAGAGAGAGAAAGAGAGAGGCAGCCTGCAAGGGTCACACAGTGGCTTTGAAAACAGCTTGGATTTTGAGCAGCGTTGAACCAGCAACCTACTTCTTACTCTGTACATGTTGCAACTTATAAAGGCCTTCACATGATCAGAATTGGAAATGGGGATGACTGACAAGCACAGGGGCATCTTGGATTCACATTCAGCACCTGATATAAACAAAATGTGTGGGTGCGATGGTTATACCTTATCAAATAGATTTACACCTATAACCTAGTACTTGATTCACCTATTTAAGAAAATGTGTGTATATAACTATATCACATTTCCAGTCTTATCTACATCAATATTTGTATTTTTTTTTTTTATTAAGCCAGATTTCTATTTAAAAAATACTAATGCAATATAAAAATCCAATGGTGACTGCTGTTTTGATCATTTTCTGTTCACACACATTTTTCAAGATGTCAAATTTGACTGTAAAAATACTGTCATTTATTATTCTTTCTCCTTTGGAAATATGGATTTAATGTGGCTTTAGATTTTTTTTACTTGCTATTCTTTAAAAAAGTGAATGAAGAATCGAGGTCAGAAGACAAAAAAAATGCACAGCTCGGAGAAAGACACAGCTTTCAGAACAAATCACTGATGAACTGCACTGTGTGCAATGGTTGAGACATTTTGTTTGGAAGAAATAGCATTTAATTGAAGGGTGAAGTCAGTTATGCAATCAAGGAGAATGTCTGCAAATAAACCCAAATTGAAAACATAACAGGGTTCATTTTAATGTGTGTGTGTGGGGGGTGTGGGGGGGGGGGGGGGGGCTTTGCTGCTTCCACCACGGTTATTATTTTTTCCATTCAAAAATGAAACTAATAATAATAGTAATAATAATGATAATAATACTAAACTACTGTTTTTCTTAGAAAAATAATCATACTAAATATAAAAAATATACAAAAATATAAAATATTATTGATGTGTTGTATATATAATATAATAATACAATATAAACATGTTTTCAACAAATGAGTGAACCCTAACCCTGTACATTTTGTGAGCTATTAGTGTTCAAATGTTTCATCTGTATCAGTTTTATCAACTAACACTTAGTTATTGTTACCCGAATGATAGCTTGAACTCAGGTGATTTGGTTCAATAATGACAGCCACTCAAAATGTAGATGAACAGTCCTCGAGTGATTTTAAACGCTGCAGTGACACCAACAAGTGTTTCGACATACCACTGCTTACATCATCTATTTGTTTTGTTTACATTTTCTCGCAGCTAATTTACATAAATATCTTTTTTTGTATCTTTTTTTTTATTTGACAATAGTTTGGGCTATCGACAGTGGGTCACCTCGCAGGTAGGCAGTTTTGCAGGCTAAAACTTATCAGGTGGTTTTCACTAACTAGACTAATGTCAATACCATATTGAGATTTTGATATACTTGTATTAGTAAATTCATTGGAGAAAATGTTTTAAAAAAACAGACAAAATGATGCTGGGATATCAATATGTTGACATCAAATTGACTTCCTGCTACTGACCAGCTTATTTGGACCATTGAGGTGTCCAGCTGAGTGTTAAGGAAGAGAGAAAGAGCAAAAGAGGGGTAGGGGGGCTGTCCTGAGGGGTGCATAGATGAATGGATGATGGGGTGGGAAAAGTGCAAGGGTGACAGTCCCCCAGAGAGACGCTGAGATCTAAAAGGACCTCTCGGACCCCAAATTGACATGTTCAAGCTTGTGAGTTGTCATGAAGGAAGCACTCTAATAAGCCGTGTGACAATCTATAGGATCTTACTTCCATAAAAGAGGGCCTCTTTTTTATTGCTATGTTACAGTATTCATGTATATACTTTTTCCTTATTATATGTTCTAATAAGGCCGGCCTATTAATTTTCAATTGTGGCTTTTTATTTCTTGCACTGAACAGATATGTTGCAGGTGCCATTGTTCTCATGCATTTACTGCCATGTTACGGCTCTATAAGTGCATGTGCCTGAGTGATAATCAATGGGATTGGCTGTGGAAGTGAATGAGTGTGCTGGGGCATCACACAGGGGCGTTTGGGGGGTCCTTCTTTTTTTTATATTCCCTCCCCCATCCTCCTCTAGTTCATATATGAAGGACAGTGACCGGATCCGTGTCTATTAAAAAGGGATCAACAATGAAAAAGATGGCAAGAGCAAAGGGCCAAGTGGGAGGAGGCCGACGTGAAGCTGAAAAGAAATCGCAGTCTACTCTGGATTTTCTTGCGCGTGTGGATATCCTCTCTTGAGGGGAGGCACACAAGAAAAAATCAGGAGGGGGGCGACCTCTGCTGAGTGACCCCGACGCCTTCTACCCACTTCCTGCATGACGCCAACATGGCAGCCTTCCTTACTCGCTAGGATGAGCCAGGTTAAGGCCATTGATTTTGCTCTTATAAAATAAACAGTGTGGAACTGCTTGAAGAAACCATTCTAGAGAACCCCCCCACCCCATCTTCTGAATCTCAACCCCTTCCTCTCCTGCCTCCAGAGCCTAAACAGCTGTGGTCCCATGTAAATATTACATGACTGGCACCTCATTTTACAACCAGCACCTCCCATCCCACAATCCCAACTCACACACACACACACGCAAATCTGTATCATGTTGCATATTAATGCACTTTAATGCAATATATTTCATATGACAGTACACAAGAGGGCACCTCATTTGCATATATGATTATGCCCCCCCCCCCCCAGTTCATGATTGTTGCTTTCATAGGTTACATGATGCTGAAATGTGATATTTGCTGTATGAAAACAAAGGGCAGGCGGGTATGGCTACTCCGATGAGGGGGGGAAGGGAGAGCGGGGGTCGGTGAGATGATTCCCCTTGACCCCTAAAATGCAATGTAATCCAGTGTGCCCCCCCCCCCCCCTTTGATTGGGGTATTTTCCTGTCTTAATTGTTGTCATCAGTGTGGCTCACGATCAGCGGGCATCTGGAAGTACTTCCAAGTAAGTGAGCCCCCCCCCCCCCCACACACACACACTACCACCACAACTACCCCAAAAAATAATAATAAAATAAAAACATGTCGGGACACAAAATTCATAACTTAGGCAACCCAATTAAAGACAATAAAATTACAATTTGCGACATTAGCCAAATGTGTCATATGTGGGGTGTTGATTGCAATCAATGGACCCCCTGACAAAAGGTGGGGTGTACATTCGGGTCTTGTTGGGCTAAGCTGTGATCTGAAAGAGGGAGGCAAAGGTCTATACTGGTACACTTTGTTTTCAATGCAGACACTACAAGTATCCCCACCCCACTACCTCTATCGCCCACCCACTCCCCCCTCACTGTCTCTCTCCCTCTCTCTCTCAAAGTGGATCGGAAGAGTGGGCTGATACCGGTCTCATGTTGCGCATGGATTTTCGTTTATATAATCGATCGAAATGTCCCAATACATTGATTTTGGGTTCAGTGTTTTACAAACAAGCGTTTATAGGTCTCGATTTTATGTTAGAACTGATTACAATGTGACAATGATGCGAAAACACGTCGAGATTGTTTATTTACCTTTCTATATATCATCACATCTGATTTGGAATACCAAATAAACAAAATATCCCAAATATTAATAAAGACTATAGAACTGGGATTGAGGGTTAACATGAAAAATTACAAAAAAAGTACTGCCCCTTCTTAATCAAATAAAGTGGTGTAAAAAACACTAGCGGCGCGCGCGCACACACACACGCGCACACGCACGCACGCACGTACGCACACACGCACAAAGCATTTCCTTCCCTGTGAATTTCTCCTTGAATTATATGCCATCACTAGTGTGTGTGATTGCAGAATATTAAATTAAAGTGGGATAAGTCGGCACCGAGGCAGGCTGCGTCCAATCCGCAACTCATTTCCCGTGTTGGAGGAGCGCATCACTGCTCCTCTGCTCTCAATGACAATGTGCCAAATGTGCGCATTTTGAACAACACTTTCCATATGCTATTATCGGATCGCTACTGAGTAAGAGAAAGACGGCCAAACGGAATGCTTTATACCAAAGGTACCAAGAATCTACACTTTTCCCCCTTCCATTTGAACCCCCCAATTTAAGGTGTTGTGGTCGTGTTTGATGGGTGCTTTTAAAGCGAGGTAAGAAATTATTTAGTCTTTTGTTGGCTTTTTTTTCTTCTTTTTAATAAGATTGTATATTTTATGTATATCGCACGGTGTGGTTCTTGAGGATGAATGTGTGGTGGGAGCGTATATAGTGAATGTTGAGGGAAAAGTACTTTTTTTTGCCTAATTTCTTAGGATTTCATTCTTTTTTAAAGATCATGTACATTGTGTTGTTGATTGTGGGCGAAAGGGAGACTTTTGAAGACTAACATTGTTCCAATTCAACGGTGATTTTTCTTTTCTTTCTATTTTTTATTTTGTTTGCAGTTTGTTGGGATGCAAACTGGTCATCCACTTTGATGAGTAGTTTAATTTAGATTATTTGTATATATCGATTTTTTGATGGATATTTGGTCTTTTGGTTTTCGATAGCATATTAACATCGATATTGATTATCGATTGGCACTTTATTTTTAAATACTTTGATCGTGTTGCTGCTTTGTGCGCACATTTGTATGATTGTGTGAAACTGAAAGACATGGGCAGTGGGTCACTGCATTTGGCAGCTTGTGGGTCACAGCTGTGGGCTTTTTTCCCCTCTTTTACGTGTTTTTAGTCGGATTCTTGTGTACCACAAATCAGCCGTGTGTCATCCTATCGGGCAGTCAAAACACACTTATGTAAAGTAATACACAGCATGACATATTTATGATTTATATAAGCATAATAGGAAAAAATACGCTTGATTTTATTTTATCTCGCTAATAGACAGCAAAGTATTTGTTTTGGCGGGGAGTGTTGACAATATAGATGAGTTCATCTTAATGTTAATGAACATTTTAATAGAAAAGGTACAAAATAAAACCAAACGCCTTCGGGGGCTTTGTAACAATTTACCGACAATATATAGTTTTACGAGTCTTACAACGTGGGTTGATTTAAAAATTTAAAGTGCACTCATATTTAATAAGAGCCGTTGCGCTTTCAGATAAATTATGAATTATGGATCGAGGATACTGTTAGAAATTAATTTTGGAAATAGGCAGCCTATTTTAAAGCAGTCCATATAAAGAAGAGAATCACATACTGACAAAGAGATCAGGACACGCAGTTAAAGAAATTAAACATATACATTATCCAATATCATTTATTTAAACATATTTCACCATCCCCCTTTTACTGAATTAAGATAAATCTAAAAAAAAAGAACGAAGAAATGTCAGTAAGGTTGTAAGGAAAATCAATATACCGTTTTCCCCGAAAATATGCGTCCTAATATTAAAAGAGAAATCGATGTTTTATGACTATACCGTAATCATCCGCTTCGGTGTTTAAACTTATGCACTGAAGAATATACTGTAGGTCCAAGCTTGACAAGCAAATCGTCGGTGCACTATACTTGGACATCCATCATACGAGCATTTCCACTGTAGTCGGGCCGCCTGTGAGCACATCATCGCCGGGCTTTTGCAGGCTACGAACCCCCCTGGAGGACAGGGAGGCAGCTGCAGCAGTTGCCTCGGATCCGCTGAGAAAGTGACAGCCTCGAAACCCCCCTCCCTCCCCCATTCCCTCCCTTTCTCTCTTTTGGTGTCAAAAGACTTGTCTCAAGCCAGAATAACCAAGCCTGGGGTCCTATGACTACTCAAAGATCCGGTTCGGTCCGTGCATGGCTGCAAAGTGGAGCAAGTCTTACTAGTTCACTTGCCAGTAGCAGGCAGCCTTATCATCACAGCCCCGGTTGACTTCACCCCCCAGCTTCGATTTTTCCCCCCCACCAAAGCGAAGCAGATCTCTTGATTTTCCTCTTCTATGGAGAAAGTCTTACTCTCGCCTATAAGCCGCCATTGAGGAAACACACAGTTAACTGTTTGCATTGAAACGCTCAATAGGGGTACTTTGTGGTGCGTCTCTGAATAGGGGGGCGTTGGAGGGGGTGGGGGCTTGAACTTGTACAGTATTTTTTTGGATCTTGTGAACCCACATGGGCCCCTTGATTCTCCTAAAGGGCCAACACATGTACAATACACTTTATTACAGATCACACACACACACACACACACACACACACTCAACCCTTTATACATAAGTGCGCATTTTGGTCTGGATCTTACTGCGTCGTTCTCCTTTTATTCATATCTAAAAAAAAATACAGTATCTACTTATAACATACCTTATAATATACCGCGTTTTTGTATTTTTTAATAAATATTCTGCCTTTTTTATTGAGGAAAAACCAAATAATCCGCATTGCTTGTCCATCCTGTTTATTTCTTCCATTGTTCTGACGGCGCATATGTTATATTTTGCATTTATCTTCATAAATAGTATTTATTCTTCTTTTTTTGCTTTAAAATCGATATCCCATTCCGTTTTTTTTTACACAGAGGACCTTTCGTGGTCCTCTTATTTGCGATGTGGCGACTGTTGATCAACTCACTAATTACACTTATTTTTCCTCTCTCCGCCTCTTTTGCCTCTCTCTCTCTCTCTCTCTCTCTCTCTCTCTCTCTCTCTCTCTCTCTCTCTCTCTCTCTCTCTCTCTCTCTCTCTCTCTCTCTCTCTCTCTCTCTCTCTCTCTCTCTCTCCTCTCTCTCTCTCTCTCTCCTCTCTCTTCTCTCTCTCCTCTCTCTCCCTTTCTCTCTCTCTCTCTCGCTCTCTCTCTCTCGCCCCCCCTCTCTGTCTCTCGACCCAATCCCAGAGTGCATATCGGGAAATGGACACACAAAGACATGCGCACTCAACTTAATCAGCCATTTTTTTAAAAACAGCGCTAAAACGATAATAATTAGCAGAATAAAGGCATATCGGATTTTCATTTCCTTTTCAACCTTGGCGCTTGGTTGAGCCTCCGTCCACGGGAAGAGACTGCGTTCGCAACCCCGTCGACACGTCGTCTCACCGCCCCCGGAACCAAAATAAGGGACTGTGAGACCACTTCACGTTTGTGATTTTTGCCCCCTCTCCCCTTTTTTTCCCACCCCCCAACCTTAAAGTGGGAGGATTATTTCAATTTCACCTGTTTTTCGTAATTGTCTTCGTGAGCTGGATGTGACTGTTTTTGGTACGAACACGAGCGAAGAGGAACGGAGGTGGCGGCTTTGGAGGGGGAAGAAAGTAAGTTCGCTCCTTTAACTTTTATTGAGTAGTTGGCACGGTGTGTGCGCTCCATCTACGACTCGCTCGCCTATCGATTATCTATCTGGCTGCTGGTTCACTGACATCGGCTCAGTTTGGAGAGCAGGTGTCTGATTTTTTTAACCAGTCCACACTGGAGGGCGGATGTGGGCGCCGGCGTTGTCCGTACAAGAGCGCTTACGCGCGGCTCCGGGACCACCGCCGTCCGCTTGACAGTTAATCCGAGTTTTTGAGGACCATAAAGCCGGGCGAATACTAACAACTACCCTCGTTTCGAAACATTCTGCGGTTTTTACGGATGTGAATCCCTTTTTTTCTTGCGTTTTTGACCCTTTTTTCTGGACACTACTCGGAGATTCTGTCCAGAGGAAGGAAGCACCTTCCGATGTCAGCCGCGCGAAGAAATGTAGCCTTTTAACATAAATTAGGGTGGAAATGTCGATTTTTAAATGAAGTGTAGACGTTTATGTTCATCTCTAATGCTTAAAGTGATCTAAAAAAGTCATCACACTTCCATTATTGTAAGGTGCTATCCGCTTGGTTCTGCCAGGGGGGGGAGAAGCGACGGTCCGACCGCTGATTGCATGCGGAGCCCCGGGGATGATAGTACTCAGCCCCCGGTGTCAGTGTGAGGGAGTCCTGGATGAACCAAACGCTAACCATCGCCTTTATTCTAAATAGCCAATTAAATTAAAAAAAAAAAAAACATTTCACCGCACGTTAATCATTCGCATTTATTCGGAATTGAATATTAGATTTTATGACAAAATGTCTTTACCTGCTAATTAAAGAATTTTCCCTTGATCTGTCGGTTTATGCTTCATTTTTTTTAACGTATTACGTGTTTCGTTTGTCTGTTTTTTGTGCTATTTTATTTCGTAAAAGGACGTCTCTGAGTGGGGCACAAGTGACAGGTCATGGGATTGCGTAGAGGTCATCGATCGCACAGGGGAAAAAAAACATCAGGGCCAAGGGGCCATTCTGTCTCCAGACCTAGTTTATAAACCTATGCTTTTGTGTGTGTGTGTGTGTGTGTGTGTGTGTGCATTGAAAGTGTATCCTGTAGTGCAGGGAAACCGTTTAAACTATAATCTATTCAGTATGTTATAAATATTTTTTTAGATATGCGGTCAATCCTTTATTTGACTTCATATTTTGGATTTCTTCTTTCCCAAAATCCAATCATATTGTGTTATTTCACTATTAATAGTTTTGTATTTCTATTTCTTTGGAATTAATACAGTAGAGGACAATTTAATAGCTGTAATTGCCATTGCTATAATAAAATGGTTATTATTTTATTTTTATGTATTTATACAAATTCTTAAAGAATAAATCATTGTTTCTTTCATTTTAATTATAACCTCAATCAAATACATTTGTATGTTTCAAAGACACTTTTGATTAGGGAAATCCTTTAAAAATATATATTTTAATTCCATCATTACTCCCAAAAGGCCCATTTAGGTGAATGAAAATCACAATGCGTGCGATAAAATGACTCTCTAATTACATTGAATTTCATCAGTTAATGATTCTATTGTCTCACTCTTATTTTCTTGGCTTGCAAATTAGTTCCTTTTTTTAAGGATTGTTTGAACAACCGAGTCTCTTGTTTTTGTTTTTCCCTTTACATGATGTCTTAGCTCTATCAAAGGACGGAGCGTGTATCTCTGCGTGTTAGTTAAGCAGCTCACTGTATTCATTTTATCCATAGCAGTGGAAAGAAGCTATGAGCAGCGAGTAGAATAAAAACATTGTGTGAGAGATGGTCTGAGGACAATAGCTGTTGGCTTGAAAATGTCTCTTGATTATTAAAAGCTAATGCATTTGCAGTATTGCAGCCTTCATTAAGGGTGCACACGCCAGGGCGGAGGGGTGGAGGGGGATGCGAGGGTTATAGGGAGGAGGAGATGATGGGAGATGGAGGAGAGCGAGAGAAATAGGAGGGAGGGGGGGCTGTCCTATAACTCCTGGGCCCGAGACACATGCAGCAAGAAGATTGGCTCGAACCTCTCCTAGGGGTCGACAATGTGTCATTTCCACCCAGCTAGATTGCCCTCTGCCTATCTGATATTAATGTGCAAATCAATATTTCAGGGATTAAATTTCCCTTCTTCATTTTTTATGGTTTCTACCTCAATAAGTCTCCCGTCTAATAGAGGAGGCTGGATGATTTAGAAGCCTTTGCTGCTGCTGCTGGGAGAGCGACAGAGAGTGAACGAGAGGGAGAGAGAGAGAGAGACTGAGGAGCTTTGCAACAAGACTATCGCTGCATTTTAATGTTCATCTGACTGAATCCCCATAGGCCTTCAGTAAGGAGGGCTATATCGCTGCTTTACACTGTAAAGACACCCAATTTGCCTAAAAAGGCAGAAAGGGAAAATATGAGTCCAGTTGAATACATAAAATGCTGTGTAATCCAAGTAGCAGGTATTAGTGAAAGGGACCCCCCTACCCACGCCCACACACATCCCCCTTCTCCTATGGTGCTACATCCAAACTGTCATGGCTGAGCAAACATTGTAGTTTACTACACGAAGGCCTGACTGCTTTTTCTCCACCCTATTGCTCATCCTCTAATATATTTGCATAGAATCACGTGTCAAGATCAGACAACATCTGGTGTATGTGTGCCATACAATGACCGCAGTGGTGATTAGTGAATAGAGGGGCATATTATTACAATAGTCATAATGCTGCATCTCATTGAGTCAACTAAATGAGTCTTTCAACTCCCTATAGACGTTCATTAAGGCCCGTGTGTGCCTATAGGTGTGTGTTGTATTTAATCCTCCTTCCTGTACCATCTGCTGCGTTCATGCATGTGTCCAGGACATTTCAAGGGGAGGAAAGCCCCCCAAAATATTTTCTTGCTTTTTATTCAGGCTATTTTAACACACGCTTGATGGGGAGAGAAAAAACAAGTGAGGAGAGAGGGAGAAAGCGACAGAGGAAGAGGGACAAAGGACCTCTAATTGTAGCACGACCGCTTGGCTTCCTTTCGATTCATGGTCATTACAATGTGAAAGGGACAACTGCCTTGTCCTCCTTCAAAACGCCGAGCTCGCACGCTTCCATCCATTTTCGTTAATGGACTGTCTCCTCCACATTTTTCTAACGTAAGTAAATAGAAATGGAATATTTTAGGTTAATTGTAATGATAACGGACAATCTCATCTGGGTTCTATCAGACTTGTGGTCTTCTGCTGCAAGTGTTACATTTCCTTGATGTAAGGGGGCAAAGGAAGCTCAGAAGTGTGCTGCAGCTCAGCGTTGTATCTCAAGGAGGGGAGGGCTGGTAGTGGTGGTTTTGTGTGTGTGTATGTGTGTGTGTGTGTGTGTGGGGTTTCCTGTGTCAGGCCTGGGGCACCACCAAGCGAACACACACACACACGCTTTCTCCCTATCACTGAGGAGGGTTAAAGACTTGGAATAAGATCAAGCCTCTCCGTAGCTCCTAGGGAGGGTGCTTGTGAATATGCCAGTTTTAGTGTAATTAGCACTTAATTATATTAACATATGCAAATTGTCAGGCTTGTGGAGGGCTTGTGGAGGGCTTGTGGAGGGCTTGTAGTGCCGATGGGTATGTGGGCTGGGATACAAGTGGTTCTATTGTAGTGCCACGGCAGGGAGAAAGAATAATGGCTAGGCCATAACCAGCTCACTTATGTAAATCTCTGGCTTTGCCAAATTTCATTAGTCGCCATGACAACCTGCTTAATTGTGCTGACTAATGTCCCCATGATCTGCTGCCAGTCAGGATGGATGTCACCCCCCACCTAACACACCAAAACATGAAAAGGTTAAAGTGCGAGAAGCCCAACTGTCCAGATTAAAGCTGCTTCTATTTTCACACACGCTTCTCTTGTATGCATATTTGCATATTAAAAAAATCCCCAACCAAGTTTACTCGTCTCGTTGGATTTGCATGTGGCGTCAATGTGTGGCGGGTGGGTTTCGAGGCGGGGGCTTTGGTTGGACGACAGTGGTTCAGTGGTGTGTCGCATGTGTTATGTCTGCTCAGACTGGCATGGGGACAGCAAGGAGTTTGTTTTTGATAATGGGACATGACTGGGATTCTGAGTAGTCAAACAAACAGGCATTAAAACACCAGATGAGTTCCTGTCTTTTATAACTTGTCCAACTATGTTATTGTGACATGTTGTTTTTAGGGACATACTACTAGTTTCTGTTGAAAAACATAGTAGCCAAAGGTGGCTAAGTGGGTGCCTGCCTGCTGCTACTAGTAGTTGCATGCTAATCCTGTTTTTTGACAGCAACGTAAACTGATATAATTGCCTTTCAGAGGCAGGATCGGCAGTTTATACAAGTGTGAAAGCACGGGAAAGGGGATTAGCATTATTTTGCATAATGCTGGCCGGGCGCTGAATAGGGCATTGAATGCTTGACTGGGTGACAGAGATGAAAGGGAGATGAAATGCTCTAGACCCCCTCCACCCACCCTTGCCTCAGTCCTGCTGTCTCCCGGACGGTGTCGGCGATCAAGCCCCTGCAGCACGGAAACGCCACACTGGTGTTTTCTGGTCCGTTTCAGATGCCAGTAGACGCCGACTGTCATGTACGTAAGGCAATATGTTATTCACCCTTCAGTAAAACATCCCGGACAATTATGTATTGGCTCAGGTAGCATTTAAATGACTGCAATTTTCCAGAATCGATTCCCCCGTTCCTACTTTTAGGGTATGGTTTTGTTGGGGTATTGTCTTGATACGGTGGACGAGAGAAGCAGGTGTGTTTTATATGAATACCAGGTGTGTGAGCACTTGTGCTACAAGGGGGTGGTGGAGCGGGTGACACAGCTTCAAATTGCCACCATGACTTTTATGCGACCCGACTCGACTTCTGTGACTAATTTATGGTCAACTGTCATCGTCAGCCAACATGTCTGCTGTATGGAAATAATCCCGCAGAAGGGGGGTAATATGGTGGAGAACATGCAACCCCACAAAAGCCGATGTGGCCTGTTTTTGTTGTCAGTTATTGGACAGGATCCTCTTTCTTTGACCTTTTGCACGCCTTCCCTAGTCTTTCATATGCAAATGGTAGCCAGACCAGAGTAGGAAACACTCGCTGGAGCTGAGTGGAAGAGGACAAAAACTCCCACTCGCTTTCTCTGTGGTGCATCTACTCTTTTTCTTGCTTCTTCCCCCTCATAAGCAACTTGACAGAATATGGCGTAAAAGGAAGTGTGCGCTGGCTGAACAGGCGATCACATTCTAAATGTGACCTGTACCACTTGCCAGAATCAAGTAGGCTGTGGATCCTGAGTGTTTAGGTGGAGTGGGCGCTTGTTGTGTGTCATGCACATACATGGCTGACCGTTCAATTCATGCCACAGTTAGTGCTATGGTTACTCAGAAAATACAGACCTGATGGAAAAGAGCTATCACTTGAACTTCATAATTAGGAAATGTATTTGATATCTTCACTTCATGGTACTCCAAACATGTGGCTTGTTTTCATTTGGAATGTTTCTAATTAAAAAAAAACACAAACATGAAAAATTATTTAATTTTAATAGTATGTAAGTAATTCCTCTTTATTTCCAAAGTTTCAGTTTCCCTAAATTTTGAATTGTTGCTTCCAATGCCTTCTGATTATCCATAGTATGACCTGTGTCCTGCCCCAAAAACAAAAATAAGATGCGCTTTTATGGGTGTGCAAGGAATAACAATTCTCAAGTGTGGACATAACCTAAATTACAGCAATGTCTTGGAGTAAAAGGATACTAATGCAGTTAAGACAACGGTGTGCTGCTAGCAAAATACGCCCGTGCAACACTGTTTAGACGGTTCCAGGGCTCCTTTTCAAGGCTGTGTTTTGGAAAGGGGGCATGTTATCTGTAGGAAATGTAATTTTTGTCCTCATTGAAATCATACATTATTGAGCCCGGTTATCTAAATGTTTTTGTTGCTGTTGGTCTCACGCCAGTCGGGATTGTGTTACCCCCTCTCTCTCTCATCTCACTGGGCCTTCATCAATCTCTTCAGGGAAAACAGAAAGAGGGGATTTTTCCCTCCTCCTCTCATTTTTTTCTCCTATGTTCTCTGTCCTTTTTCTCAGGCTCTCCTGCCTGCTCAGCATCTACTCCAGGTTATTAGCTATAGCCCTGGCTGTTTAATGCAGAATTATATGGTGATTTTTTTTGTTTTTCAATGTGGAAGTAGGGAGATTTCATGGAGCAACTTTGTCAGTTTTAGGTCAAACAATATAGACTTCTGTAAGGGAAAAATAGGCTTCTGCTTTTATTAAGCTATATTGGCTATTTGCGTGTCGTTTGCATGTCCTTTGTCATCATTCACTCCCTCTTTTGCATGTTTTTCCTCTTGTTAACAGCCATGACATGTCACATTGGTAGCCGCTGTTAATCGCAAGTACTCATCTACGTTTATAATTTTTTGTTCTTTAGTCCTGCACATCTGCTGCACTGCGTTTCTTTGTTTTTCTCAGGACAGGAGAAGACTTTTAAAAGCAAAGTTAATGCAGAACCTCCAGCTGTTGGTTAAAGGTCAAGCTAACAGATCCCAGAGAGATGCCCTAAATTAGAATGGGAAAGAAAACCTGCTGAATGAATGACTAAGTATGCAGAAGTTTCGATGCCACAATAGCACAAGATGTCTCATGACAAACGATACGTTCTTCTACTTGTTTGCCAAAGACAAAGACACAGTTTGACGAGCGCAGTCACAGGACATTTGCACATTAGTGTTGAGAAGATGGCGTTGTGCTTCCAATTAATAAAAAAAATCACACATTTTATGTCGTCTGTGTGAAATCAGTTATCCCCCTACATGTCACACTGTATGTATACTAGTGTTAATGGAAGTGGCCTCCCTGATGATTGGCATTTGCTATTCCTGCAGGCAATTGCACACAAATACTGAGAGCTCGTCAGGGAATAAGTGGCTAATTAATTATGTATGACCGGTGGGTTTAAACAACAGTGTAATGAAAAATGAGACGAGTTTACCAAGGAATTTAGCTTGAGCTGCATGAAAACATCGCCACTGAGGTAAAAAATAAGCACGTGAGAGAAGGAATTAGAAGAAAATTTTCCTTGCAAGTTATTATTGAACTCTATATAAAACATAGCTAGTACTCTTTGTGCCTTTTTTAAATGGAAAAAAATGGTTGAATATCATTTTATTTTTTTCATGGAATGATCTAAAACAGGCATGTGTCTCCACATCTCTCCTGGGTCAATCCCAGCCAAGACTATCCTTCTCAAACCCTTTTCAGAACTTTTCCCACTTGGCACGAGGCATGGAATAATCTTTAATTATTTGCTTTTTAAAGGGAGGGAGAAAAAAATGAAGCTTTTTGTGTGACAGTGGAAAAAAAAAAGAGAAAGAAGAAGAGCAGAGCCGGGACAGGAATGTTCCTGTGTATGAAATTGTAGGTATTAACGGGGCGGTTTTTGTCAGTGGTTTTGGCTGATGAATCAGCTCTCTGCCCCTAGACTAAATAAGAGAGGGGGAGCTTTGTCCTGTTTTATCCCGTTTGGATGAGCAGACAGAAGAAGGCTGTGCAGGAATTGTTAAAAAAGCAAAGCAGGCCTTTTTTGCTTCGCAGTCTATACACCAAACATTTGTCAGGAAGTGCTGATGGATTGTCCTGGGGTTTTATAGAACTAGTTTTAACTATTACCAGGTAACCATTTATAAATCAAATATTAGTTTTACCGATTAAACATTTTGTATCTATGGCAGAATGCGGAAAGTTTTTTTTACTTCGTTTACATTGATTCCTTAAAAGGCGATATTACTCGATCTCTTGTTTCTTTTTAAGTATTTAATGCACAGTGGGTTCGTGTATATGGAAGTATTTTTTCTTGTCACTTATACTTAATCACGTCATTTCCTACCGCGAAGTGAATGATAATATGTCCATTTCATCTTATTTTCTCCCCTCAGCGGTCCTGCCCTGGATTTTGCATGACATGTTGTTTATTTGATAAAGGGATATTTAGGCACTAATCTAAAAACCACACTAATTACAACTGACAGTTATTTGTTTGTAGTAAAATCAAATGAAACCTTTTTCCATCGTCAACCTTCATCACCTCACTCCCCTCTGAAATTCTCTTCACTGCTGTTCATGGCAACCAGAAAAAGCACCCATGATGCCCTAAAAAATAACCGCTTTCCTTGTGTGTGTGTGTGTGCGCGCGTGTGTGTGTGTGTGTGTGTGTGTGTGTGTGTGTGTGAAGAAGCAAAGTAACAACAGCTGTCAGACAGAAAAAAAGGGGGCATTGGGTTGTTTTAAAAGCAAATGGCTTTGGTCTAAAGTTCATTTGTAGACCTCCCTAATTAAATATAGAACCCAAAGCTTAAGTTAATTAGTAATTCCATGGGTCCAGAAATTAGACCTGTCACGAGTATTGAAGGCAAAAGGTATGTGTTGTTTTGTGGTCTCCACCTATCTCCTGTGCTCTGAAGTAACTAGCAAGATATTCATGATTTAGGTTTTATTTTTTCCCTCTGATGGTTAAATGAAGGCCATATTGATAAACTATTATTTGTCATAACGTACCAGGTTTCCTTGCTACGTATAAAAGTTCCAGAAATATAAAAATAATGAGAGTTTTCACCTATTTTCCTTTTTAGAGTATAAATCCTAAACAATCATGTTGATTTTAAAAGACAGTTCATTAAGGAGTTTATGTCTTTTTATGAAAGTTTGGGATACATTTTCCTGGACCTGAGAAGCATTCATACAAAACAGAATAAACCCTTCGGAGGCGGGTGTGCGCGAGGGACCAAATCACCAGTTTGTTCATTCAGAATTGGGCAAAGAACTATAATATAGGAATAGGAAGATCATTAAAGTCCACAGAAATAGATGTCCGAACCATAACATTGGATGAATACTAATGTTAACTTTATTTAATGAGAGCATTCTCCTAATAACTATTTGAAAATTGAGGATTCATAACATAGCATTTCATTCATAATGTGAAATTCGTAACAGGAAAGCAAAATTTGATTTTGCAATTAGGTAACATCAACAACTTCCAAAATCTGCAGAAAATGGCAGCAATTCCCCCAATTGTAAATGTCAGATTGTTGAGAAACATGATTTTCAAGATGAAAGTCTACACAAATGGCATAATGACTGTTGTCTTTCAAATCCTTTTGACAGTGTTTTTCGAAGTGATTACCAAAATACTTCTAGACCCCCATTTTACCTTCTACTTTGCTACTTATCTCATTTTCTACCAGAATACTCTAACCCAATGCCTCCCCTCCCTAAAATATTTTTTCTATTAATAATAATCATTAGAAACCCAAGTTGATTCACAAGTGGTGCATTTGTGATAGCACAAAACAAGCAAGGAATTTGGGACCCTGGATAGTTGATACAGTATAACCGGCCTTTTATATTTGCCAGGTGGATGTGAAATGCCTGCGTCAGAGACTGTGCTCTGTGTCTCTGTGAGTGTGTGCTATCCTTGACTGACGTGGACACTGTTTGCTTAACCTCTTCTGCGCTGCACTGCCATGGACTTGTCAATTTAAGTGTGTATGTGTGTGTATGTGTTAGTTGGGAGCAAAGGTAGTTTTCATTTTTTTTATATTCCCAACAGTATTTTCGCTAAATAAACTTAGTGAGAGTCTGAGTGAGACTGCAAGAGGGGTCTGAATCAACACAAATGAGTGATATGTGTTGTTTTTTGACCCCCCTCCACACACATGGGTAAATGTATGCATCAACACACCCGGAGAGAAACCATTTTTAGAGATTTTTTTTTAGCCTTGTATTTAGCAGGATTAATAATTTCACTTGGCAAATAATCCCAGCATGGAGTATATATATTGTGTGTGTTGCGCCATGCTTTAGCCTCATCCAACAGATAAGGCCATGATTTATGTAACAGCTAAGCTCTTTCATATTGTGTATGTTGTACCTTCCTTACAAGAGCATGATGAGCATAGTAGATTAATATTTATTTAGTACGGGCAAATCAAGGATTAAGCAGTCATCGTTTTAGCGCTAATCCATGTCCCTAGTGAGATGCAGAGACAAAGCCAGGCAGATTACGAAAGACATCGCGCAACAAAGTCGCAATTAGTTGTTGACTGAAATGATAGGTGGACAGTCAATGTGCCACTTCATTCATTCGATCATTTTCTGTACCTTTTATCCTCACAAGCGTCGCTGGAGCCTATCCCAGCTGGTTTCGAGCACCATGCAGGGATTGGTGGCCAGCCAAAAGAGACAAACAACCATTCACGCTCATACTCATACCTAGAGGCAATTTAGCGTATTCAACCAGCCTACCCTGCATGTTTTGGGGATATGGGAGGAAACCGGAGTACTCAGAGAAAACCCACGCAAACCCAGGGAGAGAATGCAAACTTCACACACGGAGGACCCACCTGGGATTGAACCTCAGACCCCAGAACTGTAAGGCCGACGCTCTAACCACCCGTTCGCCGGGCTGTCTGTGCCAATACATGCTGAAGCAAAATCTGACTTTTGTTTTTCTCAGTTCTTTATTTTTGTTTTTCACCTTCCACATTAAGTAATCACGTTGACATCAGCAGTTATTTGCCTGATTAACACTTGCGTCTCATGATCCATCTGTTGTTAACGCTTATGCACTCACACTCAGGCTGACACACATGCATGAGCAATGAATACTTCTTTTTGAGCTGCAAGCACGTGAAAGCAGACGGATAGCTCATTGGTGCCGTGTGAGAATGGAGGCATTTTGCAAAGTTCCATGTTGAGTTTGCAAATCAAATTACATTCTTTGCTAATTGAGTTAAACCGCTATGCTGGAGAAGTGGTGAAAAAATAGCGATGAAAATAATGTGTGGATGTAATTTGTCCCTGTCATTTTCTCCCCTCGGTGCTAATCTTTTTAGCTTTTAACGCTCTCCGATGGGTTGTCTTTTTCGGGTCCAACTTAAAAATTATGAATGTTTAGGCCCTTAATTTTTATCCTAACCAAAATATGTCACAAAAGTTTATCTTAAGTAAGCTGCCTGAACAAAAACGTGCATCTGTTACACAGGAGATATTCGTAGCAGGAACAAAAACAGATGTAATTGATGAAATTAAGAAAGTGTATTCAAATGCCCTCTCCTAATTTGAGAGTATAGAATATAAAAAAAAATAAAAAAACGGCTACCCGATGGTGCAGTGGTTCTTCTGCCTGGCTTTGGTGCGGCCAGTCTGCGTTTGATTCCCACTCGGTGGCAGTGATTGGGTGAGCGAGTGGCCACCTGTCTCTCTGTATGCCCTACAACTTACTGGGTTTAGTCTGCCTTTCGCCCCTAGACAGCTGGGTTAGGCTCCGGCAACTCCCGCAACCCTTTCGAGGATAGGCGGTATAGAAGATGAATGAATGAATGAAAAAAAAAACACCCAAAATCATCTCACAAAGTTGGCTAAGTGCTCCACATGTTTTTTAAAACCTGATTATAAAAGCCTACCTGTCCTATTGGGGGTACTGTCAATGTATACATGACATGAAATGCATCCTTGTAAACTAGACTTCAGTAAGGAGGTTTACGCCACAGGAAAATCAAAAGGGCAAAAACAGGATCACCGCAGGGCTTATGCTGTGCTAGGGAGGGGTGTAGGATTTGGGATGGAAGGAGGGGAGTCCAAAACAGATGTGAGAGATGCCTTAAAGAAGACATAAAAAAAGGATGCATAGACGAGTCTTGCTGCGATTAGAGAAAAGACAGAGCAAAAGTAGAGAAAGCGATAGAATGCCATCCTTACTTCCCCTTTGCCCTCTTTCTCTCGCTCACCCGGCCACTGAATGTTAATGGATTTTCTGCCCTCTCATCCAAACACATACACACACTCTTCAATCCCTCCCCATGGACACTGCTGCATTGTTTGTGGTAGTGCCTCTATTCTTTCAAACTTAATTACCTCCTTGCCTTTTGTGGCATCAGGGGCTGAAGGTTTTTTTTCCCTCTGTGGCAGTGGAGGTCGTCACACATTCTTTGGGCTTTGCGTTTCCCTTAATCTGGTGGTGGGTGGGTGGTACAAGTGTGGGGGGTTATCAGGGTGAGTGTCCAAAGAGGGCAGCTTCTTCTTTGCTTCTGAGGTGGCTAAACTAACCCCATACAACTCCTCCCTCGTGCACGCGCGCATACATGTACGCATGTCATAATATTCGGGGCATAGGCTGCCCTTTGTTTGTGTGGTTCATTTCTAATCAACCTTAATTAACTGGAGAGTGTTTCCAGATTGCCAGCACAAGAAAATTCCACCCCCCTTCATTCCACCTCCTTTTTACCCCCAGCCGCTGCTGTTTTGAGTTGGAGGACGGAAAGGGGAAAAATTGGAGGCATTAGCTATGTAGATTGGCTTCTCCTTTGATGCTGAAAAAAATCTCTAGCAAGGACCATAATTGCAGACTGTGACCCAGCAGTGTCTGACTATTTATTTTAATGTTTGAGCTTGGGCTCAGTTGGAAATATTGCTGAGTTTCATACACATATTTAGACTGGACTCACTGTGTCAGCCCGTTTTGAGATAAAATTATACTAGTCAAAGTTGTCTTGTCCCGCTATACCAGTTATGTTAACAATAATCTTTTTGTCATGGCTCAGAAGGGAAACACAATGGCTCTTTTGGACCAAGCAGAACTTTGACTGCCATCTTGGTAAAGATTAGGCTGACAAATAGGCTCATGGAATTTGACCTTAGGTCATCCTTTTCCATCACAACCGTGACTTTTCTATCTTAATTTATCAACATAGCCCCTGGTCAGCAAGTTTAATTTTGAATCTGACTATTTTTCATGTACTACTTATTTGTGTGTGTGTGTGAGAGGGGGGTGGGGGCTATGACACCAGCCAGGTATTGTCTTTCACTAACAATGGCTTATCAGGTGTAGACCTGGGGCAGTTCAGTATAATGTTACCTGAGCATCAGGCCAGGCCAATTTACCTGTCATCACATTGAATGATAGGTGCTCCATACTTGCTCCAGGGTGAAAATAATGAACCCCTCTGACCATTCAACCATCTTCTGCTTTCTATCTAACTCCTAAATACTTCAATAATGTTGGCCCTTTTCTCCGCCATAGAAATTGACTGACTATTGGACATTTTCACAAGGTAAATTAAAGCCATGGTGTTTAAATAAACTTAAATAATCTTACACTGATTTTCCACGTACATGGCACTCTAAGTGCTTTGACAGTATATCCTCATTTTTCTTGTGATGATGCAGCATTAGGCGCAACTTCGGATTATTTACCTTGCTCTAGGATACTCCAGCAAGGACACCGAGGGAGGGTTGGTGGGACGTGACAGGTGAAAGTCAGGCGGTCAAACCCACAACCTCTGGGTTGTGAAATTTTAACTCTACCACTAAAGCATGTCACCCTTGCATACTGATTTGTGACACAGTTGTCTTTTTTTCACAGCAGAGTTATTTGTTTCCCTGCTTTCTGTTTTTACCCAAAAATCCCAGTATTCATCAATTGAAGTTAATTATTTGCTTCTTTAGGAACATTAATTAAATCCGACATTATTGTATCTTTAGCCAAATTTTTGCATGTTGTATTTACTTTAAACAAACATGGGCTGGTGAGCCATTTCATAATTTTCATAATAAATCTTTTTTTGTAATATGATGTCCTACTGGATGCTTGCAATAAAAACACATCAAAGACCAAGATAGCAAGGAAAAGTGGGCGTTGCCTCTAAACATAGTATCTAATGTCTGTTCTTCTGTCCTGAGGCAACAAACAATTGTCGCATGCATACCAAAAATATTTAGTCACATTTGTCATCCCAATTTCTAATTTAATCCTGTTTTCTCTTTAAGGCATAAGAGCTTGACTTTGCCCTGTAATTGAATGCTTTTCTGTAAATTATTCCAAAGAAAGATAATTCTCTTCCTTTGTTTTTGTTCCTTGTGATCATGCGTGGCAACAAATAAACAGGCATATTTAGACCAGAGTTGGCCTATTCATGACTGTGTCAGAAGGAGATGGATGTACAGGCTGTCACAGGAACCTCAGCCTTTGTCTTTGGTTAATGGCAGCTGACATTTTGATAGAAGATTTGGTGCTGAACTGAGAGGCCACATGGTGGGAAAGCATGGCCTTCTGCTGGACCTCTAAGATTGGATATATAGCCACAACTTTGACATCTGAACAATCAGATACATTTGGGATGGGCTTAATTGTCTGATATCTGATATTGTACTTTGGTTTCCCCCTATTAGTCATTAGTGGTGAAGTGAAAATGCTGTAAATCCTGATGTGTCCATTTTTCTCTTTAATACATGACCAAATGTATTGTTTATGCAGAGAACATTGTGAAATGTGTTCATGTATTTTCATTAATTCCAATTGTAATCGATACGGTATGCCATATTGATCCGAATATAAGACGATATTTTTTGCATTGACATAAGACTAGAAAAACTGTCGGTTATCTATAAATCACAAGCCTGGAGAGAACATGCAAACTCCACACAGTGAGGACCAACCTGGGATCGAACCCCCGACCCCTGAACTCGAGACGACGCATTAACCACTCGGGCAACCCATATACCCGCACAAAATCATTAAGATCCCAGGATAACCCTGTGTGTTCTATACAGGAATATTGATCAGAATACAACAACCACGCCAAAAAAGATTTTTCACCTAGTTTGGTAATGTCATGCATTCCAGTGATGTAACACATACTTAGGGCCTGTTTTAACGTGTGGCTTGTTTACAAGGCAAAGCTTATTTATGCTATTTTTTTCACACTTACAAGGGAACCTTCATGTAAACATGCGTGAGTTTTTTTTTGTTTGATAAGCAGACCTGTCGGCGCCAGTAAACATGATAATTTTTTTAGATCATGTAATTTAGAAACACAACTTGAATTTGTAGAGAAATAATAATGACTGTCAATATTTATTATTATTAATATTAATTTGTATACTTTTTTTACAATGGCTCAAAACAAAGCAACAAAAACTAAAAATTATTCCCTTTTTCTCTTGATTTCCAGTTCCTGTTGTTCCTGCAAATATTGTATAAAATGGTAGAACTTAAGTGAGACACAGAGAATGAAAACATAATTTCTCTCTTTTAATCATCACTAGTCCCCATGGAATCATCCCTTGGATATGTTAGATTAGACCTGATTATAGCGCATGCACTCACTCGCAAACCTACATGCACACGTTTGATTTTGTTCCTCACGCTTTCACTATCTCTCCCACTGGTTTTGTTTTGCCTTGGATTGGTACGGATTAATCTAATTGCTTTGTAGCTTTGTTGTGGGACAGAGAGAGAGAGAGAGAGTAGCAAAAGCAAGGCAGAACTATGCACTAGGTGGATTGAGGTGAAGGTCAACTTTACAACATGCAATATACCTGCAAACTCCTTGCAAATAGCTGATACTATATCCTAAATAAATTCATCACATAATACATTTTTTAACATAAAAGTTTGGGCACCCTTGGCGTTGTACACACAAAATAAGAATACTTGAACGGGAATCATTTAGTTTGCAATATTTATTTTTATCAATCTGTTGATGGGCGGGCCGGTGCAACGAGGGGTTAGCATATCGGCCTCACGGCTCTGGTGTCCTGGATTCAAATCCAGAAGGCAGCTTTGATAGGCTCTGGCACCCCCCTTGATCCTAGTGATGATAAAGCAGTTCAGAAAATGAAAAAAAAGACTGAATGAAATTTATTTTGGGGCTTTTGAACAGATGTGTGACTTTTTCTGATTATTTATCATTTTACTTATATGTCTTCCTCTCTTTTTCTGTCTTACTCAGGTCCCTGCTAGGCTGGATGAGATGAGATCCCTATGTAGCGGACGCCATGGCAACTTGTGATTCCCCTTCTATGGTCTCTTTGGGGCAGCAAGAACATGGTGCCCAGAGGCACGTTGCTGCTGAGGACAACTCCGTTGTGGCCATGGAGACCAGTGTCGCCAATAGCAACAATGCCAATAACAGCCAAACTGCACCTGTAGCCAGAGAGATGGAGAATGGCCTTGGAGAGGCTACTGTTAGCCCTCTGCGGTGTACAGCTACCCTCACCTCTGCCAGTGCAACCATTGACTCTGTTACACAACAAAGTCGGAGAGAAAGCTTTACAACTGGTAACAAAGGGAGTGTTACTGGGATTTTACCAGGAGCAGGAGGTGGAGCAGCTTTAGGTTCAGACTGTTCTGCCCCAGCCACATCCCCTGTGGCACCGGCAAAGGAAATCCCTTGCAACGAATGTTCCGGCTCCTTCTCCAGTTTACAAAAATATATGGAGCATCACTGCCCCAATGCCAGACTGCCTACCACTGGATGTCATGAAGACATTGATGATATCGGGGGTATGGTAGATGAGGACAGCGAAGATGATGGCGATTGTGTGGGGGTTTCAGCTGATGGAGGGGAATTAAACCGCGAGATTGAAGAGGAGAGCGATGTAGAGAACTTGTGCGGCGAAATCATCTACCAGCCGGATGGCTCTGCCTTCATCATGGAGGACTCCAAAGAGCAGCGTGGCGACGAGGAAGGGCTCCCTGGGCCTCTCCATTTCAGGGGACTACTATCCTCCCAAACCTACTCCAATGCCCAGGCAACCACTGGCCAATGTGGTGTGGGCCAAGGGGGGGAGCGGTTGGAGCAGCCTGCTGCACCCATGTCCTTCTATCCTCAGATCATTAACTCCTTCCACATCGCATCATCTTTGGGAAGTAAATCGTCAGCGGCCGACCCCCTCTCTATATCGAATACCTCAACTGGAGGGCGGGTTGGAGCTAGTCCTGTGTTGCACAGTTTTCGTGTTTATGACCTCCGCCACAAGCATGACAAAGACTATCTGATGGGGGATGGTACAGCCAAAAACTCCTGTGTGTCCAAAGATGTCCCCAACAATGTGGACTTATCCAAATTTGAGGGCTGTGTGGCTGATGGGCGGCGAAAGCCAGTGCTCATGTGTTTCTTGTGCAAGCTCTCATTTGGTTATAGCCGGTCCTTCGTGACACATGCTGTCCATGACCACCGTATGACCCTGAATGAACAGGAGCAGAAACTGCTGAGCAACAAGCGTGTTTCTGCTATCATACAGGGCATCGGCAAGGACAAAGAACCTCTTATAAGCTTTCTGGAACCAAAAAAAACCCCTGTATCTGTGCTATCCCACTTTCCTACACCTGCTAACTTCCTGGGGCCAGACACTGGGCTCCGCGGCTTGTGGAATGCTTTCCACAGTAGTGGGGAAAATGTCGAGTCCCTTCAGGCAGGTTTCGCTTTTTTGAAGGGCAGTGCCAGCAGCTCCTCCAATGACCAAAATCCCAGATCACAAACCATGCCAAAGGCCGAGACCAACCCAAACCTCGGAGGTGCCCATAGAATCTCCAGTGGAAGCTCTGCTGCTGCTCCCACTGTTGGAAAACTGGATGGCCGGAACTCTGACTTTGATAGAAAGGGCCTCATGGGGGACATGTGCACTTTGCAACCCAATGGGCCGGACCTGAGCCACTACCCCCCTATCAAGCGGGAGCCCGGTGCATTGGGCGAACAAAGTCCAGAGCAGTTTGAGGACAGTTACTCCAATGGTGGTGGAGAGGAAATTGAGGCAGAGGATGAAGAGGAGCAGGCAATGAGTGTAGTTCTGAAAGGCCAGCGGGCCAATAGCACCAGTAGCAAAGATTTCCCTCTTTTAAACCAAAGTATTTCCCCACTTTCCAACAGTGTGCTAATGTTTAACAGTGACAGCAAAGGTCCTTCATCCACCACCTCGTCCTCCCTGCCTATGTGTGAAAAGCTAGAAATGGAAAAGAACCGCTTGTCCATTGCACTGGCTTCTGCCAGAGAGCGTGAGAACAGTAATGACTCAAGCTTTGAAGCTCTAATGGGACGGGAAGTGTCGTCACCATCCTCCCATCCCCTTGAATTTATGTCGATGCGGAGGGAGGATGACAGTCCTGGAACTCCTCATCCAAATACTGGAAATCCCAGTACCCCTGGTACTCCAGGAACACCTGGTACCCCAGGTCCAGGTGAAGGGTCACCGGGAAGTGGCGTGGAGTGCCCAAAGTGTGACACAGTCTTGGGATCTTCTCGTTCTCTCGGGGGACACATGACTATGATGCATTCACGGAACTCCTGCAAGACGCTCAAGTGTCCCAAATGTAACTGGCACTACAAGTACCAGCAGACACTGGATGCTCACATGAAGGAGAAACATCCAGAGTCTGGAGGATCATGTGTTTACTGCCGTACAGGACAGCCTCACCCTCGTTTAGCCAGGGGGGAAAGCTACACCTGTGGATACAAGCCTTTCCGCTGTGAGGTCTGTTCAATTTTACATCACTGTTACATATAGTGTACCTTACAAGGACATAATTACAGGAGTGAATCTATATACACCAACCACATTAAGTGGAACTTGTGTCACTTTTTATAACAGATCCTACATATAAATCTATTAATATCTAATTACACATTTTTAATTTTAGGTATGCAACTACTCAACTACCACCAAAGGCAACCTTAGCATCCATATGCAGTCGGACAAGCATCTGAATAATGTCCAAACACTCCAGAATGGTGGAAGTGAGACACAGTACAACCACAACCATACCAACCCAGTAGCTAGCACAGGCCTTGGTGGTGGCTGTGGAGCACCCTCGCCTTCAAAGCCCAAACAGAAGCCGACTTGGCGATGTGAGGTAAAACAAAAGTAGACTCTGCAGAACAGCATTGTAGTACCATCATGACAATTTCAACCACAATTTGACAGTACTTTCACCCCACTTATGCATTTCCTCCACGAAATGTAGGTGAAATGTGATTAATTCAAAGAATATTTAAACATACATTCTCACTTTCTCAGGTGAATTTAAAACAAAAATGGTATGGTCATGTTTAAAGATATCAAATAACTTTCTTTCTACAGGTGTGTGACTATGAGACCAATGTGGCCCGTAACCTCCGAATCCATATGACTAGTGAGAAACACATGCACAACATGATGCTTCTGCAACAGAACATGAAGCAAATCCAGCACAGTCTTCATTTAGGCCTGGCACCTGCAGAGGCGGAGCTTTACCAGTATTATCTGGCTCAAAATATTGGCTTGGCAGGTGTCAAACTGGAAAACCCAATTGGAGGCGGCCCTGACCCCCAGATGATGATCAATCCCTTTCAGCTTGATGCTGCAACAGCAAGTGCTCTTGGAGCTGGTCTTGGTAAGTTGCACATGAATTCATATCACACTAGGGATTTAATTTACTCTACGTTTATTGATCAATTAAGCTTTGATCACGTTAACATATCTCGTGAAAATGTTAAACAGCTAACTACAAGGCATTACTCCACAAAAATAGCAACATTGTTTAAAATACTGTGAAAAATAACTAATCAGAGTCTCAAGTTTATTACTTGTTCATCTAGCCAGTCACTTGAAGATTTCCGATATTTCTATTATGATTTCTGTATTTTATTCCTTGACATTTTTATCCGGACCACTCACCATACATTTTCACCGTGTGCCCTTAGCCGATCAACTCTAGCTCTTTTTCCAACCCCCCCTTTTTTTCTCATGTATCGTCACTTTGTGAGTCTTCTTTCTTTGACCTCCCACTGATTAAAAACATAATCGTGGGATGGCACATGAGAATTTTTTTTAAATCTTTCATTTGTTATTTTCTTAAATCAGCATAATCCTCACCAACATACTCACTATGTCATATCGCCACATCCCAGGAAAAACTCAACACACACAGGCACACAAACACATGGCACACAGTAGGAAGTGGATTCACGTAGGAGTGTGGGAGATTTAACAATGACCCTGCAGTGTTACACACACTCCCTCTGCCAGTGTTGATGTCACAGCCCAGCCAGAAGATGTACTCACAGTGATTTATACTGATAACACCCTGCTTCCTATAGTGACAGAAGCTTTACAAAGGCTTCGAAGGCGATAGTATGATTGTTTTATGTTCAAATATTAAAGACGGTATATATGAATAAGCATCATTACATGCCATACACCAAACAAATAAGCACTTTCCCTAAAACCTGTCTAGCTGACAAATGTCTATGATATAATAATGGAGTAATGCAAACTTTAAATTCCTGCCTAGGTCTTGGTGAGCAATCAAATGAGAAAATCCTCATTCTTCTCAGATCTTTGTGTGTGTGTGCGTGTGTGTGTGTGTGTGTGTCTGTAGATGATAGAGACCCAGCGGTGTAAAAGCGTCCTTGCTCTGCTGAGACAAGTAATTAAAGCTACCTGATGAGCGAGTTAGCAAGCTGAAAAGGATGATTGTAATTGATCCTGATTCAATCCTATTAGGTCTTTTTTATAGATGAGACTTTGTAAGGAGCCCTCGTTGTCTGTGAAGCTTCATTTTATCAAACCCTAAAAGAGGCCTGAATAGAGGAGTCAATTCTGTGTCCCTTTGTTTTTCTCGATTCTTCCTCCATAATAATTCCCTTGTACATTTTGTTGTTATAGACTAATCTGCCTAATTCAATTGAATCTTGTTTTTAATATCACCTACCCATTTCCTTTCTTTGTAGTCAACAGTGACCTATCATCGGAATTGCGTCTCGCCAGTGGTCAGCTGATGGCTGACGACCTCTCGCTGGTGTCCTCAGGTGGAATGGGGGGCATGTCCTCAGTAGACCCTTCCGTCTCCTCCCTGTCGCCGCCTATTAGTGACCCCTCGCTGCGCCTCTACCAGTGTGCCGTGTGCAACTGCTACTCCACAGACAGCCTGGAGGCTCTTAATGCCCACGTTAACACAGAGCGCTCGCTGCCCGAGGAGGAGTGGCGCTGTGTGGTCGGCGACGTCTACCAGTGCAAGCTGTGCAGCTACAACACGCAGCTCAAGGCCAACTTTCAGCTGCATTGCAAGACGGACAAGCACATGCAGAAACACCAGCTGGTGGCCCACATCAAGGAGGGAGGCAAGGCCAACCAGTGGAGATTAAAGTGTGTGGCCATTGGCAACCCTGTGCACCTCAAGTGCAATGCTTGTGACTACTACAGCAACAGCGTGGATAAATTGAGGCTACACACGACCAACCAGAGGCATGAGGCTGCCATCCGACTTTACAAGGTAAAAATGCTCTTATCAAATCATAGTCTTTCTTTTTGCCCTTTTCAGCATATATTCTTAAATCTATCTGTTTAGTTGTAAATAATAAGGAGATGATTCAAGACTGTTTTGGTGCACACTACACAAAGGCGTATATGTTAGTTTTCTGTCAAAAATCACATAGTGCTGCTTCTTTAAATGTTTAAGGTATCGGAAAGACATCCATGCAAACATATATGATTTTGAAATACCAAGAATTAATTTCAAACACTATACAGTAATACCTTTAGATACAAGCTTACTCATATCTCATATCAACGTTTCCCATAGAATAGAAATTAACTATAAATTCATTCCCACCCTCTGAAAAAACACCCAAAAAAGGATATTGCAATGGAAATACAATGGAATGTATTCCATCGTGGCTTTCGAGGTGAACTTACTCCTCTTTAGGTATTGGCGAGCCAACTCAGTCACGCGTACATGTTTTTCGATTATTTCATGCTTAATATTGATTGTCACAATAGGCTTTTTCTTCGCACTACCATTCATTGCAACGGTTTTCTTTGGACCCATCGTGTCTCTCATAATTCTCCATTGACTAACGCTAAAAAAAGAAAACGCGAAAAAATTCAACTTTCCGCCGATTGCTCGTTGAGATCTTTGCATGAGGGAGATTTGGCGAGAAAGACTGCGCTGAAATTATAAGCAGCTTCTCGCACCGAAGTTAGGCCAGTGAACCTCTACACAATGAGGTGGCCTTTGATGATGTTATCTAGTTATGATTTACATTGTTTATTTGTGACATAAAAACTATGGAATTCCTATTTCAGTCCTTTTTTTCACCCCAAGATATATTCCACCAAAGCAAGGGCTTTTAGCCAAGGCAAGTGAGGGCCAGCCCAATGCCCGCTCTGTGCACCCTATGCACAGCAATACCACATCTACCCACTCACCGACCTACAGACCTCAAGAAATGTGCTCCACAGATGAGGCTTTTAATGCCTCTGGCAGTGGTCCTAATATTTTACCCGTTGCCATGTGGTACATGATCTATTAAAGTCAAACAAGTGGGAGAGAAGGGAAAGGAGTGGTAGAACTGGAGTGTAGGAAAAAAAATAAATTCTTTTATTTGAGAAGAAAAAACACTTTCATGTATTGGCAGAGGTGAAAGGCACATGGGAATGGAGGTAGCTTGGACGTTGAATAAAAGATCTGAGTGTTGATGACTTTACCATCTGTTTTTTTGGAAACACGGAAAATCTTTATGGCATGGGAAACCATTTGAAGACACAAAACAAAAAGCATATTCAGGGAATTTAATGACTGCCTTGTATAACAGATTGAGAACTTATAAGTTTAATTTGAATGTGTTTTTTCCCTGCTATAAAAGAGAAAGACAAATGACATTTTCAGCAGATAGACATGAAATAAACGTTTTTCAATGCCAAGTATCAAAAGTCGTAAGCCTTCTTTAAAAAAAACACAAAACTAAACAAAAAGGGTCGCTTTGATGATGCTGAAGCAAGGAAATGCTTTAGTCCGGACTGGATATAGTGAACCATTAATGTGAATTATTTAGTTTGATTATATGGATGCAGATAAATTGTCTAAATCTAAATTGTCCCTAGGTGTGAGTGTAAGCATAAATGGTTGTTTGTCTCATTTTTCTCTGCAATTAGGTGGCAACCAATTCAGGGTGTCCCTCACGTACTGCCCACAGTTGGCTGGGATAGGCTCCAGTTCCCCCACGGCCCTTGTGAGGATAAGCAGTACAGACATTAAATGAATGAATGATCCTATGGAATTACTTGTTGTTTGATTCGGCTTGTAGTAGTTTAATTTTAAACCAAATCTGACATAATCTTAAAAGAAAATGTATAATCATTAAAAGGTAACTCAATCAAAACATTCAGCCTATTAACTATATTGAATATTTTCACAATATATAATCAATTCCCTATAGTTAAAGAAGTAATTTGGTTAAATATAAAATAATGTCCATTTTAAAATTCTTACAAAGTTGTGGTAGATATTGAATGTTACATATAGTATTACCTAAATTCACTATTAAAACAGCTGTTGAGTCCAAGTCTTTATGCACATGTTGTGTCAGTAGCGTGTGTGGTTTAGCTGAACATTACACACGGTCATTGCATAGCACTGCATAGCATGTCTGTCGCTGGCCGGAGATCATGTTTAGCTTAGCATTGAATATGATGATGTATGGGTTCGTTTATGATTTGTAATAACAAACAGCAGTCTTTAATACGCATAGGAGACGGGAGTAAATCTGTCAGTGCCATTCACAAGTGTTGCAGGGCTAAGTAGGGGGGTCAGTTTGTAGCCAATGTGTGTGTGCGCCCACTGGGCTTTGAGGTTGTGATCAGGGAGCTGCCCTTGGGTCATTAGGAGTTGAGAATGTTCATGGTCAATGTTGCATGTTGAGGGACCACACACACACACATGCGTGCACACACACGCACACATGCATACAGACAAGTATACACACATACAAAAACAGAGACATTGTCTCATAGGCCATAGCACCTGTTTCTCAGATGGCTCTTTGAATAAATCTTTAACTGTCCTCAGTCGCCAATACACCCCTCCCCAATCCGTCCCACTGTCTGCCTGCCTCTGTCCAGTTTTCCATCATTATTCTAGCACAAATGGACATCCCAAAACCACTGTGCATTTTTGTATTTCTTTTCATTATTTCCCTGAGCGTATTTCTTTCTTCAATGTGGTTTGAACTCATCCTTTTACATTCACTTTAAAAGTGGACCTTACCATGAATTTTAACAGAGGTGAAAAACTAATGTTGACATCAAACTGGAACATTTTCCTTTACTCACATAGACAATTACATTTCACTTTGAGAAGGAGCAAACATAACCTTGTCATAACCAAGAATCTTCTTCACTAGCAACAGGTGCCAATTAAACAAAGCAATTAATTATTTGGAGCTAATTTTTTTATTGCCTTCTTGCATACATATTGTATGTAGGCAATCTCTTTAGAATCCAGATAGCTTAGTTTATGCATTCCTGGTATTAAGCCAATTGCTGTGCCTTGGCTATCAGAAAGGGTCGACTCTT
Organism: Stigmatopora nigra; assembly: GCF_051989575.1. Classification (NCBI taxonomy): domain Eukaryota; kingdom Metazoa; phylum Chordata; class Actinopteri; order Syngnathiformes; family Syngnathidae; genus Stigmatopora; species Stigmatopora nigra. The sequence goes on from NC_135523.1 coordinate 8,800,304, forward strand.
TTTAGAATCACTTTAAAATCAAATATCACTAAATATATGCAGCCCAAATGATCAGACTGTCATATAGACCAGTGTGATGAGGAAATAGACAGGAGATTGAGTCCTGTAAATTAGCATAAGACCAATTGTGTCAGGAATAGTAAAGAGAGAGATCAATTTAAATTGCATGACACCATTTATGGCTCAGTCTCTTGCCTATACTCATACAAGAGCATTGTATTGCATATATTCATTGAAGTGTACTTATATCCACTGTTAACTCTTTAGCTCAACCTATATCTCCATTATGAAGTCTTCACACTTAAACTTGATCACTGCACCCTGCAGCCCTGTCACTCAACTGGTCTCACTTTTTGTCCTCTCATTTTAACGTCCTCATCCCATATCTTATAAATGGTTCAAACTGTCTTGCCTTTCACCTGCCACCATTACAATGGATATCTATGAGAGGTTTGGTGAAGTGGGGGAGGGTTTTGGGCTAATTAAAGCGTAAATGCAGGTGCTTGTGTGTGTCTGTGGGTTTGTGTGCATGTGTACACTCTGGCTTTGAGAGCTTGAGTAGACAGCTTTTATCCTTCAATAATCCTCTTCAATATTAATAAGTGTTTCTCCATCCCAGACTTGAACCAGATGGTTAGCAGATCTTTAGTACGCATGAGTTTATACAGTATGTGTATGTTATATGTAGCCTTTTTTGAAATGTGGGATTGCAAGTCAAGTTTAGTGTTAACAAGCCGGGGGTCTTTCTTCGCCGGTCCCCCGTGCTTGTTTAGAACTAAATTGTTGCGCTATTAAAACAATTCTTTGAAAAATGGTTGTTTAACAAATAAAAGATTGAGTTTACACAGAGAAGGTGAAGAAATTCAATGGTCTATTAGGATATGATAGGCATTCCTGGCCACCATGAAAAAATTAAACTTTCTACGTTGCACGGTTTGGACAAACGTAGCGAGATAATCTTAACATACACACACACACACATTAACACACCCATAAATCACGCTTTACAAGGATTATAGATAACCACTTTTCCACAATTTAATTTCACCTCAGTTTGCAAGGGCACATCCTAGTTCACATTTTTTTCTACCACTGATTGGTTAGTCTAGCAATAGCCATCGTTGATCAACATCTTTGTTAACGCTTAACCTCACAAGTGCAGTAGTCCGTGAATGGTTGCCAGCCTATCTCATGGCGCAACAAGGCAACAAAACAATTTATACATATACCCATACCTATGGAGAATTTGGATTCTTCATTTAAACTGCATTGCATGTTTCTGGGATTTGACGCATGGAGGAAACTCTTAAAGCCATGAGGAGAACGGGCAAACTCCACACAGGAAGACTTGAGCCCTGGATTATAAATCTCTGAATTGTGAGAAGTCAACGTCGTTCTATCCCGCCAGTTACTGTGGCGCCACAGTAAATGATGGATCAAAATAGAAAAACTGTGTTTTTCTCAATACTAGAGCTCTTTAGGTATCTATCTGTTTAGAACTCCAGAGGAAGGGGTCCCTTAACTCCTCTGTTTAACTAAAATTGTGTTACATTACTGTACCAATATGAACCATATATATTGATTGGTAAGTCAGTCATGCAGTTGCATCTCTTTGTTAGTAAAGCGCCTGCCCTTCCTCAGGCAAGTTATAATTTTCTGAAGAAGGTAAGCTTTGTGAAGAATAATACTTCGATGGAATGAACAATTAGAGACATTTAGGTTTGTTGTATAATTTCTTTATATTAGTGTTCAGATCCTTACCCCTCCATATTTTTCTCTCCTCTTGAAATCATAAGATATTGATGAAGACAAAGTTGAGCTGAAATACTATACAACACAACTACTAGATCAATAATCAATTGATTTGGAGGTAATTGTGCCTCCCTTGGTCGGGTCCCAAGTCTCTCTCTCGCTCTCTGTCATTATCAGCATGTGGTCCAGTATTAGGCATTTCAGAATTCCACCTCTAATTGATTTTTAACCATTAGGTGCTCAGTGAATAGATAAGTAGTGGGAGATATTCGATTATATGGTAGAAAAGAGAGATAGGACTCAAAAGAGAGCTAGAAGGCTAGAGGAATGGTGTTGGTGGGCCAGCGAAGGAGGGGCAAGAAGAACCGGCCTGCTGTCCACCCACCTTTACCCAGTGGCCCCCTATCTTCCGACCATCAGCACAATGCTCCTGACCTCCTCTGAGTTCAAGCTGCTTAGGTTCTGCGGGGTAATCCCTAATGCTTTGAAATAGACCTGATAGAAAGCCCACTTACTTGTTTGGGATTAATGTGCTTCGGATGATGTGGGAGTTTTCTGCACATTAATTTAAACTAACCCACTGGATAACTCACTTGTAAAATAATATTTTTTTTCTTGAATGTTGGATTGTTTTAAATGAAATTGAAAAAATGATGGTTCTCTATTTTTGTTCTCACAGGAATTTTAGCAGGAAATAAGCGTTTGGCGACTTTGGTGTATAGCAGTCGCAACAACATAAAGCCCTCAACTTAACGATCAGCTAGTTGCTTATGTTAAAGTGGAGAGAGCTGGCAGGAGAAAACTGCAGCCGCATCTGAGCCAAAATAACCCAGTTTTAAAATGATATCTTCATATGGGCTGCTCGGATTAAAAGAAAAAGGACAATACCGTCAAATGCCGTCAAATGCCCAAATATCAACCCGATAATCGGTCCGACCGATTAGCGATTAACCACGATGGTTGCCCCACAATATGCCCAAATTATCACTGCAACATGTCTTCCATTTCTGTGGAGTAAGTTCGATTGCACAAACTTTGTGCTTCACTATTGCTTGATTTCCTGACAGTTTCCTTTTTAATGCCAGTGCATCCCCTGTAGTGGCCATTTGATGCAGTCCCTTTTTTTTTTTAAATATTCCTCCTCAGTCAAGCAAGAGTCTAGGTTAGCACTAACAGACTGGGCGGTTGGGGGTTGGTGGGGAACAAAGGCAAACATTTGAGTAATCTTCAAAGAGTTCATTGGTATGTTGAGTGGACGCTGGTATGTGCACTACGGCTGAGTTTTTTTTCAAGGGAAAACAATATCCTTCCTTTACCCTGCCAGAGTCTGGGCAAACACCACCAGCCAGGCAACTCTACCTTATGGTGCCGCTGCTATTATTTTACTCGCTCCACTACCACAGTGCCCACCTCTGCATTTGTTAGGAAAGCATATGCTTGGTTTCTTGTGGTAGAAAGAACAAACCATTTTGTTGAAACTACGCTTGATTGAGTTTAAGTCACATGCCAGTTCCATACGTTATCTATATGCACTTGGAGACAAACAGTCTCTATTTCTGTATAAAGTATGGAGGCTAATGGTTGGACCCTCTAAAACAGACGGGAATGATCAATTGTGCCTTGTCCCCTATCACCTGTAAAGCAAGCCAAACCATAGCTTTTATGAAACATAGAGGGATATGTTTCTAACATGTCATGTGCACCCTGTGGGTGCATGACAAGTGCCTCATTTAATTACTGCACTTCTTTAAGAAAAGAGACATACAGTCTGAGATTTACTGACAGTTTTAAAATGAATTTCCTTTGTTCTGTAATCACCACCAAATTTCTCACGTGGATCCAACTGAAGGATAATTTCTCACATTTCTTTCATTAGCAGGACTCTCGGTATTAGATGAGTTTTTTTTCCCTGTACCTTTTGTTTTTTGCTAAGTGAAACCATCTGACAGGGTAGGAGCTAACTGGAAAACAATACTCCCTTCACAGGCGTAGGAATGTGTAATTAGTGATTTGAGCCGGACTATGCTTGTCTAGATTCTTCCGTAAGATTTTCTCCTCTTCATTCTTATGTCCTTTTGTTTTCAACTCTTATAGTTTCTCACTTTGCTTTTTACAAATTTATCAATTAGTTTGCTTTGCCATGTGTATAGGGATTTATTATTTTAAACCAGAATTCATGAAGAGCACAAAGACAACCAAACGTGAATTAAAAAAAAAAATGCAGCCCCTCTCGGCGTCAAAATATTTTTCCATCTTTTTCAGTTTTAGATAAATATAACATCCGTGTAGTAAAAACCTCTGATGGTACCAAGCAATTAGCCAAAGCCCCAGATTTCCATTCCTTTTATTTTGTTTTTCTTAACAATTCACAAAAATCCTTGCAATCAATTGGGCCCTTCCTTGATTTTCTCCCATAGCATCTTTGCATTAAAGTAAAACTGAAAAATGATGGACCCTACTCAAGAGCATGTGAGTATATTAGTGTAAAATATCTCCCTCTTCCATAGAATTCAGAAAAAAAAATACAATTCCCTGAGCATTTAGCATTTCAAACATTTTGATCTTCATGGTCTCTGTTCTATTGTAGGAGGAGTAAAATGTCAAAAAAAAAACAGTGTAGGGATATGGTGCGGTCTGGTCAGAGTCACCTCGCAACAATGGAGACAATTGAGATCTTTGAGACCTTAATGGGTTAAGGTCAGGATAGCTAATAAGGAATAAGTGGCTGAGCCTTGCTGTCTAAATCTAAAGCTAATGTAAATACACATCCATTTGGATGGGGGTGAAAGAGGACTGGCTTTTAAGACACCTAACACACAGCCACATATGAACTTATGTAAGTAAGCCCTCTTCTGGGGTCTGTGTTTCTTTGAGTCTGTTATTCCCAAATGCTGGCTCAGTACAATGTAAAATATGTGTGACTAGGCTTCATTGACTAAAACCAGAAGAAATGGATCATGTAAATCCTCAGCAAGGCTGTTTGTCTCCTCCTTTTGTGAGGGTAGTGGGTGTAAGTGTGTGCGTGTGTGGGTGTAGGAGGAGGGGATATGCTTGTGTAAAAGGGAGAGGAAAAAAAATGAGAGCTCGGGAGACTGAAGTGTTTTTTTTCCAAGAAAGGGGGGCAAGAAGGTCAGGAAGCTGTGAACTTCAGATTGACCTTTGGCCCATATGTCAGATTTACTTACATCACTACTGCAGCAGTGTAAAATGTATGCATGTGTGTGGAAGTTAGAGAAAAGGAAATCCGGTCGGTAGGCCTGGGGAGTTATATTATTTTTTTTCCCAAAGCTTTATCGCCTTTTTGTCCTCATTGTGTCTGCTGACAAGTAGCAAGGAGTAAAGGCAGAATGGAGAGAACGAGGGAGGGAGAATGCATACGAGCAGACGGATTGCAGTATGCTTTATATGAAAGACTCAGTGTGATAATTCATTTATTTGCCTTGGCAGCCTTTATGCAATGGATGCTTATTATTACTGGGTGACCTAAACTAAGCTCGCCCACGGGCCTCCATGCACCTCGTGGACAGCCTCAGAGCTGTGATTACATGGGGCGGTCATCAGCCAGGACTGAGACACAGGAGAAGTAATTTAGCTTGAAGAAATATTTTTCTTAGACTTTATGTACTGGAATCTTATGAAGATCAGCAAGAAATTATATATATATATATATATATATATATATATATATATATATATATATATATATATATATATATATATATATATATATATATATATATATATATACACACACACACACACATATATATATATATATATATATATATATATATATATATATATATATATATATATATATATATATATATATATATATATATATATATATATATATATATATATATATATATATATGTATATATATATATTATATATATTTTTATATAATATAATATATAAAATCGGTTAGCTTCCATAATTTATTGTTATGTCAAACATAGATGTCAGTAACAAAGTAATGGTTTTGATATTGTACGTGTATGGGCTTTTTTGTTGGTTGACTGCTTGAGAGTTTCCCCTGCAAATTAGCTACCTAACTATTCCTACATAAAACTAGCCCAATGCAAAATCATTCAATTGAACACATTTGGATTTATTGATTACTTTTCTAAAATGACTCCAATGCTATGGATTCATGCTTATCCTGTTCAGGCTCGCAGGCAGCTGCACCCTACCCAGCTGAGCAAGTGTTAAGTTACAATGATTGGCAGCTCTAAAAAGATGTTCATAAGCCAAGGTTGTGGCCATTTTGTCAAAAAGATGAATACATGTGGGTATTGTCTCCAGTGTGCTGATGTCTGTTGTCTTTTAGTCAAAATCAATGGAATATTTGTAGTTTCCAGGCAGTGTGAGATGGTAATTAATAATGTGGCCTTATAAAACTCATTGGTTCCTCACTTATTCTGCATTAATTATGCATGTCAGTGTACAGAATATCCCATGAGCCACCTTGTCATAAAGTCGAGAATGAAAACTTTTTACCTAAAAATGTTCTTGTATCTGACTTAAAATGTGCCTTTTTATGCCCTTTACATCTGCTAGTCTCGCTAACGGCAGAAGGTGCCTTGTACCTGAGCCTTCAGTTTCTTTTTTTAGCCCCTCAGATTCATCAGCAGTGAGCTCACTATTCACTTGCTTTTGTCCCGCGGGCTGAACGGTGGTAGGCAGAAACGCGTTTGGGAGATTGTAGCGCATGTTGGAATTCTACACTTGGCAGCCTTCCAGGTAGTGCTGGTATGTGTTTAAAATACTTTCAAGGAACAAAACACGCTTTTGTTGTTTGCTGGGCCAAGTGGGGCTGTTTTTGTCTCAGATGGCTCCAGGGGGCCCAAGGGATAACGCCGGAAGCTGGTGACGCTCCACAAGTTTAGCCACTAAATCAAAAGACGAAATAAGAGTTTTTTTTCTTGTCGCAGCCTGATGAGACACATTTGCATATGTGCCTCCCCTGTCCCATCAATGGACACACTTGATGGTTCTTAAAATATGAAAGCATGTATGCACTTGGTTTGACACTCACATAGTGGTTATTAAGACATAGCTACAGTGGCAGAATGTGTTCATTAGTGGTCTGCTTTTCCACTTAATGACAGGAAAGAGTGATGTTTTTGCTACATATCCTCATTTGTCATATGGTTTATGGAAGGAATTTTGTGAGCCTACCGCTTTTGAAATATTTTTCTTGTTACAAGTTTACACTCACAATCAGAGGCATAGACTAAAAAGGGAGTCCCACCATGGAAATTATACAGGTAGAGAAAAACATAGGTAAAATGAAACTAAAAAGTCTTCTGGAAATGACTGATGCATAAACATACACGCACACAGACGCAAGGCGAAGGATAAAAGAAGTATTTTTTTTCAGAGATGCCGTGCCTTATTAAGAATTCAGTTAATGAGACAGCTTTGCCACCACAGATAGAACAAATGAATATGATGCAGCACGTCCGCTTCCCCTTCCGCGCAAACCAAGCGTGTGAGCACTGAGGTGTGTGCACTTGTGTGTCCCAGAAAGGTGTTTTGTAAACATCTCATTCAGAATAATGAATGTAGTCCTCTGTCAGCCTTTCCTCACACGTGCACACACACAAGCAAAAGCTCCACAAGGGAGCTTCCCACACCTGTCAAATTAACTCTCCTCCGCCCTCTTCCAGTTTGTGTGTGTGTGTTTTATGGACAAGAGTGACAACGTTGTGTTTTTGACAAATAAACAGTAAGTCCCCCGTGTGGCAATTTTCATTCCATGTGAGGGAATTGGGGAATCTAAGCGTGCACATCCACCAACATCCAAAAAAAGGTGTACATATTACATTATGGTCTACTCATGACAAGGGGACTGATTATGAGCTTGATTGGCCCACTGGGAATGTTAGCTTATTTGGTTGTTTGCCAAACACTAATTTGCAACAATTAACCACCACCAGGCACTGTGATGAGGTGCCATAAGCCACAAGGATTTGTGAGTGTTTTTGTAATTATGTGGACACACAGAGACAATAACATGGCATTAATGCTTATACGTGTTAATTCAAAGGGCTCTCTTGAGAATTTGGTAGAAAATTGCATAATAAACAAATGCTACAGGACATTTATTTTTTATTTTGTGGAATTTTGTTTAACAACATTGTTATGGCCAGTCTTGCCTTACAAAAAAAACAAACACCAAACCTATAAAGATGGGTAATATTTTGACATTAATAGCATCAGATTGCTAGGTTAACACATTTTCTGGGACATGTACAGTGAATTATCCCTTCTATCATACAATAACAAAAAATGCTAAGTTCCTATTTATTGAAAAAAAATCTACTAATGTCTCCTGAGAGCAGGTTCATTTCAATTATATCCACATTTAAATCACATACACAAGCACAAACCCAGGAGCTGGAACATTGTGTTTGTGCATATGCATTACACAGCCCACGCCTGGCAGAAGTCAAAGTGCTCCTTTAAACATTCATAAATCATGGATATTTTGGCCTGCGATCTCCAGCGCGCCGGTCGAGTGCCAGAGCGACCGACAGACAGCCCTCTAGTTTAGGTCTTAAACAAACCCTCTGGAATGTGCTGATGGTGAGAGAATTAATATTAGGTCTAAACCTAGCTGGCAGCCTGATTCAACCCCAAGTGTATCATTCAACTCTGTCTGACTGAAGCTTCATATCCTTAAAAGCAAATAAGTCAAAATCATGAACCGTGTCAAGCAATTTTGGGGCCGCTGTTGATTTGAATGAGCGTTTTAATTTCCAACCAGTTCAATTACCTGAGTGGATTTGCCAGGAGAAACATTTGAAAACCAGTCTAGGATGACTTCAGTGGAAGTTCACTCTTCCTCGTAGAGATATCAGTGGCTGGAGGCTTTTAGGCTTAGAAAAAGAGCCAGGCTTTGTCACATTTACATGCAGTCTTCTTTTGCTATTGTTGTCACTGGACAAAACCAAGGCCTTGTTCGAGTGCCAGTTTTCTATTCACCGCTAAGGACTTGTATTCATTGTAGCCAGCTCCAATTTATGAACTGAATAAGGAGCTGAGTTCAAATTCCGATTGAATCAAGTACAAAAAGAAGGCACGGTGAAAGGTGCCATTGTTTTTACACTGAAGTACTAATGATTGATGATAGAATGAAAGATGTGGAGGATATATAGGGGCCCTTTTGTACACTGTTTAGCATATGGTGTGATTATGTGAGACCATTATAACAGGCCAGATCTTAATGATTGGCATCAGTTAAAAAAAAGTATCAAGGAAACGGTTTCAGTGTAAAGACGTCAAACGATAAAAATGTGCTATTTATATATATGCATGTTTATATCCAAGGGCACATGTATGTAGAATAACTGCAGCTTAGATGTCTCCTTCACAGGAGGGCAAAAAAGAAAAGAAGTGCAGAAAAAAGAGAGCAAAGGGGGGAAAGAGTGCGAGGGAGGCCTCTTTTCACAGAGAAACAAAGATAGCAGTAATTAATGGCCCTGAGCTCTGGTCTAGGGGAGCTTTCCTCTGACAACTCGGACTTAATTAAAACTTAAGGCTTCTGAAAGGGCCTCTGACTGCGCAGGGACGTCCCACCGCCTCATGAGAAAAACCTGGTCAGAATTCTGACAAAAGAAAGAAAAAGAATGAAGAAAGGATGTGTTTGCAGCTGTAGCTAAGTTGCTAATCCCTGTTTGTCAAAGATGGAAGAAGGGATGGGGGCGTTACAAGCCACACACCTCCACCACATATACCCTGAGCCACAATATTGCCTCCACCTGTTTACTGCAGTATTGTTTGGGTGTTGCAGGAAAGAACAATGGACGCAATACACCGCGCTCATCCTTTCTTTATGAAAGAAATGATAAACTTTGCCTGGCAAGCACACTATCCCCCCTCCCACCATAGAGGTTCAGATGATAAAAGCCTGGGCTGCTCTTTTGTTTTTGTGCATTGTTCATTAGCCCGGCAGCAACAACAGAGGCGCACTCGACATGGTCGGCTTGACCGGGTGTATGAGAGCAGGACAAGGTGGGTCGCTATAGACCAGGGGGTGGGTGTGGGGTTGGAGTTAGTCGGGTTGCTGTGCTGCGCATGTTTGTGAGCTTGTGCACATGCAGGCGCTGAGGGCAAGGCAAGATGTAGGGGGTGGCTTTGCATGGCTGCAGTGCCATTAAGTGGATATGCAGGCTCGCAACTAACTGACAGCACACGTTGAATGCGAAACCCCTGCAGCTGGCAACAATGAATGGGGTTGGACAATGTGAATGTTCACAGGAAAACAGCTTTCCCCCCCTCAGCCCCTTATTTTGACTTTTTTCTATGTGCTGAGTCTGCACATCACCTCAGACCTGTCCAATTAATGACACCCAGTGTGTGCATGAACACAGCTGTTTTTCTTTTCCGTTTTATCATAGTAGGATATTTCATTAGAGATAAAATTATTCCTGGAACCGATACATAATGCTTTCATCAAAAGCGAAATTAAAGACAAAAATAAAAGTGGCTTTTAGCATTTTTCCTCTTTATTAGGGTTGCTTGAGCTCACACGCAATAGTCTAATTAACATAAAGCTGGAAAAAATAGACAACGTGGCTGGGATATTATCCATTTATGTATCTGGCTTATTTGAAGCCAGGGATGTGGGATTTCTGGGCTTTAGATCATTGGAACCAGAGCTGAACAAAAAGTTTTAATGGTAGTTAAGTGGTAAATGATGCAGGCTCGATTTTCAATCTTATGATTGAAGACACTTTAAAAGAAATATTCTGTGCTTTCCTTTCTCTATAACAGCATTTGCACAAGCTGGACAGCGCCTACAGTCCTGAGTCTTACGTTTATCACTGCACGCTGTGCGACTACTCCACCAAGGCTCGCCTAAACCTGGTGCAGCATGCCCGCTCTGCCAGGCATTTGCAGAATGAAGGCCTGAGGAAGCTCCAACTGCACCAGCATGGCCTGAGAGGTGATGAAGATGGATTCAGCCTCCATGAGCTATTCCACGTCAAAGAATGTCCCTCCAACCAAGGTCTGTGCTGTTCCTCTTTTTTAACCTTGTGTTAAGGACATACATCATATTATTGTTGCACCAACCAGAAAATGCACAATGTAAGGAGAAAAAAAAACATAAGCCATACTTGGTATAAATCACATTTGTGAATGTATTTTATTTAATTGGAGACCAAAAACAAACACAGAGCATGTGAACAGTGTTTGCCAGCTGTTTTTGAGCTGCAGCCCACTTTATACATTGCAAAAATCTAAAGACACCACACTAGCTAAAAATCTTCTGATTTAAAACTGTCACCTATATTTACATTATCAAGTAATTCTCACAAAAGTTTAATCAATAGGAGTCAAAGAACTACAAATATTTCACTATCAAATTTTTCAAACTGACCTTACATCACCAAAAGTTAGCGTATCCCAAAGAATTTACGATTCACGAGAGGTAAAAAAAATAAGTAATGTACCAATTTTAATATTAATATAAATGTTTGACTTTTGCTGTCACACGGACGTTACGTCGCCAAAAATATAAAATAAGGTATTTAACCAAATAAGGATGTTAGTTGTCATATACATACATGTGGACTTTCTCTGCCTGAACCTGCAAAAAATTATTGCATTATTTTTCCACCTATGATATTTTTTCCCACTGTGATTGCCCTTGGCTATAATTACACCCAACTTACTTTGGTCCCTAGCAGTCCCTCTATCTCTTCTTTCGCGCACCACTCCCTCTACACCCTGTCAAATCTGTTTCCCTCCCTCTCGCCTTTGGCCTTCTTATCCACATCACGTCTCCCGATACAGAGCCGTCCTTCCCTCCTAATCTCTCCAAAATGAGCATACTGTTCCTATTAGGCTGCCGTGCTTATATCTCCCACAAACACACGCTGCGTGCACAGGGACATCCCAGGCAGGCAGCTCATGAAATTTCACCTTGGGAGGATCTTAGAGCCTGTAAAAACTTACAATCAACCCCCAACAATATATATCTAAATATAAATATATAAATCTCTCTCTATATATATATATCTATATATGTATATATATATCTATATATGTATATATATATATATATATATATATATATATATATATATATATATATATATATATATATATATATATATATATATATATATATATATATATATATATATATATATATATATATATATATATATATATATATATATATATATATATATATATATATATATATATATATATATATACATATATAGATATATATATATAGAGAGAGATTTATATATTTATATTTAGATATATATTGTTGGGGGTTGATTGTAAGTATATATATATATATATATATATATATATATATATATATATATATATATATATATATATATATATATATATATATATATATATATATATATATATATATATATATATATATATATTTACATACATACACACACATATACATACATATATATATATATATATCACACACCCATGCAGCCTCTCCCTGGAGTGAGCTTTCATTTCCTTTCTCATGACCAAAGTAATTTGGCTTTCATTTAAGGGTCTCCGTCCTGCCAGCAGCTAATAAGTGTAACAGAACTGTAAAACATTCAGAGAGAACACAAAAAGAAAAGAAAAGAAAGATTAATCGTTTTTCTTTGAGTTGGAGTTTGATGACTGGTGAGGGTGTAAAATGAGGGCTGGGTGAGGAGAGTGGGGTCTCATGGTGTAATTTAAACCAGAAGAGTCAGGGTCCATTATTTAGTCATCCTTCTGTTAATGCTGCAGGGGGAGAAAATGAGCGCTTTACTTGTTTTTGCTTTCCTTGACCTGAATAAGCGGGTGGGGCAGGGGGCTGAGAGTAACATACTTTCAATAGCATTCTAGCATAATACTTGACCTGACACTCGTAAGAGTGTGTGTGTTTGTGAACATATGCTTCCCACAGTGTCCTGTTTGACCATACGCTCCCCACCCTGACACTCATTACTGCTGTAACTTTGGTTTTAATTACATACAGATCACATTCCTGCAAGATTTGCTGCTTATGCATTGCTCTTCAACACCACTTTCTTATCAAATCTTTTAATCTTAGATTCCAAATTTCCACCTACATCACAACCTTTGTGTGGACAACAGACATTTGTAAAAAACACTGAATAATTGCTGCACCTAATTTAAAACATCTCCTTCCCAAATGGAGCATATTTGTCAATGTGGCTGTCCTTTTTATACGCTGACTCCACATTGGGAATTTCCATGGGGGAACTACAGAAATTTATAAACGAAAGCTGGCAGCATCCAAATCACTTTTTGCTTATTTCTCCTCCGTCCCTCCTTTTTAGCCAGTATATATTTTCGGGCATCAGGATAGAAAGTAGATACTATATAGTTTTTGCCAACCAGAGTTCAATCCTTTGATAGTCAATGATCCAAATAGGGAATTTTCGCCTACAGCAGCTATTGCATAACCACAACAGTTAACCATTTGTATGGCTCAAGTTAAATTATTGTATTTGTTTCACAAACAATGTCTTCATGTACTGTTAGCTTCGTGTTTGAACTGGGTCAAAGCAACCCTTCTTAAGTAAAGCCAAAAAAATTGATAGCATGTCTGAGATGGTTAATAAGATGAAGGATTGAGATTTTAGGGGAAGAACACTTTTCCCAACCTCCTTTGGGTAAAACAACTCCAGAATAGGAATCATTTCCAGCCATTGGTCCTTTTAAAGAGCCAGTATTTGTTCGTATGTGTGTGCATGCTATTATTTTTCTGGGGCTACAACTCCTGACTCGAGCACTTTCGGTTCATTAGAGAGCAGTATGAAAAAGATTAAGTGCTGACCGGTATCTTTCTCTTAAACCCGGGACCTGGCACTGAGCCAGATAATTACAGGCCCATTTGGGAATAAGGGTCCTAATGCTCCAGACTTTATGTTCATGTGAATGGCTTTCATTAAACAATTTGGGTGCTGATTTTATGGCCTAATTAAGGGTACAGCACTGCGGAGCTGCAACATAAGGGAGGAGGTGTTTTGACAGGCGTACGCAAGCAACACTTCTCCTGGGTTTATTTTGTTACCGTGTCACTTTGCCTCATTGCATAGTTTTTATTTCATAGTTTGAAAGGTGAAAGGTCATTTAAAAATTTGGAGGACATATTATACCCGGACTTTAAAATAAGAAATTATCCAGTGCTAAAAAATGTCATTTCTAAATAAACCGATTCTGAGGATGGCTTAGTTGTTAACGCGTCGTCCTTACAGTTCTGGGATCCTGGTTTAAAATCCAAGTCAGTCCACCTGTCTGGAGTTTGCATGTTCTGACCGGGCCTCTGTGGGTTGTCCTCGGCTACTCCGGTTTCCTTCCACATTCCAAAGACATGCTGGTTAGATTGCCCCTCGGTATGAGTGTGAGCGTGAATGGTCATCTGTCTCTTCATGCCCCGCGATTAGCTGGCCACCGATTCAGGGTGTCTCCCTTCTCTTGCCCAAAAGTCAGCTGGGATAGGCACCAGCACCCCCCTTGTGTGGATAAAGCGGTTCAGAAAATGAATGATTTAATGAACTGTTTCTGAGACATAACATAAAAAGGAGAAATTAATACTTGAATATAATATGATAAAAAATATCAATTTGAAACAAATTAATCAGAAGGAGACCCTAAAATGCACTCCTTCTCCCCGAGACAATGATAGTTTAATCTCAAATCTCAGTTAATTTAAGTCAACATAGTTTCCAATTTTTTTAAATAAAATATATATCCTTAAAATGCAAAATCTCAATTTAGTCCCTATTAATTTTCTTCATAGTTTGTCAAAGGCGCTTAGTCAAATTTCTATACTGGTTACTACACTCTCCCATGATCCCTTTAGTAGTTTCTCTCACAAACAAAAAGTCTTCTGTGTCGGATTCCTGTGATAAATTGCGCTTCTGTGTGCACAATTAAACCTGTTACAGATAATTGAGTTGATTCAAAGGAGGTTAAAAAGACAGTTTGCATCATAAGAATTAGCCTAAATGGATTGGCCTTCAGCGTGGAAGGACTTTGGAGGCCATTTTGCTTTGAGGGTCGTCCAAAAGTTGTTAAAAGGAATTAGATCTTTTTGTGTGTGCGCTTCTCTGCTCCGTGATTTAATCATTCCAAAAATGGATTTGTTTAATCAAGTCCATCCAGAAAAAGTGAATGAATATGACAGCTTGATGGCATTTTAAACAAAATAGTGGAGAAAATCTCAAATTAAGAGATATTTTGCTCGAGCCATTTCTTACTCTAGTTGTACCTTTGTCTCCACCATAATGTAATGTGGTGTGTGTATGCATGTGAGTGTGTCGTCCCCATTAGTAAACCCTGTGACCATCATGTGTAAAGCTTCTCATAAGTCAGATCAAGCAGAAACACAAGGGCACACTTTTATTTCCCTTGCATACTTGTTTCTTCTTTTCTTCCCCCTGTCCTCCATAAAAAAAGGATGGTAGATGGGATCTCTTGGAGGTAATTACTTTTGAGAACCAGGCCTGTCATCCATAGCCCCCCAACCCCCCACCGCCAGCATCTCCGCCTACAAGCCCCCACCATCACCACACTACATGCATTAAACAGGGAGGGAAAGAAACTCCTTTGTCTGAGTCCTTTTAAACAGAAAACGTCTTCCAACTTGTAGACCAAAACTACTTTACATTTACTATTACATTTGTGTATATCCAATATGCGATTGTACTGCATGTTTTCTCTTCAATGATAAAGCTCTAGGACATCTTTGGTTGAAAATCGTTCTCACTGCGTTAACCACTTTCCCGGCGGCTGTAGGCTAAAATGAGCCTAATGGACACTTATTATCCCTCGATGTGCTTGTAAATGGATGGAGATGTGGCAGTCTTGCATGGGAAGTTTGTTCCATGATTAATTCTCAAGATGTGTGCACATTTGCAAACAACAGTGTGTGATCACTTGATTTTCGGCATAAAAAATACTAAATCATGTGTGATGACATCAAGATGTATTTGAGGTATTTTTGCTTTGTCTCCCTTACTTTGACTCCTTTATCCTTGTTTTTTTTCTTTGCTGGGGATAGTTTTGCCATTCCAGTGGTTGTCTTTTATTTTCCTGAGGGTCCCTCTTCAGAGACTGAAGTCTATTTCCAGGTTTCTTCTCCGTAATTTGCGGCCATCACACAAACATTCACGGATGGTCCAAGAAGCGAGAGAAAGGATGCAATGCATGCATGCTTGTTCACATAAAGAGAGATGCACGTACATTCGCTATTGTTGGCATTGAAGGCCACATTTCAACTAGTTGCCATTTCATTAAATTACCAACCTTTACAGCATGATTCTTTTATACTTTGGCCACACACATTAGTGCAGTCTGACAATACAAAAGTCAAATTAGTTCAACAATAGTTTTCTTGTGTTTGCTATATCAACAATACACATCTCGGAATAAACGCCACTACGAATGAAATCCACAATAAAACCATTATATATTTTTTTCTGAATCACCTCTACATCAAAACAATGAAAAGCATCCCATAAATGGTCATAAAATAATTGTAAGCACATGTTATCTTTTTTAATACTTTTATTTCGCTTGTTGTATACCATTTTTCTTAAGAGTTTTACACAATGGGTTGACAAAAAATGCCGGTACCTTCTGCCCTATGTTAAAGGTAACCAAATTAAATGATGAATTAGCCAAAACAGAATAAGCCACCGTCTACTGCAAAATGCATGTATCATTAATATATTTAGGGCAAGCAGTAATTTACCTCCAAATTCCCCCAAACCAAGCTCTCTAAGGCAGTGTGGTCATTTTTTGAATTATTCCATGCAAGCAAATGATAATTACTGTGCGGTTTGTGTGTGCACATACTGTAGAGAGCCTGACTGAAGAAATGAGTCTGGTTCCCCATAAACTATTTTTGAAATGGTGTGGCGGGGGGTGGTGGGGCGGTCAAAGCTCGGCCCGATTGTTTTTCTTTGAGTCGAGGCAGCTCTTTGGTAGAGGGGTATTACCCGTGCTAAATTGTTCCCTCATGTTTTCCGCCAAGGATTCTGTGCCCCGCTACACTGACAGTTATAATTTGCAAAAATTGCACTGATTATCTGAATTAGCATACCTGCCCAATGCCGCATTAGCCTTATTTACAATACAAAGCCGTAGTGCTCTGAGGACGCATACTAAATATGACTTAAGCCTTTTGGAGAGGATGCCTCATGTTTGTGATGTCACAAAAAAAAGTCCATACGGACCAAGGAACCTCTGGAACGGGAAGTGTTGAATATGAAGTCAACCTTTGAAAAAGAATACTTATTTTAGGCTTCTCTCAACTAGAATCTGCTTCGTTTTATTTGGTTTTATCTTTTTTTTTCCCTCCACGACCCTACTTTTTCAGCCCCTGCACTTCTTTCTTTCATCAATCTTCACCTCCATTCTTTTCTACCCCTGATTCCCTCATGCACCCTCTGTCCATTGACTCTTAACCACAGATGGACAAAACAATGGGCTGTGTCACACAGCATTAAGACAAACAATCAGGTGATGGGAGGGGCCCTGTGTGGGGCCGGAGCCACGGTAACCAGGCAATGCGCAGGCTTGGTCCAAGCAGCCGCTAATCTGTGACGGCGAAGATACAGTTCGCAGATGGACATCGAAGGCGGCTGACACACAAGGACCCTCTCTCACACACTAACACACACACACACACACACATGCAGATAGATTCACGTGATAAGTTCGTATTGTCAGGAACAATTTCTGTCATCCCCCCTCTTTCCTCACGCTTCTCCCTTTGCTTAACTCATCCATCAGCGGAAGGTATGGAAATGATAGAGATTATTGATTACCCATAGCTCAGACTAATCGTCACTAACTAGAGAAAGCTTTGCAGCAATAGTGCCTGTCAATGGCTTGTTGTTCGCGGGTTCTGTGTGTGTGTTACCCTGTTATAACATTAATAATGGACACGGGTGTTACACTCTATACATACTAAAACGTGATGTACAGAACCAAGATTATTGCCAAATAAGTGTCAAGATATGGGATATTTTTTTTCTTTGACAAATGTTAAATCTTGCCAACTTTCTCCTCCTACCTTTAGTATATGACAACATCTCTCTCTTACTCGTTTTCTTTCTTTCTCTCTCTTGCTCCCTCTCTCTCTCTCCCTCTCTTTCTTCATCTCCCTAATAGGAAATTTGAGCGCCCGGTGTAAGATTAAAGCTTAGAATCAATGCCTTGTGCGCAATCATTTCCAGACAAAATCTCTTTCATCTTTGCCACCCCACCTGCCCCCTCCGCACCCACTCCTTCATTCTCTTTTGTTTTCTCTCCCACCTCTTAATGCTTACCGGGGGTCCTGTATCATGACATCCCTTTTTTGCTTTTATCATGTACTAATAACACTGTGGAAATAGAGACAGAAAAATGTGACATTGAATCAGAAGAGGATAGGGGGAGGAAAAAAGAAAATAACAATCCGCAGAATGATCCAGGGTCTTGACTTTGATGTAGGATGTCTTTGTGCAAATTAAACAAATATGCCTTCTTGGATTCATCCAATTCCTTCATCAGATGACATCTCGTTTGCTCTTTATAATGAGGGACAGAAGGGAGGACTGAAAAAGAGGAAACATTTCATTTAGTACACAGATCTGAAAAAAGGGAATAGGTGTGACATGTAACAAAGAATAGGGTTGAGAGAAAATATCGTATTGCGCCTTAAAATTTCTTGCCGTACTTTACATATAGTAAACGTATGCACCTGTCGCTGGATAATAAATATGACTTTTTTGTTCAATTAGAATACTTTGATCTCATTTAGCTAGGCCTGATTTATGTTTGTTTAGATTCAGCATTAAATTTTGAACAGTTTGGATTTCAATCCAGAACATGAGAAAAATTGCTTCATCAAAAGTGAGAAGTTTGACTACAAGGTCCAATTTTACTTTGCTATCAATTGGCACACACTGAGAAATGATAAAGGATTTGAGTCTTTCATACATGTTCCTGCTTATGGGCATTTTTTAACATTAGACTCACAATCAATATACCTTGATGGAAGTGAAGAAGCTTTTTAGTAACTTTATGAGACTATTGTTGACTAAAAATATCACCTTATTTTGTATTACTCGCAAAAATCTGGAGACTGCATTTAAATGCCCGGAAACACAGTCTTGCACACACAACTACGCTAGTGCTTTGTTTCCAAACACAGGTTAATGGGGATTGAGGAAGAGGAGCATTGCAATTTTCTGCTCTTTAGGCACCAGAGAATTCTCTCCAGTGTAAGAGGGACCAAACTCTCAATGTAATAGGCATTTTGCAACCTCATCACCTCTTTGCACACAAACCCAAACACACACACACCCAACAGAATCATGTGGGAGTCAAAGAGGCCAGTCCCAAGAGTGCCAGTGAGTGTTAGACATGCATGGACTCGGCAATGAGACAATCAGCATGCTGAAATTGAAACCCTGTTTAGAGTCGCATGGGAAAGGAGGAAGAAAAGCCAAGTGGGAGAGGAGAAACGAAAGAGGAACCCTCCCTTGCTCGTAAAAAAAAAAAAAAGAAAAGTGGATGAGATAGTATATGACGATGAAAGGAAATAGGAAGTGATGTTTTGTTTAATTGCCTCGGAAGTGATGACAGGGATGGTTATGGCCAAAGATGAGATGTTGTTCATAGACAGGGGCATTAAGCAATTGCGTTTGTATTGTCCCCTACGGCTACATCAGCTATAGAACACCATTAAAGTAATATGGTTTGTGTCACTCCGCATCTTCCAGTTTAATTAGCGGCAACTCAGAACTCTCATGATCTATAATCAAAATAATTACTCTGTAGCTTCCTGTTTATTAATGTCCATGGTTCACATACCTGAGGACATGAAGACGAATACATTCTTCTATTTGTTTTTCTTCTTTATCTCTAATTGTTTTTTTTAATGGAAATATCCCACTCTGTGCCAGTTGCGTGTAACAATGACTCAGGTTGTGGCAAAGTGTGGCCACAGAGCTGTCTGCATGAGTTAAGCTCTTTCTGTCAACAGGAGGATCCTCCACCATACATGCACACATAATCGCAAGTGTACACATGCATATGTGGAACATACACTCCATAAGACAATATCAATGTGGGAGTTCCTATTTGTGAAATAAGATTAAGAAGGCCAAGTGGAAGAATGTCGGCGAACTGCCTTTTTGAATTCAGAAAGAATTTAGAAAGGAACCCTCTTGTTACGCGCACATGCATCCATGGCTGCAAGAGTACTGCACTGTAAATGAGCAAGTAGCCTCACTTGTATTATTCACAGCGGCCAAGTGATCGAAACCTGGTTCAATAGCACTAAAGCGACGCGCGGTGGAGAGATTTGTCTTACAAAACCCTGAGACACACACACTCACAAACATTGATTTTCGGTGGTGGGAATCTCCAAGGCTTTGGGCAAAATGAGGGGGTTTCCTCATCAGACATGTCCAAAAACACAAACCCATAAAATGTATGAACTCTTGTAAATTAAGTTGTGATTTGATAATGAAAAACATGCCTATATTTCATATTGCATTGTAATTCTGTATTCCTTCTTTTGTTTTGGACATATCACTGTGTATTGACAAGGCAGCACATATGTGTACTGTACTCAAGTAACAGACAGACAGAAACATCATTATCCCCATTGGACATGTGAGCTACCTGTCCCAATCTCTTGTAATCATTTGCCGGACTCCCACCTCACTCTTACAGATTGTCTTTTAAAACTTTGGGGCAGAAGGCTTGAAGCGGAGGGCCTCGGTCCCAGCGTCCCAGTGTCTTAAGCTGCCATTGATTAAATGTTAACTGATATACTTGGCCCTGGCAATCTTGTTAGAGATGGAGCAGGCAGGCTGTGAGACAGACAGTTTAGGACCATTGCACCCTTCCTTGATCAATAGCACTGATAAAGATTTCATCCATCAATGAGGTCCCAAAACAAAAGGTTCCAGATACCTGATTAGCCCCGTGGGGACATGTTGTGAGATGCCGCTAAAAAAATGCTGCAAGCACCTGAGTCACCAATAAATGTGTCCTCCACACACACGGATCACAACATATTTAGTGCTGCCTCCCCCTTAGCGCTCCACCTGAAGTCAATCAGCTCCTCACCTAATAATGTAATTACATCTCTCAGGCACACACACACAACAACACACATGGTTCAGTTTGCAGATAAGCCAGCTCTGACTTTTCTCCAATGAAGGTTAATTATCCTTTGTAGTTCGCTTAAGTGTGTGTGTGGATTTGTGAATGCAGGTGCACAGGAGAGTATGTGTTTCCTCAATTGCCTGTTCATTTAAATCCTCTAAGCATACTAAAGGCACCGCAAAATGTCTGAATCAATGTCTGGGCGACCACCGCTGTTAGAATGTATCAATAATTTTCTCCTATCTCCTTTCTCAGTTATTGTGACAGCGGAGTTTGACTGTCCAAACCCTGCTTTAATTAAGACTTAATTTTAAATCAATAGACTCATTTGAATATAGATTCTTTTTCTTTGAACATACACTCCACGCTCCAGTTTTCCCTTGTTTTTGTTTAAGGTTTCAAGGGAAGTCAATACCTCCATGTCCAGTCATCAAAAGCACTAATAAGGAAGGAAAAGAACAACACTCTGTCTTTCCGCCTCTCAAAATGTGATTGTAATTACAGTAACACCGCGATTATCGCGGTTAATGGGGGAGTCAAACAATGCCCTTCGACTGACTGGCGACCAGTCTAGGGTGTTGTCTGCCTTTCACCCAAAGACAGCTGGGTTAGGCTACAGCAAACCCTGCAAAACCCTTTCAAGGATGGGTGGAATGCAAGGTGAATCAATCAAGGAATAAAAAATAATAATTTCCCCAGAAAAAAAAATCTGCGATCCAGTGAGCAGTGATAATCGAAGCGCGTAGTAGCGAGATGTCTCCGCATACCAAACAATGATGCCTGTTTTGCTTGGAAAATATGAGCTACTCTCTAATTAAATTATAATGACATTTAGGTTTCTTAATGATTTGATTTAATAGTGTTACATAGTTGAAAAAGATCAAAATCTGTATATACAGTGTACCATATTTTGCATAACTCATGTAGCATTTCTGTTTCTCAAAAGTGATACTCAACTCTTTAATGGATGTGGTATTGATTTAGAGTAAAATAAAGAGTATTGTAAACAAGTTATTTGATTTTCAAGGTATGATTATCTAAATAACTGTTTGTTGCATTTAGCCTGCTGTTCTCCATTTTATTCTTACTATAACTATATGCATGTATGTTTGGTATGGGTCTCTGGACAAATATCCCCTCCTCAAAATGCAAATTATACTTCAGTGCAAATATTGTACATGTTTTGGCTGGTGTGACTCATTGCGATGTTAATTATAGTCTTCATCCATCCATTTTCCGTACAATTTATCCCCAGAAGGGTAACGGGGCCCCTGAAGCCTCGCGTAGCCATCTATGGGCACCAGGCAGCGGACACCCTGAATTGGTGGACCAAATGTATTTTTTTGCGGCGTCTTTGACATAAATACATACATTTTAGCAGTCAATATGTGGAAATATTCATGTTATTACTTGATGACAATAATAATAATAATATTTTTTTAATAATAAATAATTCTCCTAGAATTGAATGTTTAAATTTTAATGTTCTGGCTGCTTACCAGCCTTTGACTTGAATAAATCATGCAGTTGCACTTTTGCGTGGCCATCTTGAGTGGTGTGTCAGAAACTTGGAGTCTAATACATGGAAACATGAAGGTTTGTGTTTTCTGACGGCCAGCAGAGATAAGGAAGAGATATGGCTGAGGCTCTGGCTCAAATCTAAAACAGATCCCGCTGGAGGAAGGAGGGGGGTCAGAAGGGGCTCTAGGAAAGGAAAGCAAAAGTTGCGGGGAAGAGTAGAGAGGTAGCAAGAAATGGGAATATTGTCAATCCTCTAAGTGTCTGGCGGTGTCTCCCTTTCTTTCCCTCTTTTGCTCCCTCATTCTCTTCCCCTCCTCACCCCTCTCCCCGGGTAATCTGATTTATTCGAAGCATATGTTAGCTGCTCTGGCTTTGTCTGCCTCTATTAGGGTCGGTGGGGGCCCATATGACATTGTTTAGCTAGTAATGAAATGGACATTTTTTGCGTGTTTTTGAGAAGGTCTAAGGAAAGCCAACACTGCGGCTTCATAACAATCTGGAAATGCCATCTTCAGGGCATTTGCCCCAGGTGTGCGTGTTGTGTGTTTGAAGCGTTATTGTTATTCCTTATGTGCCCACGTATTACAGGTTGCAGCTGGTCATTTTTTAGAAGATGCCGAGCAGCCTAATGAATATTTCTGCCTAGAGATAGTCTTATGTTGAAAAATCATGCCGGAATTCAGAACACAAAATAACTCAGGAAATGTTTTTGCAATCCTGTCTGAAGGGAAATAACATGTCACATGAGTATGAACTTTTTTTAAATGGCAGCACCCTTCCATAAGGAATTTTTGCCATGACATGAATGCATTCTTTGCTAATGTGATTCAGTTGAAAGCAACACAAATGTGGTGGAAAAGGCCTCAATTAAAGTGGCCAAATCAACATTTTACATTTTCAAAATTACATATTTTTTTCTGTGACTGTCACACATGATTACATTGTAGTGTTTGATGGTTTGGAAAAATGTTGGTTTCTACGTAGCTCGGACAAGACAGCAGTCTGATAGGATCAAGATCTATTCGTCTTTTGCCAACGCAGGCCAATTTAAAAGCATTGATACACACACATCAGTAACACAGAGCTTATGCTCTTAAAACCACAGCATTTTTAAAATTAGATTTCCTTTTTCGTGGTCTGGAATTAGTTCTGAGAAAAAGAAATAAACCCTGACTTTATGACAAGGACCACTGTGGTCAATTACAAATGATATCTGCTTCTCTGTTAACCAGTGTGGCGATGGCTGTTCAGATAAGCAAGAATAAATGGAGGGACAAATGGGATATATGTTGATGGCTAGCTATGTGGAAAGATTAAAAGGAATGAAAGAATGAAAAGATAGCTGGATAAATGGATGGACAAATGTAGCAGCAAGATCTTGCCAGGTTGGTTGAGTTGGGCTGGCATGCCAGGGAGAAGCGGCTTTCATCATTAGGATCATTTATAGATCTTGGACTCTCACTGTGCATGATCGTCAGTGTGTTTGAGGGTCTATCTGAAGGCTACAATGGTGACACAAGGCAGCATCTTAGATAAGTGCTGGTAACAGTAGAGAATGAATTTTTACAACAGAAGTGGGAGCGCCATTAACCCTCAGCTCTTTGGATGTTTTTGTTGCTATGTTTTACTTATTCTTCCCTCGATCCATCCTTCCATCCAATGGACCAGACAGGGTCAGCCTGGTGAGCGTGTGTGATATTTCCACTGTGTGTGCCACCTTCTAGAGAGTGTGTGTGTCTGTCTGTGTTTACATCTGCTATTGTGCGGACAGCCTCGCCTATCAGATCGGGTGTTGACTAAATATCGTGTTGGGAAATGATGAAAAAGAAGAAAATATAACAAAATAGAGCAAATATTTGAATCAAAGAAGAGAAATTCTCTTTTCAGATGATTTCTAAATCTCCCAGTATCTTTTCCGTATGTATCTCCATCGGGTTGCCAAAATGCAATATTGTTGTTGTATAAGACAAAGGTAAGGTGTTTGTGTATGAATGTCTTCCTATGAGTGTGCAAGCACTTTTGAATAAGGCCAGGTGTTGTCCACCAGAATCCTTTGAAGCATTATTGTTATTCTGTCTTTTGTATTTAGCTTTAAAGAATTAAATAGATTACCTCTCATGCATGAGGCACTGAAAATGAACTCCCCACTACCTCCCCCCTCTCTTAACGAGCAACAACAGCTTATTTCTGTATAGTGCGCCTTTAATCTAGGTTATGTTTATTCAAATCTTTTTTTTAATGTGAACATAATACACATTTTGTTAGTTTCCCGTAAGACAGCAGAGCAGGCAATTTGAGGGAAAATAAAATGCAATGTAGTGTGTCTCAGAAAGTTGTAATTGACAACAACAAAGCAAATTTGAAGTTGCTGATATGAGCACTGATATGAGCATTTTTGTTCTCCCCCACCACACAAAAGTCATTTTTCAGCATATTCCATCACTCACATTCACACCAGGAGTGTGTTAAATGTGACAATACTATTGTCTGATTTTTCAGCTCAAGCTAAATACTTTTTGCTGGTTTAATATTTTCTACTGAGTTTTTCAGCTATACAAGTCAAGTGGGGGTCTATTTAAGATGTGGATGGGAACACATGTGTTTACATGTTAGCATGTGGGCTGTAGAACGCTGCATAAAATACATGGATTACATTCTGTGTATGTGAGAGAGAGAGAGATTTCCAGGCCCTTCTGTGCAGGAGCTGTAGCCTCCCTTGCTGGGTTGATGTTTAGTATTTTAGACATGCTACATTAACAACATCTGGTGTAGATCTAAATGCTTGTTAAACGCGCTGAAATTGGGGGGGGGGGGGGGGGGGGGGACTGTCTATGAGCCAGGGGTTGAAAAGAGGGGAAAGTTGGGTAAATAAAGATTTGAGGGTGAGAGAACAGGAGAGACAGAGATCAGTAAGTCTATAAGGTTATTACTCTGGCAGTATTACCGATGGGCCTTCAGTTCTTGTGTGTACGTGAGTGAGCTTACTTCAGTTACTTTGCGGGACAGTGTAAAAAGCTTTTCTCCTTTAGAACAAAGAGACTAGAAACTAGAGCTACGCGCATAGAAAAGTGACGCTACATATCCCCCTTTCATGCAGTCTCACATATACTATCACACACATTCACAGGCAGACAGGCTCACAAAGGGTCACGACCAGAGTTGTAAAAATAAATCAACATCAACATCAACTTGAAGTGCAGGAGACATTTTGCTCATAGTGGTTAAGGCTGTATTGTACACATGTTCCAGCCAACTACGGGAACTATGTGGAAGACACCCTGTATTGGTGCTCACATTCAACTAGGGGCAATTTAAACTGTTCAACCAGCCTACCATGCCTGTTTTTTGGAATGGGAGAATACCGAACTACCTGGAGTAAACCCACAAGCAAAGTCCATAAAGTGAGGACCCACCTGGGATGGAACCGTCAACCCCAGAGCTGAGGCTAACGTGCCAATCACTCCATCACCGGGCCGCTATATACATTGCAAGGTCCCCATCAATAAATTAAACCTTTTTTGATCTCCGAGTAAACGTAAATTTACTTCACATGTGGCCATAAATTTTTTTTTAACCCATTTTACTCCCAGTTAACAAGTCTTATATTTTTGTGACATTTACATAACATTTGCATAAATTGGAGAAACCCCTTAATATCAAGTAAGAAATTAATTACAGGCTGTCCTCAAATGAGAAGAGTGGGTCAAAATGGGGTATGGAAAGTTTCGATAAAGATGCTCTTTCTGCACAGGTACTCAAGAAACATTAGGTACACGCTAGGGAGAATCCCTTGGATCTTATAGTATCTTTTAGTTGGTGGGCTTGGTGTTTACACCTAAATCTCATAATTGCTCATTTTGGCTGTGTTGTAGTCCTTTTGCTTTCATGCACCACTCTTTTGCTCACCACGCTGAATTAAATTATCTGACCTTCACCATCTTCCTCGTCTATTGAACATTGGTCTAGAACTAGCATTCACGTGGCATTAATGCCCTCGATCTTTGTGGCATTTTGGTGGTTTATATATTTTATTTTATATTTAACTCATATTTATTGACTTTTAACACCAGTTTTTATTATAATTGATGACAAAAATTATTTGACGGTAATTATTGTTGTTGTTTTATCGCCAAGGTCTACTCCGAGTCCACTTTGTGTGTTATTGCTCTGTGGTTGTTGTGCTGTGCAACTGAGCCTTAGGCGGGCACATAATGGCCGGGCATGGTGGTTACGGGCCCTTAGGGGGAGACAGGAAGGGGAGCAAGTGGTCTCAGTGCAGGTCATTACACAACAGAAGTACAGAGAGACATTCACACAATAGAATGTCCATTGCATCCATCTCCCATATGTCTAATCTTCTATTTTCCTTCCAAACATCTAGTTCTAGTGTGCCTTCCTAATGCATCATTACTTGTCATGTTCCTATACCAGCAAGCCTAAAATGCTCATTTAAACACATTTGTGTGTGGAAAAAATGCTGCACATTTTAGTTTTTAAAGTTGCCTAATGTTGATCTTCTGGATTTCTCATTTATTCATGGCCATGGCCAGTGCTTCCAATTAATGGCTAAATGTAAAACCGCATCGACTTGGGTGTGTGGCTGATCAAGAGTCACTTAATTCTTCTTCCTCTCCTAACGGTTAAATATAGGCTGACGTTGGTCGCCAAGAGTAATCGGACCCGGGCTGTGTGGTTAGTATCCAGCTCACCGGCCAGCTTTAATGTTCTAAGCAAGCCACATCAAAGGAGAA